>NC_092700.1:1581100-1919063 GCF_964275005.1 Diadema setosum | reverse complement strand
GGTGCGATAAAATGAATAATCTGTTTAAGTCGTAAACATAAAACCATTAAGTGAATGCAATAATAAATTGAATCAAGTATGTCTCAAGTTCTTCAATTTATTGTTCGTCAGGCGGCGGATCCAGTAATTCTGTAAAAGGGAGGCGCCTTTACAAAATTAAAGAGGACGCACGCCCCCCCCCCCCCTCCATTTTTTCTTTTTATTTCTTTTGTAAAAAAAGAAATAAATGAATAAATAAACAAGATAGTAAAGAGGTTGGCGCGCGCCCGGTTCGCCCTATAGTCTGGCTTCCAGACCCTCTGCTCGTACTATTTCTCTATATTCATGATATTGACGCCCTCAACGTCGAAAACTGGTAGTTTAAGGCGATTGTCCAGTTGGATTCGCCACTGGTTCATTCAAATCAAGGATGAAGTTCTTATATTGGGTCATGACGCCACAATGTCCGGAAATTTACGCAAATGCTAAGTGGCAATACGAATATCGAATCTTTTGTACGAAGTTGGCCCCGAACCTGGCCACTTGGGAGCCTATAAGCTGCGATACCTACAGAAGGCCATACGATGACACACGAATCACATTAGAAGACCACACGATCCCATGAATCTTTATCATAGATGAAGTGATCCTTCGACAGGATCTTAAAGCTATAAGTTGGGGGCTTGCACAAGATTTTGCCGCGGCTCACAAAATCGGGGTCATCCCACGAGACTGAGACCCATGAATTATACAGACCACGAGTCATACAGCTCACGAGTTCGAGTGATCCCTGAGGTCACTCCAAAATGAGTGACCCAAAATCTTCGAGTGATCCCTGAGGTCACTCCTAAATGAGTGAAAATGAACATTTTCACTCAACATTCACTCCAATTTCACTCTAAATCCACTCTTTTTTTAATTCACTCCTTTAAGAGTGAATATTTTCACTCTATTTTTTTTTAGAGAGTATATTTAAGGCAAATGACATATTTTGAGAAATGACATTAACTGCTGATCATCAATATGTTAGTGTCAAAGTTTTGCAGAAATTCTAAGCACAATTTGGTCTTAGAATTTGCACAAAAGCATTTGTACGTCCAAAGCCGGGATCACAGAGTTTTGCTGAATTTGCAGCATAACTTGATATTCATACTATAGATGCTTATGCTAGTGGGGTTCTTGATTGTGTACGGGAAAAGGAAGTCAACTTCATGTTCTGCTTGCTGTAATTGCAGCAATTTTTATTTCCTGGACCAATTCTGACTAACTAGTTATAATATCTTTAATCAAGAGGATTCGCGAGCTCTTCGGGGATTATTTTCTTTTTTGGAAAAACTTGACAAAAAAGTAGATGCTCATGATAATGGACCACCTTGTGTAAGTTCGTCAGGAAAGGTCAATATCATTATAATGAATTGAAAAGATAAAAAAGATAACAATTAAAACGATGAGGAAAACAAACATTATATTACATTATAGGAGATAGTTTTGAGCATGAGATTTTGTAAACCCATATCTGCGTTGAATTTTCATTTTGCAAACTACTGACTCTTTCGAACCCGGCTGAAGACAAATGAAATAAACAAACAAACAAACAAACCAATTATATATAGGCATAGTGGTTAGAAATATTGTGAATATTACATTATATTATATTATATTATATTATATTATATTATATTATATTATATTATATTATATTATATTATATATACATATGATTATATGTGTGTGTGTATATATATATATATATATATATATATATAGGGAAGGGAACTATCTTTCGCACTACATTATATAAACCCTTCAAAAAAGTTTGGAAATCTGACTTCAGTTGTAAATTTCTCCAGTTTGTTAGCACTATACAATATATGCTTGATATCAATGGAAAGATTATTTAATTCTTTTTGAAATGATATCTTACTCACTATGATTTTGCTACCAAGTAAAGGACTGTACTCAAAACTGTCTGATAAGGTCAGCATTGAAAAGCTGCAAAATGAAAAAGAACGGTCCTTATGAATGAGAATGGTCGTGAAGAGTAAATAGAGAACATGTTACTTTGTGTTATGTCTTTTGTTCTTAACTGGTCAGCCATGAAGGCAAATTTCAATAGACATCTTAACTTAACATTCAAGTTTTCAGTGGTGCCATGCCAGGCAATTTTGACAGCTCATCAAGTTTTATGGTTGTGCAACATGCCACGTGTAAGCAATGTTCAAAAAGCCCGCGACATAGGGCAAATTGAAGCTGAGATGCTTCAAAAAGATGACAACGCAAGACCACATACTGACAGAGAGCGAGACTTGTGGGCAACTTTCTCGAGAGAGAGGGCATCACTAGAATGGACTGGCCTGCATGCAGCCCCGACCTCAACCCCATAGAACATCTTTGGGATCAACTTGGCTGAGCTACGTGGGGAAGAGGGTCACAAATGCAACGACATTGGCAGGACTCCGTCAGATACTGATTGACGAGTGGAACGCCATTCCTCACCAGCTAATCACGAAGCTAATCAACAGCATGAGGACACGATGCCAGGCGGTGGTGCAAGCACTTGGGTCGTCCACCAGATACTGAGCCCCGATCATGTTTATTGACAATTATAAAGACAAAGTAAACATAAAGTAAAGACAAAAAACGACAAAATGAAGACAAACTAAAGATGAAACTCCAATAATATCAAGACCATGTCATTTCACTTCTTTATGTCTTTGTTGTGGCTAATGTGGCGAGGTTCTGTGAGATAAAAATGGTTTGAGTCATGGTCGTTTGTGTTTGTGTGTGTGTGTGTGTGTGCGTGTGTGTTTGTTTATCTGTTTGGTTGAACGCATACATGCTTCACTCCATAAAAATGTTGTGTCAATGTTACAGTAAATGAACACCAAAGAAACAATGGGGAACTCACTCATAACGAGGAAACTCCATAGGGACGTAAAAAATTGGGCCATTTTGCAGCTTTTAAATTCTGACTTTACCTCTTATTTGTAAGCACTGCACCTCCATACGATAATCATAACAAGTATGGTATCATTTTAAAGAGAATTAAACAATCTCTGTGTGGTACTAAGCACAAATAAATTATTTTCAAGGAAAAATGAGAAATGATTGATCAAACTCAGATTTCCAAACTTTTTTTTTGAGGGGTTTATATTCAAAAATATATATATATATACATCTTTTCCAGAATTCATCTTTGGCTGATGATTATACGGGCCCTCTACTGTTGCTATACTTTCACATTTTTAAGATTGTGATGGAGAACATCAATGAGAACCCAGGGAGGGGAATAAAAAGTGTCCATCCGGGACTCTAGAGAGAGTTGGTTGCAAAAAAAAAAAAAATGTTGTGAACAGTTGTAGTCATTTTGGCTCTAAGAAGGTTCAAAGTCTCGGTGTTGGTTCCAGATTGTTTGTCGATGCATGACATGGTTTTGTTGGTGCATGACATGTGGGGAACATGTCCGGGAACTGAACTTATAAACAAGCCGTCTTTTGGGTAGTTATTTCGGTGTTTGGTACATCGTTGTAATCATTGATGCCCGTTGGAGGTATGTGTAGTGTTCGCACTCATGTGAGAATACACTCAGGGTAGCGAACGTAACGATGTCGTACTTAGTTCGTAACGGTATTCTATACTGCGTGACATTGCATGGTACGTGTGATGGGGCTGCGTTAGCAGTGGTTGTGAATCGAAGTGCGACTCGCGAAGCGATACGATGAGTATGTTTTGCGCACTTGTACTGGTCTTCTCGCAAGCTGAATACCATGGTTACAGCATTGATTGCTGGAAAGACAGGGTACGTATTATCGTTTCCGTTATGTCATTCTATCAGATTAGTGGGTCACTTTCTGGTTATTTGGATTAGCATCGTTAGATGTGGCTTTACGAGAAAATTGGCCTTGTCGAGATATACGAGTGTTTGTCAAGTCTGAATTGCTTTAGCAGGGTTCCCACTTAGCCAAGTTATTAGCTTTGGCGAGTTGTGGCGAGTTGCCTCAAAGGGGCACTCGCGACAACTCGCGCGATAACTCGCGTAAAGCTCTTCATGTAACTCGGGATAACTCGTGACATGTCGGCACGACTCGGCGTAACTCGCGGTGAATCTCCAAAACTCCCCGTGAACTCGCGAGTAGTCATAGTGAACGCAGGGATAAAGTAAAGACTGAATCACAGAAAGAGCGCCCGAAATCGCCACGGCCTCAATACAAAGAGGTGAGATGCTTTTTCTGTGGAAAAACAGGTCACATTAAGTCCGAATGTAGGCGATTCCTGGAATAGAAGAAGCAAAGGAAAAACAAAAGCAAAAGGCAACACATGGTTTAGTCCACGCAGACACATGTCCACAGAACAGTTCAGATACTGAAACAAAAGAGAAACCGTCAACAGCCACCAATGGTTTTGTTAAGTCAAGTGTATTCAGTGATGAACAGCGTCATCCAAATGTTGTGAAAAGGAGTGTCTCAAAAATGGCAGATAAGTGTTCAAGTGGTCGTTGCTGAATTTCGAGTACCGGTTGTCATCCTTGGTGATACTGGAGCTACACAGTCCCTCATGGATAGAAAAGTACTGATACATGATGTTAAAGGCAGCCGGTCGTCGCAGGCGATTCGCAGCTCAGTAGAAAAGCACGACAAGCTGCTCCTCCCGTTATTGTACCCCCGTACGTACCGAATGCCGAACACGACGCTACGCAGCGCACCAGCGAAAACCAGATGGGGCACGAGCGCCGTGCGAGCTGTCCACTGTAATTTCAACATGGACGCCCGAATACCTACCGAATGGGGCCGAATGGGTGCATGCACAAAACCGCACAAAAGCCATGCGCATGAAAATCTCTCCCGGTCCGCGACACAACAAGTAGTGAGAGCTGTCGGGAGTACGTACGTACGTACGTATCTGGCTCCAGTCTCTGTTTATATGCACTATGGTGCCAATTTCAGCAATCTAAGCAATAATATTTCAAAATGTCTGAAAATATTATATAACAATATCATAAATTATTCATATATTACGTTGTTTAATATTTGGTATTCATAAATATGCTTTGATGAAGAAATATTAAAACTCTAAGCTTCATGTATAGCAAGTTGCAATGCATATGGTGCATATGGCCATATGGCAGGTTGTTATGATCTCATCGTGCAATGTTGTCTGCTGCGTCAGCTGCATGTGTTATACGTACAGCTTACAGTACGTTGGGCCGGATCGTAACATAACAAAGTTGATAGAAAGTCTTCGGTACCGGTATGTCAATATCAATATTGTGTGTGGTATAATATGCGTGTACTGTTTGCAATAAAAAGTGTTGTACTGTTTCGGCTTATCCTTGGCTTTGATTTAGTAATGAAACCTCACAATGGAGATCAAACAGCCGTCCAACTCGAGGCAACGTGATCTACTTGTTTGACGCTATCGACGAGTGGAGAACGCAGAGAGACGTGTTCTTAGCTGGAGGACAAGTAAGAGACCAGAGGGGGAGGCTTCAGCGTCAGCGTGCCGATGAAATATTTGCTTTCCACTTGCTGGAGTTGCATGAACAGTTTTGCAGGAATTTTTATTTAGAATGTGCAAATTCGTGTTACGACATGCAGGTGGAATTGTGTTGCCACGGCTTACGCCAATCAAGCAACCCCAGCTGGCCAAGTCAACAACTTCAAGGAATCCAGATCCAGATGATGTGTAAGTAGAAGTCTACACATGAATCAATGATTGAAGTGGAATGGCCTTTTTCTAATCTAGTATCAGTAACTTTAGGGCATTTGCGTTTGATCGACAAGTAGGCCTATTTTTCTATGTATAATTCCGCGAAAAACTTCTCTAAGTTCTCATTTATGTCAAATTATGATAATGCCGTAATTGAAATGACATTTGCTGGGTCAGTTTAATGTCATTAGTCCCATTAAATGAGAAGTTTTTCATATTAATCATGTTATGCCAATTCCCCAAGAATATGATTTAGGATTTGCAAATAAATAAAAAAAAAAAATGAATAGATCTATCGCAAGCTCCATCATACATGTAGTCTAACCAAATAGATCTGGTAGAACTCTAACGTTTAAACAGGGGAACTATAGGTTCAAAGATGATAGATCTAACAATAATAGATTCTAGTTTAGGCCCTGCTTCGACTTGAAGGTATGTCGGTTGGTGCACGGCCCCCTTCTACCACGGCCACAGGTACACTGTGCAGTGCAACTGTGGCCGTTGGTCCTGCACGGGCACAGTCGCTTCCCCGTCCTGAATTTACACACGCCAGGGCAAGTATGGTTGGACCTACTACTAATCGACCGCCTAATGTTTATCTGCTTGATAAGAATATTTAACACTGAAATTCACGTAAAAAAACTTGACCTACGTGATTGAGAAAATCCAGCTCTATCAAATGCCGTTGTTCCGTTTTCGATTCGAAGTTTCAGTGCAAAAATATCGCCGACGAACTTGCGTGGCCTCGTTTCAGCTCCCCGCGGTAAATCGCGTTATTAGGATCGACCGCTGTTTTTGCATTGACAATGCACGCAAACCGAGTTGTATTGAATACCGTGTTGTACGAAGCTTTTTAGAAGCCTTTTAGAAACTTCCATAGACATTACATTGTGCTGTCATTACGATTCGGTGAAAATATTCATTCGAAATTTTGTCCTTGATTAAAACCATTAATGAACAATGAATTATCGCGTTTTCCCACACCATCCTCATCTACATTCAAAGCCAATCCATTTTTATGTGCTTTGCGCGCAGAGAAGTGCGTACTAAGTGTTCAGTGCGCGAATTATACGCGGTCGGTTTCAATAAGGGTGGTTGATATGTAGTAGGGCTACCATACAAGACACAGGGTCTCCGACCCAATCGTCCGCGTTCAGAATGGACAACTCGGCGGTAATATCCGCTACCCATGATGATGTGTCATCGTCCATGATGGCCACCCTACCAATCTGATCTGACGATTACAGTGTAGTTAACGAGTGACGACGATCGACGGTGCGATGAAGAGAAGGCGTACACTGTAGTCGTACGAAGTATAGGCAGCTGGCTACTATAGCTCATGCGAACATTGCATCACACAGTACATACAGTATACCATACATTCAATTCACATTACACAAAACGTACTCCCCGCGCTCAGATCAATCAAGCGCGCGAGCAAACGAGATACTATAGCGCGATACATTGCTTTAGGGATGTCTTGCGCACACACACATTTCGCTTCGTAGCAACTGCGGAAGCGAGTTTACGTGCTGCCGCCCGCGGCTGAAATATGTCCATGTATCCTCGCGACTGGGTGTCTTTAATGGAGGAACGCATGCGGTCCCTCTATTCCGAGTGAATTTGGATAGTGGACTGATTTCAGGGGAAGTGATTGTGGGAATTGTTCCATTTCTCCCTGTGGATGGAGTTTCCTTTTTGCTTGGTAATGACCTTGCAGGGGGTCGAGTGAGTGTCCTTCCGGTTGTTTCCAAAGTCCCAGTGTACGAGCAGGAAACCGAAAAACTCGTCGATGAATTTCCAGAAGTATTTCCAACATGTGCTATCACCAGGTTTCGGGCAAATTAATGAAGCAGAGCGTGAGAGAAAGGAGTCTGAAAGTGAAATTTCTCTTGATAACACATTCTTTGGAAAGGTGACTAGTGAAGATGAAAGAGAACAAAGTTGGAAAGAAGGTGTGTTCAGTCAGCCAACTTTAATCAAAGCAAAGATGGAAGATGAGGAGTTGTTGAAGTTGAGAGAGGGTGCATTGACTGTAGATGAGGCGAAGAGAGTGCTAGATATGCAAAGTCAGGTATTTTAATGAGGAAATGGCGGCCTCCACATCGTCCCGCAGATGAGGACTGGACGATTGTCGACCAGATAGTTGTTCCTCCGCCGTATCGGAATGAACTTCTACGTCTTGCACATGAGATTCCAATGGCCGATCACATGGGTGTTAAGAAGACTTTCTGTAAAATCAGAACTCACTTCTTCTGGCCCAAGATGAGAAAGGATGTGTCTGAATTTTGTCGAACGTGTCATGAATGTCAAGTGGTAGGAAAACCACAACATGCCATTAGACCTGCGCCGTTGATTCCTATTCCGGCTTTTGAGGAGCCATTTAGCCGTGTGATGGTAGATTGCGTTGGTCCATTGCCGAAGTCAAAGTCGGGATGTCAGTATTTATTGACTGTGATGGATGTTTCCACGAGATACGCAGAAGCATTTCCCTTGAGGAGCATAACTGCTAAGTCAGTTCTGGATGCCTTGTTGACTTTCTTTACTACGCACGGGCTACCAAAAGAAATTCAGTCGGATCAAGGTAGCAATTTCATATCTCGTATCCTTCAGGAGTTGATGTACCAGCTTGGTATTCAACAGATCGAGTCGTCTGCATATCACCCGCAATCTCAGGGGGCCATAGAAAGGTACCATCAGACGCTAAAGACGATGTTGAAGGTCTACTGTTAGGATAATCCCAGGGACTGGTACAAAGGTATCCCTTTTCTTCTCTTCGCTGCTCGTGAAGTGCCTAATTAATCAATTGGATTCTCCCCCTTTGAGTTGGTGTTTGGGCATGAGCCAAGAGGGCCCCTGAAAGTTGTGAAGGAGCAGCTGTTGTCTGATGAGGAAGAGAAAGATTCCAATGCCCTAGACTACATCTCCACGTTCAGAGAGCGTCTTGTGAGCGCCAGTAAATAAAAGGGGAAACCGTAGACGATTCGGATAAAGTTTGGATCTGGTTTATTGCCGTGGCCGAGACAACTACGGCAGGCCAATTGTGCACAGACGTAGATTACTACATACACTGCATATAACACAACCAATACTGGCGTGACTTCTTCTTTCTTCCTCTGTTCTCTGACAGCTTAATCATTACTTTCCATTAGCAATCAATCATACGTTTATACAACCTCAAAACTTGCCTCTATTACAAACACTCTGAAAAAACTGAAACTAATCACTAAGTAAAACCACAACTGAACAGTTAGCATATCACCCATCACTGTGATAACAATCACTATACTGTAGTTAATAACAAAACTCTATCGCTGTCAACAAACAATTGATAACCTTATGCATAAACATATTGATCATACAGACTATCAATGTCCAACAACAATCTTGCCCATTTAACCTCTGCATACAAGTATATCGACACACAAATGTAACTTGACTTGCTTTACGATTTTCACAAAAAACACAAAATCATCATATTCATGTAAACTACCGGTACACTGTATTTGCACCAAACTCCACTCAATTACCAACATCATATTCCTAGATTTCTGACAACAACTGAACACAAATCACATTTCACAACAAACTCACTATTGTGTACTGTATCCCAATATCTTCTCTTCCCCCATACCAACTACGCTAACATGACACTGGTGAAGCATGACAAAATTGAAAAAGCCGTATACATGTATATATAATCATAATCAGATACATTAAGTATACATGGTCATCTGAATAAAACATGAAATTCCTCACTAAGTTGAGCACGTGCAATGTACATGGTACTTATAAAAACATAACTGGATGTGGATTATAACATAACCAGGGCAGACCTGGAAAACACTGTTTTGTTTGCATGAATCAATCCTGCTCAATAATAGTGAATAAACAATCCAGACAACCACACTATATAAAAATACATACCGGTAAGTATGTTTAAGCTGTACATATATGTGCCACTCTTATGGGGAAAAATTAACAAAACCATGCTAATAAGGGGCATGGGCATGATAACACTACAAATGTGTGACACTGTACTGGAAACATACAGTGTATATGGTCATACAAATCTAATTTACCATGGACAGTAATCAGGCAGCAGGGAAGTTTGCCATCATTTATCAACATTAGTATTAAAAAAGATTATCATAGTTTTGATCTTCCATGTTGACAAAACAACATACAATACCTGTAGTAATAAATGAGTATACCACATATGTATCCGAAAAAGCACACAGACAAATACAAAAGTGTACTGTCTTTAAATAATCATACATACCAGTAAATTCCACTCATGTGTCCTATACATTAGGTCAGTAAACAATCTATGACCATCAATAAAAACAAATGACAAATAATATAATCTTAGGCTAGCTAAATACGACATCAGCATGAGATATTTGTATGTACTTGCACAGGCTGCAAAAGCAAACTTATTGTGAGTCAAAATGAATCTGGTGAAATAATGAACATTAAAATAACTAGACGGCTTGTGTATTGCCAGACACAGTCAACGATATGTTGACATCAACCCTGACAAAAATCGTACATGTCCAGTCTATCTACATGTCTGGTTAAATGCTGGTATAAAATGAAATACAGTGTAGTACATAGCTGCCATACTAGGAACACTAAAAACAAAAAGGCACCATATTCCTGCCTGATAGCCAAAGTGGTAATAATTACAAAAACACACATTGCATCCTTAGTCCAAAGGGCAAAAAACCTTTACTTGAAAAAGATGAAGATCTCGAAAAATCAAAACAGAAAACTGTACGAAAAAAAAAGGGTTCACAAAATGATCAAAACATCAAATGATACCCAAAGAATTTTACAAATGTAAGTTTACCTATCGCAATGACAAAAAATGTGGGTATAAAAACGTACGATACATACAGTTGATACATGTGGAAATATGTGAATTACAAAAACACACACCTAACACTGTGCACCTTTATACACACTACAAACATGGGTACAGAATACAACTGAAATGACCAATTAACCTGGAGGAGATAGGGGCATGGGAGGACCACGGGTTATCGCTGATGGGCGGGAGGAATCAGGGGGTGCTGAGGGATGGGGGATCCGGAGCACGCAGGGGAGTAGGACATCCATGATACCCACATCAGCGAAGCCATGGGTAGGAGCTCGGGGATCATCAGATGAGTGTTCGGTGGGGATCATCTGGTAGAATGCACGCGAGACTCCATCATCGGGAGAGGGGGAGGGATCTCCTTCGGACCACAAACAGGACAGGCACAGGCCGTTGTGCCATGGTGGAGCCTTCCAGGTCGGGTGTGTGTCACGATCGGCGAGGCCAACGTCATCCATAGGGAGGCGGAGGCGAACAGCATTGTTGTAGGCAGGAAAACCCTCTGGTTGGATTTCGGTGACCACGCTGAAGACCACCATGAACTGGTGTTCACTGTCTGGCGGCGTGTAGGAGGGAGAGGCATCATCAGGAGTGAGGTAGTAGCCAGGCGGAGAACCTGTAGAAGATGGTACTTCACCCTGCAAACGAGTGCTGAGGACATCGACTGGCTGATGGGTGAATGTCGCGGTGGTCTTCTCCACACAGGCAGAACCATGACTAGCACGATGTCGATCAATGCCAAATACACGCATGTCCATGTGGGTTGACACCTTGGGTAGAGGGACATGATCCGTGACAGGAAGAGCGTCCTCACCTGTCTGACTGGGAAGAAACTTGGAGAAACCTTGAGGCAAGGTAGCTACCACAAACTGGTACTGTTCATTGAGACTTTGAGGATCATTGTAGGTATTATACCAATTGTCAATGGGCGTGTATTGACCTTGGTTGTTAGACTGTGAGTGTATGTGTGAATTCACTCGTGGTTGGTGTGAAGTGTCTGTGAATGTATTGTCAATGTCAGCGTGAGGGTTTGTATTGCCCATGAAAATGTTTGTGCTAGACTCAGTGAAGAGAGTAACAGAGCTAGGCTCAGTGAAGGGAAAAACAGAGCTGGGCTCAGCGGAGGGAGGATCAGAGCTGGGCTCAGTGGAGGGAGGACCAGAGCTGGGCTCAGTGGAGGGAGGAACAGAGCTGGGCTCAGTGAAGGGAGGAACAGAGCTGGGCTCAGTGAAGGGAGGACCAGAGCTAGGCTCAGTGAAGGGAGGAACAGAGCTGGGCTCAGGGAAGGGAGGAACAGAGCTGTGCTCAATGAAGGGAGGAACAGAGCAGGGCTCAGTGGAGGGAGGAACAGAGCTAGGCTCAGTGAAGGGAGGAACAGAGCTGGGCTCAGTGAAGGGAGGAACAGAGCTGTGCTCGATGAAGGGAGGAACAGAGCAGGGCTCAGTGGACGGAGTAACAGAGCTTGGCTCAGTGGAAGGAATGGCCATATTGGGACTCTCAACATCACAGACTTCAATGCCAACCACACCTGCAGGATCAAAAGTCAATGAATCACTGTCAGAATTTGTCCCATATTTCTGTTCACACTCAAACCAATCGCCTTTGTCCACAGCAGTGATCTCACTCTGTCCATCATCATAATTCGGTAACACACTCTCTATTACTTCACCTTCTGTATTCCACATCTCACATTCAAACCCTGTATCTTGCACTTTTGCCTCTTTCACCATTAAGCCTACACCAACACCTTCAGGCTGCATGTTGTGTGAATTACACTCTGCTTCAGCATCCTCTGTACTTTCCATCTCACACTCAAACTCATTGTAATCATGCGCATGTATCTCCTTCTCCATTACACTGACATGGACGGCTTGTGCGTGATGATTGTTACGTGAATCATAGCCAGCGGATCGATCGCTGACACTATAAGTGTACATAGTATCATCTCCAAACATAATCTGACCTTTCGAGGGACGAACAGCAATATCATTTAGCTCCATGAAATCTGCACCTGCGAGCACATCAACACCGTCATTCATCACATGATCATCCACAACGAAACCGTTAAACATCAAGTCACACTCATAGTGGTATAATGTACACGAAACAATACCAACAATATCAAGCTCTGGAAGATCACCTGAGTGACCAAGGGGTACATCAATGTAATCCTCATATCCAGACCCATCGACAAGGATTTCTAAACCAAGCATATCAGCTGCAGTTTCACTGATCAGACTACAGACAGAGCCACTTCGAACTTCAACCTGTATGACCTGATTATCATTCCCTTGCCCTGTAGCAGGGAAGTGTGGAGGTTCACGTTTTGTCGCGTCTGACAACGCGGAATGCTGGCCAAGGCCAACCTGCTGGCCCGCGGGACACCCCCGCTTTGGTGTCTCAGCGGCCGGGGCTGCGCGTCGCTGCATCGACGGGGAGCCGGTGGACCCGGCCACGGCGGCGCATCGCTTTGTTGATGCAACGTGCATATCACTACATGGGACTACACACTATAAATCGCCCAAATACTATATACGTCACCCGAATTATCACTGTAAATTACAACAGAACGCCTACTCCTGCGTATATCAGGCGAGATTCTCCTTTCTCTTGGACTAGGGTAGAGCAAATTAGTGGCGTTAAATTCGCATCCAGCTGCCACCACGCCAGTAAATAAAAGGGGAAACCGTAGACGATTCGGATAAAGTTTGGATCTGGTTTATTGCCGTGGCCGAGACAACTACGGCAGGCCAATTGTGCACAGACGTAGATTACTACATACACTGTATATAACACAACCAATACTGGCGGAGAGCGAATGAAGTGGCGAGAGAACACTTGAAGTCTTCACAACAGACAATGAAGGAAAGCTTTGACCGAAAGGCAAAGAGTCGTCTGTTTGAGGTGGGAGACAAAGTCTTGGTTCTGCTTCCATTGCCAGGAGATGCATTGAAGGCTAAATTCAGTGGTCCATATGTAGTAGAGAGGAAGCTTTGGAAGGAGACTTATGTGGTGAGCACGCCTGATCGTAGAAAAACGAAGAGAGTGTGTCACGTTAATATGTTGAAGAAGTACCATGAACGTGTAGAAGACGTAGGTGCAGTTGTGAGTGAGAGTGTCCTACACAGTGCTGGGAAAAGTGCAGAAGAGTTTGAACCTGATGCTCCAGATTCTCAGAGTGTGGGTTTCAAGTCAGGAATGATTCCGCGAGTAGAGAACTCAAAGGCACTAGAAAATCCAGAGTTACTGCTCAGTCATTTGTCTGATCCAGAGAAGCAAGATATTGTCGACATCTTCCAGGAATTTCTGGAGGTTTGCAGTGATAGATTGGGTTGTGCGAAAGACACTGTTCATACGATAGATGTTGGTGAAAATGCACCCGTAAAGCAGCATCCATATCGGATTTATCCTGCTAAGAGAGAACAGGTGGATAAGGAGATAGATTTCATGCTTGCAAATGGAATCATAGAGCCCAGTAACTCAAACTGGAGTTCCCCAGTAGTGCTAGTCCCAAAGCCAGACGGAACGTCCAGGTTGTGTATAGGAAGTGCTGAGTATGTTAGTAAATTGGACTTGATGAAAGGGTATTGGCAGGTGCATTAGACAAGGATGCAAGAGAGATCTCAGCGTTTGTCACGCCCTCCGGTTTATACCGGTGTCGTGTCATGACCTTCGGGATGAAAAATTCCCCGCCTCTTTTCAACGGATGATGAATGGAGTTATTGCTGGACATGATAACTGTGTTGTCTATATACTTAGTAGACGATGTGTTGGTTTTCAGCCATACGTGGGAGGAACATGTTGCTCATCTTCGAGAGCTGTTCCGGAGGTTGTCACATGCAAGACTCGTGGTGAATCTGGCCAAATGCGAGTTTGGAAAAGCTTGTGTGACCTACCTAGGTCACAAGGTAGGCCGAGGTAGCGTCGCACCACGAGATGCCAAGGTCCGAGCAATCGTGGACTTCCCAGTGACGGCATCGAAACGGGAGCTTGAACAGCGCTTTCTGGGAATGTGCGGATTCTACCGGAGATTCGTTCCCAACTTCAGTCACTTGGTGGTGCCCTTGACGGACCTGTTGAAAAAGGGCACAACGTCCCAGTGATCGGCGAACTGCCAGGGTGCGTTCCAGAAGCGGAAGGCCGTTCTCATGAACGATCCCGTGCTCATTGCACCAAACTTCGAGAGGTGCCTCCAGCTAGCTACGGATGCTAGTGACCGAGGAGTTGGAGATGTGCTGCTTCAGGACGACGACAACGGACAGAGCAAAACCGTGTGTTTCTTCTCCAAAAAGCTGAATCGCCATCAGCAAAAGTATTCTACGGTAGAGAAGGAATGTCTCAGTGTCGTTCTAACCGTGCAACATTTCGAAGCGTACTTGAACGGTGGAAGAGACATCGTGGTGTACACTGACCATAACCCATTGACGTTCTTAGAACGCTTCAAGCACAAAAATCAGCGTCTCTTCCGTTGGAGTTTGATTCTCCAGCCGTACCCACTGAGAATTGTGCACATAACAGGAAAGGACAACAAATTAGCAGACGCTTTGTCGCGAGCTTGAAACCGTGCACGCGCTGATAATGTTGCCGAACGATAACAACCTCAAATCTGCAGTAAAACCTACATCAAGCAGAACATTTCAAACAAGACTCAAAACAGACAAGAAACTAATTTTGATTTTTTTTTCTATATGACAATGTATACATGTGTTTATGTATTCTCGTTCAGTTTTCTTCCTTTCCCAAGGATCTGTGAAGGAAGAAATTGTATTTATGTTAATCATGTTTGTTTTAAACGAAAACAGTATATATGTGAGTGATGCTAGGAAGTATGAGAAAGTACGCAATATTATGTCTTTATAAGGAGACATTACTTTATATTATTAATTTCATGTGTCACACGCCAAGCATTATATGGTATTTTGAAAACCCAACATTACAGGACGCGCCAGGATACAACATTTGTGGTGTAGTGAAAGCTGTCATTCAGTTGCACACTCCTACTTTGATTTCATTCAATGTACCCCAAAGAGTCAAAGGATTCAGATTTTTATGTATACCGATACGTTACAGAGTTAATGTTAGCAAATGCAAAAACAGTATAGCAAAACACAACCGGCCAGTCACAGGAAAACTGTTGATCAAATTTTTTAGTTTTATGTCAACCGATTTGTGTTAAAACCAAAGAATTTGTGTTTTTTGTATTAATGAAAAAGTGTTGAGAGACAGTGAGGCATGAAGAAGCCAAGATATATTGTCACTTTTGTAAATTAATAACCTGTATATATACATGTACGTGTATTTCGTTTATACAGAGTGACAGAGTCACATTTGCGTGTCGAGTATGATCTCGATATTTTCCAGAGTTTGCACGAATATCCTAACGGGTGACAATACATATGTCTGAAGGGACAAAAAGAAATGTCCCGATGGTTAAATTTTTGTTGTTGTTTTGGCTAACTTATGACGCAGAGTTGACATAAGTATAAGATTTATTAGCAAGTACATTGAGTAGATGTACACCTGTGTCTAGTGTTTAAATACGATTTTGTTATACTAGTAATCAAGAGATGCGTGCTGTTACGTCATTCAGTGAAACTCCAGTAAAGCTGGTATCTCACTGAGCGGCGAACGTTTGCGAACGTAGCGACTTTGAGATTCGCCAACTTTTCTGACGAACGTTTGCGAAAAATCAAGGTTCGCTTCTGCCATTAGCGACAGTTAGCGACTCTTAACGATGTTTAGCGACAATTAGCAACACTTGAGCGAACGTTTGCGAAAGTGTTTGCGAAACACAGATGGCGACTATTAGCGAATGTTAGCAAAGGTTAGCGACAATTTTGCAAATGTTAGCGACAGTTTTGCAAATGTTAGCGACAGTTTTGCAAATATTAGCAACTGTTTGCAAATCCTTTGCGACAATTTTGCGAATGTTCTTGGACCTAGAAAAGTACCAGGCGATTATGTATAGTCAGACCCATAAAACGAACGTAAAACCTTCCACTGAATTCAGATCTCTTGTGACAACCGTTCAAGATGGATTTCCATTATATGGAAATAAATTTCTGCCAAGAAGAGGCTCAAGGTGTTGCTATCCTTGAAGAGCTGCTTTGTCAGGCTGCTGCTACAGCTATTGTGCAGCATAAGAGAAATAAAATAAAGAAAAACAGGAAAGGAAGAAGAAAAGAAAGACTGTTTGGGTCAGAGAGTGGTTGCAGAGGACAGACTTGCAGCAATTACATGATGGAGATGTCAAGAGCTTCAAGAACTTTCTTAGAGTGGAACCATGTCTGTTTCAGAAGCTTTTATATAGGAACCATGTGGTTACTTGTTCGCTAGCAGTGGCGAATCAAATAAAAATGTTAGCGACACCGTATTACGACCGTGTGCGAATTCTTACAAGTGTTTTGCGAATGTTTGCAACTGTTAGCGAAAATACAAATTCGCAAAGGTTCGCAAAGAAATTTTGAACATGTTCAAAATTTCTTTGCGACAATAAAAACCGTTTGCGAACTTTCTTGCGACTGTTAACGAACCGTATGTGCACCCGTTGAAAACAGTTTCACATGGTGAATTACTGTAGACACATTGGCCCGAATTTACGAACGTGGTACAAATGAAACCATGGTTTAAACCATGGACAAAAACCATGGAGCGCCAAGTGTCGCACGGAATATTTCGTTACGAAATTGGTCATTTCGTCGACAAAATGACCGTTTCGTTAACGAAATTATCATTTCGTGGACGAAATGTTCATTTAGTTACAAAATGTTGTCATTTCGTTACAAAATAATCATTTCATCGACGAAATGATTGATTTCATAAAGAAATATTCCATGCGACACTTGGCGCTCCGTGGTTTTTGTCCGTGGTTTAAACCATGGTTTCATTTGTACCACCTTCGTGAATTCGGACCATTGCGTAAGTTATTGTATTTACAGGATTTGTAGGGGGCTTGTCAAGTTTTCATATATTGTTCTAAAAGTGGACGATTGATGCCGGAGTTAACTGATTCTGACAAGGCTCAAAATCAGTAATTACAAGTGTAGTATATATGCCAGGTGATGTTTTAAGAAAACAACACAAAACTATTTGAGTTTGTATTCGTGTAAGCTGAATAGTACGCAAGAACAGTGAAGTAAGCCTTTCAACGAAGGTGTTTATAGTCGAACAGTTACATTCATAACTTTCCTCTTGTTGGGGGAGGTGTGATGGAGAACAGCAATGAGAACCCAGAGAGGTGAATAAAAAGTGTCCATCCGGGACACTAGAGAGAGTTGGTTGAAAAAAAAAATGAAGTGAATAGTTGTATTCATTTTGGCTCTCAGAAAGTTCAAGTCTCGGTGTTGGTTTCAGATTGTTTGTCGGTGCATGACATGGTTTTGTTGGTGCATGACAAAGATAATGAAGAAAGGCAAGAGAATGTATAATGGGTCAACAAGAACAATTGTAATAAAAGAAAGTCGTGTGGGACTAAAACAAAAAAGGAGGAACATGAACTTTGATTTGAACTTCTGGTACTGCACTAGTAAACGAGCAGTGGTGTATCATATTGCATCAAGAATGAAGTTTGAATGCAGCTTTGCCAATGTTTAGTAATACTGCATTACTGTAGGCAGTAATCAGTGGTAATGTGTGATTTTGTTAAAGAAAGCATTCAAATACATTTGAAGTACTTCAATGTTAAACAGAAATGTTTCAGCAGAAATCTGTAAAGCAATATTGTGTCCTAAAACATAGTTTAAGTATTTTATTTTAGTGCCAAAAGTTAACAGTGAGTGCATACTTTCCGATTTTTTTCAATTTAAAGTTTATTTCACTTTCGACAAAAACATATACTGTACATTTTACTTTCTTTTTGTAACAGAGAGTATATAGGTAACCAAAACATTGTAGAATAAAGAGACTGTACTACGTTATTATGGAACCTATAGTTATTATACATTGTCATGAAAACTGAAGTGCTCGAAATGAATTTAAATATAACAATTACGCTAAGTGCAAAAAAAAAAATGGAGGGACATACTAAAAAGGCAGAACTTGTAGAGTGTGGACTCCTATGGTAAAGTACATCAATAAAAAGATAAATCAATCGGAAGATAAATTGAAGCAACAAAAAATTAAAAGAAAGATGAATTGAGGCACGGAAAAATAAGAAGAAATCTTTTGCCCATTCCACTCACAGTTCATTTTATTACAGTGCATTTACTTGAAACGGTATTCCTTTCTCAAAGAGTAATATTTCCTTGTGAAAATTCTCTGTGGCATACTCTCTCCCTTTCATTTTTGTTTACATTCAGTATCGTGTTTAAACTGATTTCATCTGATGAGGGAACTGAAACCAAACTAGCCTTTGTATGGTTCCTTCATTTCCCTTATTTTATTATCATTGTTATTATTATTATTATTATTATTATTATTATTATTATTCTACTACTATTTATTCGACCAGGTAAAGAATATAGGATACATATCATTAACATCCTATATCCTATATCCTATATCCTATATCCTATATCCTATATCATTAACATCCTAGATCCTATATTTCATCCTATATTTCATCGCCTAAAAACTTTAAAAGCCCATGACATACATACATATCTAACTGCTTTATATTCATGTATAAACACACTCGAAATTTATTACCATTTTTTAATAATGCCTTAGTAACCAATGACCATATTCATTCATACCCAACCCGTCGTTCCCATGATTTTCATTTAAGTAATCCAAAGCTTTTACTTGCTCAAAAATCGATTAGACATCACGGTCCGGATACATGGAACATGCACTCTTCCTGAGGAGTTGAAACAATGTGCCTCCTTGTTTTCATTTAAAGCAAACTTAAAGAAGCACATTTTATTACAGTATACTTCAAATACAAATTAAAAACAAATAATTCATATGATTAATGTTGGTCTCCCAAATAGCAACATCGCATACCGTTCCCTCTTTCAGCAAACCAATTCGATTATTCTACATTCCAGCATATCTGCCCTTCTGCACTTTCTAGCACTTGCACGCACATCCACCACCATCACGTTTTTCCCCTGCTATCTTCGCAGCAGAATTTGTATTGTATTGTAGTATTACGAAACTAGTATACGCCCCTATCTTTTCCTCTGGCCGGCCATCTTTTCAAGCTATGCTTACAATGGCGGCCCTCTGCATTATCGCTCCATAATTATAATTGTTGTAATCCCCGCTGCATAGACATGCATACTGTATATTGTATCATTAATTACCTTTTATATCTTTGTTTACGCAAGTCAAACGACTCTGTTTTGAATCTATTTTGTATATTTCCCACATGTTCATGATCATGTGCCTTATGTATATTGATTTGCTGATTGATTTGTTGATTTGCAGAAAATAAAGTATCTATTAAACAAAACAAAAAAAAAATCACAAACATGAAACAAAAACCAAAATGAACATTACAAAGGATACACTGTACTGTACACGTTACACAAAATGAAAATGAAATGAATGGAGACTACATGAGGGTCAGGGCACACAAAAGTAAATACATTTAGTATTGCCCGTAGGCATGTGAACCCACACATGTTGCCCCTAAGAAACATTTAACAATCATTACAAAATTATCACTCAACCCCTGATCCCCACCCCTTAACTCCATAATCCTTATCAAACTTCAAAATATAAAAAACACTATACAATTCCAATATATTCATCCAAACCTTGACTTCATTTATATTCATACATTAATTTCAAAAACTGAAAAAATACGTCAACATAAATGTAGGAGATTCCTGGATTTCCACCCGACCCCCAACCCTAAGCCTCTAACCTCTTAAAACATAATCATCATTGTCGTCAGCATAAAAATAAAAATGAAGCACATGTGTACAAATCAAAACTAAAACTATCACTCAATGTGATTAATACCCCATCAAACACCGAGAATGTAAACTCAGCTAACAATTAATTTGTATACTGTTACCACAACAACTCAATGTTCAACGTGAACAAATGATGAATTGTGCACACCCCCATATCATAACAGTCACATATGCCGAATTTCAAATCAATTGCCAACAAATCTGAAAAAATTAACTAAAATCACATTAACATATGATTATCATTCAAAATATGGAGTTACCATAAAACACATTTCCCAACAATAACAAAAAAAAATCAAATCAAATCGTTCACATCTAGGTAATATAATGATCACACATATCAAATCCAAAACCAAATACTAAAAAAACTAAAATTGTTGTATAATCTTCATCCAAAACATACTGATACCATGGCAACACTTTGTTCAGCAATGACGAAAAGAACAAATAAATTTGCGCATGTGCGTATGTACTACAGCGGTCACATGTGCCAAATCTCAAACCAATACCTAAAAACGCTCAAAAGCTCATTGAGCTAGCTAAATCCACAATACTCTTATCCGAGTTCTTTGTTCGAAATAAGCAATTATCATGGAAACACACTGTTCAACAAAACCAAAAGATCAATTGAGTTTGCACGTCTTTGTACTGTAACGGTCACATGTACCAAATTTCAAGCCAAATACTCGAAAACTGGGAGCGAGCCTAATCCACAATAATTTTGTATGCTTTTTGGTAGAAAAACAACAAAAAAAAACTGAACTTGTTCTCCCTGGGATACAACAAACAGGTCATCGAAAAACCATTAGATGAACAAGTTGTGTATATACATACTTTTTTTTTTTCCAAAAACAAACGAACAAATGTTACTTTGATGTAGACCTATGTCATTGTCTTTAGACCTACAGTTGTATTCTTTTTTTAAATTTAAGTGTATAACTACATTTTTCTTCTCTTGTCTTTTCTTTCAAACTCCGCGGGTTATTTCTCGTTCGGTGCTAATACTGATGATAGTGCTAGTGTCCTAGTTACATTTCGGATTACGTTCTCGGATTAATGAATCTTCGGAATACAGAACCTTTATGTTTTAATGTCGCAGTAACGCAATAACGAACTAAGGATTTTCGGATTAACGCTCCTTCGAAACGAACCGTCTGAATAACGAACTGTAACCAACTTACCATGCTCAAGTCCAGGATCAAGAACGCATGCACATCAGTAAATGGAAACCTATAGACACACCAAACAGTTGATGTTATAAACCATATTTATTGAACAGACCATAATAACAATTATGAACAATAGAGCGAGAGAAATGCATTTGTTATAGTAGCATCCATAGCAACACGGCTACATCATGTAGAAGTCTTTAAGTGTTATTAATGTTTAGGTCCCTTCTGTTGAAATTCAAAATATGATTGGTACAGTACACTTCTCATATTGTTGCACTGTGAAGCAAGTGAAACAGAGAGCTGTGTTGAGCAGGTTGTCAGGTTGTTGCACTGCTGTGGTGGACGTTGAGTTGGTAGCGCGTCTGTCTCACGATCTAAATGACCCGGGTTCGATTTCCGAGTCCCCACTGAGCAATGTTGTGTGTAATCATAAAGTCCCCTCTAGTAAGAGGCAGGACACTCTGTCCCTGGGATAGAACATAAAATGGAGGTCCCGTGTGAGAAAGAGTCAAAACTCACGCACGTAAGAGATCCCGCTTCATTTATTCATCCCAAAGAGCAGGGTGTTTAACCCGGTATAAGTGGTGCCGCCTTACATCCAACAGCATCATCGGACCACATGGAAGACCAGGGCCCCGTTTTATCAAAAGATAAAATCAATCTTAGATTTCCTTACTACATAGTCCGCCATGGACTTACAGTTGAAATCAACTTTACAATCAATTCTAACTCTTCATAAAACGGGACCCAGCTATTGCAGCTGAATATGGGCTATATTCCCAATTTATTTTAGTAGCCTTGATGGGAGTGAGGGCGAGCCATTTCATGCTGCAATGATAGCATTGGCTGCATTATGACGTAGAGGACGCTCTTGAACGGCAAGAGATGGGTTGCCTGGGCTTGTGGGGACTCTAGCAACATGACAGTGCATGGTAGCAGGTCGCTGATTTATAAGAGTTCTGAAACTGAAAAGGACGATTCAGACGACGTTCAATCATAGTTATTACCAGACAGGCTATCATTCGTGTGATTGCGGCAGTCTCATTATTACTTATTGTTGCAAATCTGTCGTCACTTGTGTCGAACGTTGTAGTAAACTTAGCTATCAGAACAAACAACGTACGATCAATACTAAAAACTTTCATCGGGTGGCCACTACAATTAAAGGTTGGTATAAACTTAAACTTTTAAATTTAACGTACGATCAGACGAATAGAGGTTTTATAAAAACAACAACAACAACAATGAAATAACACAGGACATCAAAAGAGAGTAAATGTATCTGCGTGTTGATATATCATAATACCAAGACAGGATTACTCAGTGGTTGTAAAAGAAAAGGAAATCTTCGTCCGAAAAACAATATCTTCTGTTAGACATCTGGTTAATACATTTGGCATCATCTCCACTAGTGTCTGCTTCCAAGGTTACCGGACAGGTATAGAGGTCTCGGAAACGTTATATGCACTTCATATATTATTTTGTATTTCTTTGTATATTACTCAAATTCATTTACACTAAATTTCCACATTTTTTTTTTTTTTTGGGTTATGGTGTCGTTTGCAAAGCGACCTCAACCAGCAGAAAAACAAACAAACATACAACTTGGAGATAAGTTATTCGTGCAAAGCAGCGAATGGTACAACACATTTTAACGAAATCGAAGCTTTATCCATTAGATGTGAAAAACCACAGCACAAAGCCATAGAGGTATTAGAGAGCAGATAAATGAAGATTAATGGCAATATCTGCTGCTTATTGTCAGCAAGAGAAAATTGTCATTGATCATGGGGGGAGGGGGGGGGGGCGAACTCGGTTTTCTCCGATTGGGAGCCGGGAGTCTTATCCACTATGCTACAGCGCCCCCAATGAATGAATGAAGCAGGAACTTTTACGTGCGAGGATTGTGACTCGTTCATACATGCACGTGGGATCTCCCACACGGCCGTCAGATGGTAAAACGGTCTATCTCGAAAATTGCGGTTCTGAAAAAAATGACCATTACACCAGGGAGGTGAGGTTACACACAACATTGCGCAGCAGTGCTGGACTCAGGATTCGAGCACGGTTCATCAGTACAAAAATGTATTGAAATTCAGACGCGCTACCAAATTCATATAATGTTTGCCAAAGATTGATGAAAAAATAAAGTCAAAATTCATAGAAGCTTTGCAGGCGAATGCAATCCAAATATAGGGCCTGCATGTGGATTCAGGTAATGCAATAATGTAGTTAGTAGCACAAATCAGTAAAGATTAGGAAAATCGAACAATCCGTTTCATGCATTCAGAGGTTATGAATTTTTTAAGTGCCGCATTGCTGGATGACAAGACTTCAGCTCTTTGTGATGTCGTGTAATAATAGAACACGATATTATCTATATAGAAAATGTAACATAATTTTCACTTTTTCTGACACAACAAAGGAGCACAAGGTTTCATGTTTCTTAAAAAAAAAAAAAAAAAAAAAAAAAAAAAAAACGGGGGATGATATTACCCTTAACATACCATTATCAATTCGAGGGACTGATATGAATTGTTTTGTGTATAAACTTGAACAGAAATATCTGAACGGTTAGAATTCAAGCACTCAATACCACACACATTGGGAAAAAGCAATTCAGGTGTGTTAGGTGGTACATGCTGTAGGTGGTAAAAGGACGCCAATCGCGTGGGGTGTCGTGTGGAATCCTTGTACACAGTATCGATATGATAGCGACATGCGACGCTTTAACGAGAGACAAAAGTGGATGATGCACACGTTCAGTTCTTAATTTGCACACGTTACCAAGGAGCTGGTGTAAAAATCTCCCACCTATAACCATGCATGTATGAATTGACGCTCATCCTGATTCCCCTCCATTAGCCAGATAGTTTGTCCACAGTGACTGCACTGAATTGTTCAGCACATTTACTCATCATTGACACTAACCTCCAGTTTCTGCGGTATTAATCTCTTGAAGCTTGAGATATTTCTTGGAGTAATTGCATACTTTACATTACGTCATTGGTACCTGGGCAGGTTTGTCCAAAGAAAAACATCACCATCGCAAACATAGGAAGTAACAAGCTTCAAGTCTAATACCCCTGACCGCTATCTCGAAAGGAGCACATTAAGTGAAACATTTGCAATCATTGAGAATAAAAGTACTGGATTCAACTTCTGGTCTGCACACAATCTCCAAACCACTATGGGTAGCACCGAAACATCGAGGTAAGATAATATTTATAACATTTCATTGGTATGTCAGTTTATCGCTCATATACTGAACCGGATGTTTCTACCAGTTGCGCGAGAGTTGATTAATCGTAAAGATGTATTCCTGCCTTGGCCGCAAAATGAAACAAAAGTGAGCTGGAAATTCAGAGAATTAATGAGTCTGATACAATCATCCCAACTCAGTGCCATTGTCAGCGTTTCTCGACACAGCAAGCCTGCATCTATATCTTATTATTGTTATTATTATTTTTTTTTTTTTGGGGGGGGGGTATTGCTTTTTTTTCGCCAGACATACTTGGCAGTGGCGGCGAAAAGTGTCACGCCACATTATTGGTGAAGGCGCAAGCGCATTACAAATTATACTATGATTACTATGATATGACGTAAGCAGGCATTGCCAACATAACTTGTTATCTTACTTGCCTCTTCTTGAAGTTATAGTATTTTGCTTCTTTGTTTTTTGTTATGTGTCTGTTTATTCTCCTGGTTGTAATTTTGCCTTTCCTCTCACTCCCCTGGAGGAGGGCGGCTTTGTTTTCATCTCGACCCTCATAGAATCAAATTTCATTGTGGTGGATGTAGAGGGCGGAGCTCCGGGCGCGCGCCTACTCTTTATTTTGTTGTTAAAACAACAGAAATTTATGAAGAAAATGAGATGAAACCCGGAAGTAGGACCAGAAGTGTTGTGTGCGCCGCCCCTCCCCCCCCCCCCCCTTTATGCAATTCCTGGATCCGCCCCTGTACATGTATAAACTCTTCAACAGAGTATGGATCATGTATACACAGGGTTGGCCTGTGACATTCAATTCAATTTAAATCTGTCTTTATTTCCATCATTATAAAAACAAAAACAAGCCGAGTACACTTTATTCGAACAAAAATATATATATGCACACTTTATATAAAGAATATAGTTCTTAACGTACAAAACACAGTATTTAATCCAATGTACAATGGTATAAAACAAACACGTATATTTTGCAGAAATAGCACTAGGAAGTGAATAAAGTGATAGAAAAGAGTGATCCACTATTAAAAGGCACAGCTTGTTGATGTGGATTTCTCGGTGGACAATATATTATATGCATAATTATAAAAGGCATTCCCTTGAGAACGGCGAGAACATGCTTGTCGAAACGTCGGGATTTTGTAGGCCCTTTTCAGTGCCACTCACATACTCCAGAAAGAATACGTGGTGCACCGTGAAGCCTTCTACCACCCAATATTCATTTACCATATTTATGCTAAAGCATAATGCAAATTGTCAACAGGACATTCAATGAGTGCTTCTACATATATATATCTCACTGCTGTCAGAACAAACCGAATCAAGGACAAGTCCAGTTTTTTCATACATGCTGATTGAGTGAATGGAGTAATATCAGTAGAACACATCACTGAAAGTTTGGGGGAAGACTCATTTCGGGTGCACGTCTCGAGACCGAGACCCACGAGTCACAAAGCCCACGAGTCATACAGCTCACTAGTTATACAGGCCATGAGTCATACAGCTCACAAGTCAAATTATACAGCTCACTTAGTCATACAGCCCATTAGTTCGAAACTAACAAAGCCCACAAGACCAACACATTAAGCCCCGTGTTGTATCTGTCGAACTCGTGGGCTGTTTTTACCTAGTGTCAAACTCATGGGCTTTAGTTGCCTAGTGTCGAAATCATTGGCTGTACGACTCGGGAGCTGTATGACTCATGGACTTGTTTTCAATGTCGAACTCGTGGGATGTATGACTCGTGGGTGTCGATCTATTCAGCTTGCTATTGGGATGAGCTCCTCAATTCCCCTGCTTACATAATATATATCATTCGGGCCCTATGAAACCGACACATTAAGCCCCGTGTTGTATCTGTCGAACTAGTTGGCTGTTTCTATACCAAGTGTCGAATTCATGGGTTTTATTTGCCTAGTGTCGAACTCATTGGCTGTCGACTCGTGAGCTGTTTTCAATGTCGAAATCGTGGGCTGTATGACTCGTGGGGGTCGGTCTATCTAGAGGGATGACCCCCTCAATTCCCCTGCGTACATATAACTAATGCGGAAAGATTTTCGAGCGCAGGGAGAACAATTAAAGCGAAGATTTAATGGGCCGAAAAACGTTTAACGAATAGAATTGCAACAAGTTTGCCTCTGAGGTAAGTGGGCAGTTCTCGGGTCGGAGCTTGAAACTGCAAATGACTTGAATAAACAATAAAACTTCCTGGAGGCTTCCAGCTGAGTCAATACAGAAGTTCAAGGGAGTCTAATTCAACAACAATGGATTCTTCTAATTCCAGTGGTGTAATAAATTTGTCTCCATTGTTTCTCGCTTTGTATACAACAATCATAAAAATCCATGACAATATTTGCCTATGCCTTTGGCGTTCTGCGTGAAGAGTTATTGCAAACGAGTAAAGATGGAGGCTATAAATATATGATCAAAACAAGCTTTGCGGGCGGGTCGGGCCCATTGTGTTATATCTTACAAAGGAATATCAGCTCAGGAAGCAATGTAAAGAAAATAATGCCTATCAGACAGCAGTTGAACTTGTTTAGGATAAGTGAACTGAACTATGTAGGCCTATAACATTCTGTGACTCGGATATTTATAGATGTGAAATATAAATTGTGATTATTATAATGATGTGTATTTCAAATCTATAGATAAGGTTTTCCTGATCATCATTCTTGTGTCATTCAAATCCATGAATGTGCATTCAAATTCACACATCCCAGGCACGCGAAAATATTCGGGCATTCAAATTCAGACTCCGAGAAATCAGTTTCATTTATGGGAGCCCTATTTCGTTTCCTTCAAGTCAAATTCATGTATGCGCGTTCAATTTCGAAATGCGAGCGCTCTATTTCCTACTCGTGCATCCAAATTCATGGCATTACATGTGGAGGGGAGGGGGGGGGGGTCAATTTCATTTTCAGTTGATCAATTTCTTATTTCAAGCAATCCATTTAATGAAGGAAATAGAATACATTTTAGTTGTTGTTGTTGTTGTTGTTGTTGTTGTTGTTGTTGTTGTTGTTGTTGTTGTAAAGCAATTCATGAGTCTGGTTCTTCCAAGTTGAGCACTTGAATGCTCTTGGAACTGCACATTGATTATAAACACAATAGACAGAACTTGGAGGGAAGAGATTCCTGATATCCTGCACAAAATTCCTAATTTCTTTTTGACCACTGAAGCAAATCGAATGGGTTTTTCTGTAAGATGTAGGCAATGAGTTAAAGTTTCATACCCTGAAATTGTGTTTGGATTGATTCACTATATTGAAGTTATCATTCATTCATTCATTCATTCATTCATTCATTTATTTTTCATTTCCAACAGAAATATAGAAAAATATTACAGGAATTGAATACATAGATTTCATCATAATACAAAATAAAGGGTAAGTTTACAGAAAAATTGTAAGTATATGAAAATGTTGGAAATGAGGAGGAATGCTAAAAAGCTTGGATTCTAGGGTGCATTCCCCCCACACGTAATACAAGAAATTATATGATCGATTGACTGATATAGATTAAAAATGGATGAAACAAAGAAACTAAGACAAAAAGACCTATAACTAACCTAACTAATCCCAAACAAAAACCCTGAACAAATCCCTATACACTAAGTCGCTGTCATGCCGGAAGAGAGAGGAAAGAAAGAGAGACAGACAGACAGAGAGAGAGAGAAAGAGAGAGAGAAACTTATTACTTGGAGTGAAGATAAAAGACAAAAAAAAAGATAGAAGAAGACTATAACAAGACGAGAGGTAGTGGATGGATGGAGCCGCTTAGCCGTGATTTCAACAAAATATGATTATACAAAGGTTAGATTTTATACTTCTTTGCAACCAATAAAGGATCAACACATTTTTTTATTTAATGAAACTAATGTACAAAATATCAATTTTCATAATGATTTTTAAATAAATCGTTGTCACTGTTCAAAATATTTTTCTTCAGATTACTCTTAAAAGAACCTAAACTTGGGGATGCCCTTATACTGTTACAGACGCTGTTCCAATATTTAGGTCCGACAAATGTAACTAAAGATTGTGTAAGCATAGTTCTAGTTATAGGCAGATGGAATTCATCAGAGTGGCGAGTCGGATATTTATGGAACGAACGGTTTCTCGCAAACATGCTGGTGAAAACAGTCGGCAACAAATCATTAGTGAGTTTGTACATCATTGCGGAGGGTCCCGTTGTAATTTTTGTTTGGGACATACGGTACACATTTAGTTTTGCATGGAAAGAGCATCATGTTGTATTACTGTGTGAACTACCTCAATTCGGCCTTGTAGGGCTGCCATGGTAGTTGTCTTTTAAACCATGAATAAATAAATAAATAAATAAATAAATAAATCATCCACAAATTGGGAGCAGCTTATCATCAATCACTAAATTTTTATTTCCAGTCTTTAATAAAATGAAACAAGATACCTTGCTATCATTATCCCATGGAATATACTACAGTACTATAGATTTCTACATTTGTAATATATTATTGTTTTGGAAATGAATACAAAAAGCGAATAAATCAAAAGTAACAATTTCATGATCATACTTACAGAATAAATACAGCGATATTAGAATGTTAAGACAAAGTAATGCAATCATAGCTGCACAATATCACATCATGTACTTACGTGACTTACATGAAATGTAACATCAGATTTACCAACGTTCTTACCAGCATTTACAAGCAAAAAAAAAAAAGAAACTGAACAAAAAACACACAAATGAGACATTACATATTTCGATTCTGTTCAAGGCACACATAAGAGCGGCGAAAGAGGAACGTTGACATAAATCACAGCATACAGCACTTTCAGTAAACTCTTTTCAGTTTATCTTTACATTGATATAATTGCACACACTCTTGTACCTTATCAAGTGTAAATTAAGAAATATGAATACATATACGTGTATATACAGTTTTATATCTAATGCAGTGATGCACTAATGTCAATAACGAAAGCTGTGCCATATTGTCATAGCGTGGCTGGGATGACAAGACCTTGTATCTGCAATTTTGGTGAAAATGACTTTTTTAGATAAATGGTCAGATAATCAGTTAAGTGATGTCCTGTCCAAATCCTAGATGTCTTACCCCAAAAATGAAGCCACCACGGCATGTCAAAGAAATGTCTACCCCATTGGATACAGTGCTTTGGCTGCGATGTTTGTTTTTTTTTTTTTTCTCTCCTGAACATTCGATATTCTGTAGATACGCGGTCTTGTCACCCTAGCGATGATTATATTTATATATATATATATATATATATATATATATATATATATATGTGTGTGTGTGTGTGTGTGTGTGTGTGTGTGTGTGTAATATGTATGTATATATATATATATATATATATAACTAGAACTATGCTTACACAATCTATAGTTACATTTGCCGGACCTAAATATTGGAACAGCCTCTGTAACTACACAGTATAAGGGCATCCCCAAGTTTAGGTTCTTTTAAGAGTAATCTGAAGAAAAATATTTTGAACAGTGACAACGATTTCGTAGATAAACATCGAATAAAAGACGCACATAAAGCATTGATTACAAAATAGAATCGCTAAAGTCTATTACATTTTGTATTACAAGGACGTATATATAGCAATGTATTTTTATAAAGAGTATATATAGCAAAGTATGATTCAAACAAGCACTTGAAACTTTTGTTGAGTCTGAGTTCAGTCTTCATTGAGATTTCACTTTCTACCATACCCCTATACGTATCAGCGCTCTCCTTGACAACGCGGCTCCAGGGCAACGCACTACGCGCATGACGCGCATAGCATTGTTGTTATGATTCATGTTTATCATTGTCCATCATTGTCTTTGCACTGACGAAGGTCTGAGGCAGACCGAAAATTTTTTAATAAAATTTATTTTTGTAATCGTTGGATCCATGGCGTACTTGAGACTCTTTCTTCTAATAATTACAACATTCGAAGTCCAACACGTGGAAAATTCCAAGATGTATAAATATATATATATATATATATATATATATATATATATATATAATATACAAAATACGTACAATAAGTTTAATGATGAGAGGTCGATATAGGAATGGCCATTCGAGTTGTGCAAAGAGAAGTAAGAGGGGACCTACATTAAAGCAAGTTTGTTATTGACAGTAAGCCCCGAATAATCAGTGTAGACCAGGGGCCCGTTTCATGAAACTTGTCATCAGTGACAAGTTTTCATAGATTATACTTGCTACTGAAATCCTTGCATTTGATTGGCTGAGAGCAAATTTGTCATAGAAATGTGGCAATTGTTACGGATAACAAGTTTAATGAAACCGCCCCCAGTAAAGACCATTAAAGAAAATGAAATATACCTGTCTGATATGAACTAAACTAAATGTAAATCATGATTGGGCTGAGTCTTTATTTGCCATCAGAATTAAACGTGATTCAGCGAGCGAGCCACTTTCATGTGTGAACAGCGAAACAGTTTTCAAAAAGTTTGATCATAGTCCTTCTCGGTGATTTTTTTTTTTTGGTTTAATTTCCTAGAAATGTGATTTAAAATGCTCTAATAACGCGGCTTTTATACTCTGTTTTTTTGTATCACCCCCATCCTCATACCCTCTTCCGCTTAGCTCCCACCGTCACAAAGATACTCCCTCGCCGAGGATTTCACACCGTCACATAAATATACTCCCACCCCCCCCCCACCCCGTATGTTACAATCACAGTCCTTCTGTCGAAAATATTTGTTTCCCTCTGTTTTATTCCCTAGAAATTTGCTTTTAAATGCTCTATAAACGCGACTTTGTACTCTGTTTTTTACAAAACGTCCCTACCGTGGGAGGGGGAGACCCCCTGTTACATCATCCCCCGCTCGGTCGCTTCGCTCCCTCCCCCAGGATTTCACACCGTCACATTTATGTGCCCCCGTCGAGATTTTACCCCCCCCCCCTCCAAAAAAAACAAACAAACAAACAAGCAAACAAAGAAACAAACAAACAAACCAAGCCAAAAAAAAAAAACCTGCAGTGTTTCGTCGCGTTTGTTTCAAGAGAGCAAAAACATTAGAGATGTGCAAATTTGATTCTTTTCTACGAAAGTTGTTCGTCATTCAAAGTTCCGTTAGTTTTTTTGTTTCTTATTACACTGTGAGGATTTATCAATTAATTCACTTCAATTCAATTTAATTTTATTCCACATGTTAAAAAGTATAAAAAAAAAACACACAAATACATGTACACGGACATAACATATATTGCACATTAGGTTTACATAAGAAACAAAAGGAATGATGCAAACAGCTATAATTAGCATGTGTGGGAATCAGAAAAAGACCATAATAATATATTGGTCTTTTTCTGATTCCCACATTATAGGACTTATCAAGGCCGATTCCCTTACAAATGAGGCTACAAATTGCAATCAAAGCTATACATTTTTAGAATGAATCTATACCATTAGAAATTATACACAAAATTGCAAGGACAAAATACACACAAAAGGCAAACCAAAACAAAACAAAACAAAAGGCAAATATCCCCATAATCATTCAGCTGCACTTTGGATTAAAAACATTCTATATATCTACGTTTAAAAGATGATAATGTAGGACATCCTTTGATAATAGCAGGTAACTCATTCCAGAACTTAGCTCCAATATATCTGATTGTAGTCTTTGAAAACTTATATTGGAAAAAAAGTAAACATATGAAGAGTTTGTTCGCAAAAACCGATAAGTCTATTTTTGAAGATTTTGAAGTACGGTCTCTGTCATAAAGTACAAAATAATACCTTTTAAATGATATATTGGCCACTGCATATAAGGGTATATTTTTGATGTTATGGTCAATGGAAGCAATTTTTTTTTCTTATTATTCTCTTTATTTTTCTTGACCTCTAATCACAAATATCTCCATTTGGCAAATATGGACTTATCAGTTTTTGCGAACAAACTCTTCATATGTTATTAGCACATCTTGTGTTATAACTATGGACTGCACTATTTTGAACGAAAGGTTACAGGTAAAACGCCTTTAAAATATGAAAACACAAATATGGCCACTTGTAATTGCACTATTTGATCAATTCTTAAAACTTTCATTTTCTTGAATAATGTTGCAGTGTGCTCAAAAGGGCTTACGTCACAGACTAGTCTTATTGCACGCTTTTGTAATAATAACACACGGTTTAATAAGTACAATGAAGTGTGACCCCATATATTGCACAATAAGTTAAATGGGGGGAAATCATTGTGTGGTATATGGTTAAAAAAATCTTTGAAGGAAGTGCATATTTCAAATAACTCATAACACCTACAATTCTGCTTATCTTAATACAAACATCATTTTTTTTTAATGGTCTTTCCATGTTAGACCATCATCAATTACCAAGAAATTTAATGTTATTCACTTGTTTAATTTCAACATTACCTATATTTGTAAAACATTTTCATCTATTACCTTATTCTTTGTTTTAAAAATCATATAACATGATTTTTCTTTGTTTAATACCAGGCGATTTGTAACAAACCAAGAATATACTTTCTTCATTTCTGTGTTAACCATATGATTGACTTCATGAACATCCTGACCAGAGAAAAATAAGTTTGTGTCATCTGCAAATCGTATAGAAAACAAAGTAGGACTTACGAATTGCAGATCATTAACAAATTTTAAAAAAAAAAAATAGGAGGGGACCTAGTACAGAGCCTTGTGGAACGCCTGTTTTTACATAACACAAATCTGATTTTACATCATTTACAATTGAAGAGTTTGTTTGCAAAAACCGATAAGTCCATATTTGTCAAATGGAGATATTTGCGATCAAAGGTCAAGAAAAATAAAGAGAATAATAAGAAAATGTTTGCTTCTTTTGACCATAACTTCAAAAATATACCTTTATATGTACTGACCAATATATCATTTAAAAGGTATTATTTTGTACTTTATGACAGAGACCGTACTTCAAAATCTTCAGAAATGGACTTATCGGTTTTTGCAAACAAACCCTTCAATTGTATATTGTGAACGATCTGATAAATAACTCTTAAACCAATTCAGAGCACTCCCTCTTATTCCATAATATTCCAATTTAGTAATAAGCATTTAAGCACAATCTCCGAGTTAAGCTCGACGTACAAGTTGGAAGGTGTTTCAATTAACATCTGACTCTCCCAATTGAGGAAATGTTCGTTGAATCTCTTCACAAAAAACCCTGAAAATGATGTGTACTCATCTTGGCATTAAGTACTCGGAGTTCATAATCAAGGCAAAATGAAAAGGAAAAAATAGAAAACTCACTTCAACAATAAGAATTGGTTGAAGCTGCCCAATTTGATGGATTGGATAAGTTCAGGTATCCATTATGTGTTCTGTCCACTACCAATCATACCGCGCGGTAGGATGGCTCGGTCTGTGATGTGGCCGGCTGCATTTCAGTCGAATGACTCGATCAGGTCCGGGGTGCATGGTTCGAATCCTAGGAATCTTATTGAGCGATGTATGTGTTGTCATCACAGAGAGCAGGATGCATATAAACCCAGCGAAGAGGTCCGCTCCAAGTAAATACAACTGGACTCAATGGAAGACCGGCCAGCGTAGCAGCTGCTAAATATGGGCCATCCATGGGAATTGGAAACAAATCTTTATTACATTGAACATGTTGAACGTGACTCAAAACACAACAAATGATGGAATGAATCACATAGCACATATAGCCATTGCACTGATCGCAACACAGGAGTTACAAGTGTTTCGATTCTCATCATTGCAACTTGACAATCTGACACGTCTTCTTCAGCGTCGTGCGATGTCCTCCTTTGTTAAGACACTTCCGTGATCAGCTTCCTTCCTAATCCGAAGGGTTCTAATACTTTCACAATTGCTTCTAAACTTTGACTTGATATCTCTGAAGATGTCCGACTTTCCTTGTCCTGGTCAGGGTCAGGCTCGCCTAAACGTACATTGGATGTCCCTGCAGATTTCTAGGGAGGTTCAGAGCATAATACTACACACGCGTCCTGACGTCGTCATGATGGTCGTAGCTAGTGAACCGTACGATGCATGCACCGTAACCCTCCCCTCTTTTTATTTTATTTTATTTTTTTTTTTGGCGCTGAAACGGTGCGTTCTGTCAGTAGTCTCAACTTTTAAGAAGCACTGTGCATTTTTTCTCGCAAACATGTTTAACGACTTATTTTGGGTCTCACTATCATCATGAAACACATAGGGAGGTTTCTCTTAGAGTTTTCCTCCGCCTCCTCTTGCTCTTTCATACGTTCGATTTCTCTTTCTAGTTTTGGTATCAATAATATTCACCCTCACCGGGCCAATTTTCACCAACTCTCTGTTGGATAATAATGGTACGTCCTTCATCGAGAATTGTTTTGTTTTAACTAAAAGAATGCTGATGACGTCTTTGGCCTCATGAGCATTCTTGACTTCTTCACGTCCATTGAGAATGACTCTCACAAGTAGATCATCGGAGTCGCTTGTACTTTTTCGTCATGTCAGGTTTCGGCTTGGCACCGGGGATGTCACAAGTCCGGCAGATATCTCTCAACAAGATACATATCTTACCGATGGAATAGCACTGTATGAAGTGCTAACAAGTCCACAAACTTGTAAGCTAGTAAATGTGATAAGTGAAGTAGAACATTTGCGGCTGTTTTCCAACTTACAAAGCTAATGGTGTACCCAGCCCCTCCTCTCTCCCCCTCCCCCTCCCCCTCCCCCCATAAGATTCGGATGGTTGACGTCAACAACGGGTCATACTCGACAGAACATTTTGGTAAATCAGATTCATGTTTGTCCAACAAACAGTCGAAATGTTTGATAGTTTTATTTTTTTCTTTTCCAAGTAATAGACAAGAGATCTGAATGTTACTCCCCCCCCCCTCAAAAAAAAGGCTTTACTGTTCCGATTTTTAAGGGAAATCACACAATAGAGCTTGCAAACGTGGCATACTTTTCAAAGAAATTTTATTTGACAGAGATAGATGGTGGTAGCAGGTTGTCGCGTCTATGGTTGACAAACAATAGTTGGTATTTGCTGGTTTACTGGGCCAGTTGCTATACAAACAGCTATGCCTCTAATGTTCAGGGTACTATGTCAATGCCTCTTCTCTCACTCTGCTTTTGTAGGATATTGTTACAGCTTTGCTGGGATCTCTTTCCCCCCAAATCCGCTGGTTTAAAAACAAAAACAAAAACTTACCAAAATGGTAATTCAAGGGTTAGTAAACTGCTTTTGAAATCGACATGAAAGGGTGATCAAGAAATGAAATATTTTTCTCTAGGATTTCTTTTAACCATAATCAAAGAGGTATATAGTGTGAAACATTGTTCAAAAAGCCCGGAGCCGACAAAAGATTGGGATTCAGCGTGATTCCTGGTTGGCATTCTGAATGCTGTAAGCAGGATGTGCGCAATATATCAATCTGAATCATAATTCTGATAATAATAATTATTGTATCAAGACCGAATCACTATTCCTGATGTGATAAAGATATACAAGAACCAACTTCACCTATTAAAATAAAACATGCATCTCATTTGCATAATAAGTTATGTAAATATTTGGCAATTTTCTTAACATTTTTTCCCCTTAAACAAAGTCTTAGTATCAAACTGTACCTTGGCGTAGTGAAAAATAGATAAGGTATCTGTCAAACAAAGCTTACATGGTGTCATCAGAGTCTGAGGAAAATCAAGTACTGGAATCAACCAATTCAGAAAAAAAAATGAATAACAATATTTGAAGAGTTTGTTCGCAAAAACCGATAAGTCCATATTTGCCAAATGGAGATATTTGCGATTAAAAGTCAAGAAAAATAAAGAGAATAATAAGAAAATTTTTGCTTGTTTTGACCATAACTTCAACAATGTACCTTTATATGTAGTGACCAAATTATCCTTTAAAAGGTATTATTTTGTACTTTATGACAGAGACCGAACTTCAAAATCTTCAAAAGTGGACTCTTCATTTGCAATTACGTATGCAAATTGGTAGGTTTCGAGATTCTACAACGCACTGCCGCAATATATGTCAACGTATGTCACCGTGCATCACAAAACCAACAAAAAGTCGCACCTCTTGATTTTACTTGAGGCCTAAAAAAAAAAAAAGTGCAACGACTCAGTAAAGTCAAACTCGACTTTTTCATATCTTCTGGAAGAGCTATTCTTTCTCTACATTATTTCTGAGTTTGGGATCATAAAATGAATGGGAAAGTGTGTTTCTGGTAGAGTAGTGTGATCAGGTATGTCTTATAGAGGCAAACATTTCTGTAAAAAACCCTTTACACATTCTGCCTTGTAAGTTGGTATTAGTCACAGAAAGAATGTGCTTATAGAGCATAAGGAATCTCATCTTAATTTGATAATCCCTTCATTGTTGTTGCTGTGGAGATTCACAACCTATTTTTTGTGCCATTCATTGCACAGCTAGCACGGGTTAATAGGATTAAGCGCTTGAATAGACCCTATACATTAGAGCCTCTTTTCTCAGTAAACATTTTTCCAGATTGTGTTTTCTTTTCTATGTTTAGATATGTTAGGAGAGTCCATATAAATTGATTAATACAGAATTCTTAAGCTTAGACTCTGGTCCTTGAGAATCTGCCCCTAACGCCTAACTAAAACCCGCCCCTAACTAAAAACCCATGTCTGGCGACTTTTTGTGTGTTTTGTGATACAGGGTCACATATGAATCTGTTTCATAACAGCTATACATCAAGACCTGTTCATGATTCCTGGTGTGATAAAGAGATACGATAATTAACTGCAACCACTAAACAACACACCTCTATTATCTCATTTGCATAATAAAATATGCAAATATTTGCCCATTTTCGATGCATATTTTCCACCAAAACATAGTCTTAATATCAAAGTGAATCAAAAGGATAAGTTATCGGGCAATCACATCACTATCCATTGCTCTATAGATTAGTGCAAGGTCACTGTATCTTTCCTTGTATACTTTGTCGGATTCATTGGATAATTATTTTCAATCTGCAGGTCAATGTAAAATAAAGTGGCAACTTTCATAAATCTCGTCTGCGAACATAAAATGTCTTTTCTTTCATTTATCTCTTACCTCATTCTGTCATTAAGCTCTTGCAAAAATTAAAAAAAAATGTAAGAAAAATCCTGGAATCTCGGAAACAGAAACGACGGATGACTTTGTAATACTTCCGTTATTAAAGGCATAATTTACCATCAGCAGATGAAACAAAAACCCAGCTATAGTGCTTCAAAATAGTTCTAAAATGTGAGTTAGGGATAGAAACAACAATATAAAAATTTGAACCAGTGTAATCAATGTTAAGTATCATTAAATATACAAAATGTGAACAATACTTGTAATGAAAGTGTTTCCAGATTAAACCGTCTGCAGTTATGATTTAATGAGAAGTATATATCTCCTTATAATATTATATGCTTTGTTGCAGAAATTTGATATTGTACGGTGTTTTGTATGCAGTTAACTTGTGCCTGTGCTAGACTGATGTGCTGTGCTGTGCGGTCTGGTGCAGTCGAAAAGCTTTGGAAGTCCAATAATTCATCATGTAATTCTGTGGTCATCTACTTTTAAGCCTCTGGGACGTGTTTGGATAACTTTAAATACTGTGAGTTGGCCAGCATGTGGATTTATCGTGCTGTCTTGAACATGTACTTTCTTCTCACACCAGTTATGTTTTCACTCTAGTCCCACTTATACCTTTCTCTGTACGTGACATGTGGCATTCCGGCAATTTTCCACTGTCATCGTATTGACAGACAAATTGCTGCTGAGTTCTCTTTTCCTCCTCACTTGTTTGATTCACTGCTGTACTTACCCCGCAAATACCATGGCTGGTCAAGGTCCATGTTCTAAAGGACTTTCGCAAGGACTTTCCACTATGTCTACCATGCTCAAGAAGCTGTTTTGCGAGGATGAGTTTATCACTGCCCTGGAGAGGTGTGTGGAGAAGATTCTGGCCAAACGACTTCAGGCTAATGAAGATCGCCTTGAGAGGCAGGAGGGGGAGCTCATGGAGCTGCGGCGTCAGTTGGAGAAGAAGGAGGCTGAAGTTCAGTCCCTTTCCCTCTCGCTGAATAAGCTGCCAGAGGAAGTAGAGATGTTCAACATTCGGGCGAATGATCTTGAGCAATATAGTAGGAGGAATTCTGTGAATATTTGGCATCCCAGAGTCGCAGGGTGAGGACACCAACCAACTTGTCATCAAGGCCGTGTCTGATCATCTTCCGTGCACAATTTCTCCTGCTGACATCGACCGGTCGCATCGCTCAGGTAAGCCTCGAGCTGACGTCCAGAAGCCCCGCCCAATTCTGGTCAAGTTAACACACTACAGGACCAAGGCAGCTCTGATGAAGGTTAGGCGACGTCTAAAAGGAACTGGAATTTCTATCAAAGACGATTTGACTAAGGCTAATCACCAGATCCTCATGAAGCTTGCAAATCATCCTAAAGTTGGGGCTGCTTGGTCGGTTGACGGGAGAATCATGAGGAGGGGATTTCCATGAAGAAGGCATTCTCTACCCTTCGACAAGTTTCAATTTTATAGTGGATTGGAAACATGTAATTGTACCCACCTGGTTATCTATCAATCCCTGAGGTTTCCATTTTGACTCCATTACTGAACCACTTTCTTGCTGGTATTTTGTATAGATATACATATATTAGTCTTTTTTTATGTTTCTCTAGCTTATATTGTGTAATCATGTGTCATTACGCTGCTTTTTATTACATATTCTGTATTCATCCACTGTTCTTTTACTTGGTAGCTAGTGTTGTGTGTGTGTTGATGCTGGTGTTGTGTGTGTGTGTGTGTGTGTGTGTGTGTGTGTGAACGCTCCTCCTCGACGATTTTACTTATTCATTATTAAAGTCTTGTTTGTCTTTTACCTACATGTATGTTCTCTTTATCATTTGGAACTCTATCCTTTTGTTATACTTAGTGGTTTACTATCCAAACTCAAAATTTGCTTATGGATAATGACTTTCAAGATTATATTGATCTTGTAGTTAGTGACTGTATGTATATGAACTATAGTGATTTTCAATGTAATAGTATAAATACATTTTCTATCATGCATATTAATTCAAGAAGTCTTTTAAAGAATTATGAAGATTTTGTGGTTTTCTTGTCGTGCATAAAACATAATTTTTCTGTGATTGGGATTTCAGAAACTTGGTTCAAGCCAACAACAGATACGCGTATGTTTGACATTCCTGGGTATTCTCTTTTGCCAGTTTGTAGATCCAATAAACGAGGTGGTGGGGTATTATTATACATTCGGGATGGTATTGTGTACTGATTAATCAGGCGAGCATGGAAGTTTTGAAACTATTTTTGAGGAAATAGCAATTGATAATGCGAAATCCATTGTTGGTTGTGTATATAGAGCACCTGATAGTGATATTCCTTCTTTCATTCAATCTTTTGACCATTATATGCAAATTATCTGATCAATAATGACTATATACTAGCCTCGAAGTAAGCAGAATGCTGACATTTTTACCTCTGACATTTGTACTTCTGACTTTTTTACCCCTGACATTTTTACTTCTGAAATTTTTACTTCTGACATTACCTCTGACATTTTTACCTCTTACAGTTTTACCTCTGACATTTTTACTTCTGACATTTTTACCTCTGACGTTTTTACCTCTGACATTTTTGCTTCTGACATTTTTACCTCTGACGTTTTTACCTCTGACATTTTTGCTTCTGACATTTTTACCTCTGACATTTTTACCTCTGACATTATTACACCGAACCTGTCAGAGGTAAAAATGTCAGAGGTAAAAATGTCAGAAGTAAAAATGTCAGAGGTAAAGTTGTCAGAGGTAAAAATGTCAGAAGTAAAAATGTCAGAGGTACAGATTTTTCTTCTTTTTTTTTCCTTTTTTTTTTTGATACAGGAGAGTATTGTCGTTGAAATGCTTCCGCAAGCGTTTAGTTTACTTATGTCGGTAAAATGGGTGGAACAATTTTTGTGCCAAACGAGCTTGTGTGATGCATCTTTTAAATCGAATATAAGTTCATTCTGAAGACGACTGATAACAACCATGTTCTTGGAATCCTTTAGTTTTCTTCTCGTATAAGCAGCATCCTTGATGATTGTGAGTCCTTCGCACTTGCTTTACTAAGAGTGTCTGTCTGTATCAGTCTGGCAGAAAACGCGCAAATCATTATCTACGGAAGAAGGCCTCTTTATGGTAGCTATCGCATCGATGTTATCTCTCAAGGGAACAAAAGTAACTTCATGTTGCAAGGTGATGGTGGAAAACCCAGGTCCTCCATAAGAAGGTCCATATCCTAATTCTTGGGCAGAAATTCAAGGGCCAACATGGATTTTTGTTTAAAGTATACTTGATAAAGTATATAACGAGAGGCAAAAAGGCGACCATTTCCTTCTTCTACGAACTGGAATCTGTATGTAACATGGTTCCTTAGAAGTATTCAGTATTCATTAGTTCTTACAAACCACCATGGACCACTGGCCCTTAAGGCTACAAAATAGAGGCCCATCTACTAAGAATGTCATTTCTATGATCTGAATCACACCTGGTGAGATCTATCATAAATGTGTCTACTAGACCAACATGAAGTATGGACTTGATCTCGATATCTAGAATTATAATGATCAACAGAAAATGACATCAATGAATGGAAGTAGATTAATAAGTAATGTACATCACTTCTCACTGGTTAAGATTCATAACAGTACAATTTTTCGAGGAATGGGACCGGATAATTACCTATTTAGCAAAAGTCAGACAGACAAAGGAGCGTGGAGTCCTCCAGTTCAGGACAAACTGAAATGCATCAATACCTGGTGGTTATCACTGGCGGCATGTTATCCCCGCATGTTAAAAAAACAAAACAAAACAAAAACAAAAAGGACCAGGAAGGTGTGAACCCTTATTTCGCTGACTGCCCTGGCCGAGGCAATTTCAGAGTTGACCAATTAACATTTTCTTAACAGATGTAGAAAGATCAAATCTAGATAGATATGTGCCATACGTCCTCTTTTCCATTTCTTCTCCCTCGATCACTGCTATCCTAACGTCGTTATTAAAGTTTACCATAAAAAGGCGCGGTCAGACTGGCAAAAGATCGCAAAGTTTAAGATCGGGATGTCTTCGCGATATTTTGTTTTCTAGTCACACTGGCAAAAGAGAATTTTGGCGGGGATGGCGTAGGATGAAATATCCCTATTTGTAGTGGGAAGTTTTGTGGAAAGTTTGCGGTCACATGCACCTGCAAACGTCGAGATTTAAAAGATCACATTCTTAAACTTTTCGATATTTTTCCAATGTGACCGCGCCTCTTTTTTTTTCTTCTTGATCTTTTGCCAGTGTGTGATCGTGGCTATTCTACAAGCTTTACTTCCCACTGGATCCTTCTCAAGTCTTTAAAAGATATTATTTCATTAAACGGACTAACAACATAATTTTGTTTATTCATTGGGGCATCAGTAATGTTTGTTGTGAAACTAAAGGCGTTTTTTTTTCTTCAACGTGAAAGAAGAAAAATGTATCAAGTTTATGGCAATATTGCAGCTATTTTGTATGTATTGTGCAATGCAAGTAAGGTGTTAAAGTTCATTCACTTGAAGAAAAACCGGATTTATTCATTTCATTTCATTCATTAAGTTTCCACACAAATCATACAGTGTTGTGTTTATAACATCCATCCATGACAATGTAAAGTAACATAAATTACAAGTTATAAGTTCAGTATTTACAAATAGCATTTGGTACATAGCACAATTCGTGACGGATGAATAAAATAAATTGTGTGTGGGAGGGAACCTACATATTTATAGAAGCAGATGCTTGTGGGAGTAGGTTCCCCGAAAGAAAATCAAACACAGGCTGTTACACTCACACACACACACACACTGCACGCACGCAAGTATACCTGGACAAGCAGTGGCGTAACTACGGGGGGAGGGGGAGGGGGAGGAGGGGGAGGGGGGAGGGGGGAGGAGGGGGAGGAGGGGGGAGGGGGGAGGAGGGGGGCACGTGCCCCCCCCCCCCCCCATCCGCTGGTTTAAAAAAAAATAAAAAAATACCAAAATGGTTATTCAAGGGTTAGTAACCTGCTTTTGAAATCGACATAAAATGGTGATCAAAAAATGAGATATTTTTCTAAGATTTCTTTTAACCATAATTAACCCTTTCTATGCCAATGAGTCAAATGTACACAAATTTCACACACAAACCAATGGACTGGAAATGAATGTGACACACAGAGGGTTAAAGAGGTATATAGTGTGAAACATTGTTCAAAAAGCCCGGAGCCGACAAAAGATTGTGATTCAGCGTGATTCCTGGTTGGCATTCTGAATATAAGCAGGATGTGCGCAGTGTACTCAGAATATATAACGAACGGCAAAAAGAGTCGCTGCAATGTTGCGCAATGTGATATAAAATGTACACCTTTGTACCTTACGCTTCGTTTATATAGGTCACTGATTTTGCAGTGTTGCTTTACATACTAGTCTATATTAAAATGCCTTGCATTGCAAATAATGAAACTTAACCTGGGCTATTTCCTAACTTTTCCATGTATATAAAACACACACACACAAACGTAATTAGGGGATTTTGGACATCTTTCCCCCGCTTGGTCACTTCGACGCCCCCCCCCCCCCCCCCGCTGGATACCTCCCCCAATCATGAACATAAACCGACACCCTTGAATACCAGTGGCGGATCGGGGGGGGGGGGGCGCACCGGACGTCCCCCCCCCCCCCCTTGATTTCCAAAGCGGAAAAGTATAGCTACAAACGGCAGTTTTTGGACTGTAAAATGTCAACATTTTCAAGCTCGCTCGCATTTTTAATCGTTATGCCATTCTCCTGATGTTGCTGCCAGTAATTTGTCGTTTCACAAGTTGCGCCCCGTGCGCCCCCCCCCCCCTTGATTTCCAAAGTGAAAAAATGTAGCTACAAACGGCAGTTTGGGGACTGTAAAATGTCAAAATTGTCAAGCTCGCTCGCATTTAATCGTTATGCCATTCTGCTGATGTTGCTGCCAGTGTTGCGCCACCCCCCCCCCCTTAATTTCCAAAGCTAAAAGATATACATATAGCTAGAAACGGCAGTTTTTGGACTGTAAAATGTCAACATTTTCAAGGTCGCTCGCTCCGCTCGCTCGCATTTAATTGTTATGCAATTCTCCTGATGTTGCTGCCAGTAATTTGTCGTTTCACACCGCCATTCCATAATCAATGTAAGGAAAACTTACAATGATGCTCAATAACAGCGCTGTGGTGGAATGTATCACATTCCGTTGTGTATTGAAGTCTCCATTAAGTTTGCAGACTGACAGCGCACGCACACACGCGCACACACACATACTGGTACGCACGCGCCCCTCAAAATTACTTTTCCATGAGGTGCCCCCCCCCCCCCCGAAGTCTTGACCCACGGTACGCCACTGAGGTACACACTGCCTAATTATAATTCAATTTCTTTTTTTCCATCGAAAAGAAGGCGAAATCTATCCAAAATGGCATGTATACATAAGTAGCAGTGTATTCAAGCACATTGCATAGGAACATGAATATCAGAAATCATCATGTTTTGAATAGGGAGTTTAGGAGAGCTGAAAGCATATCAGTCATCTTTTTTTTTTTTTACTCCATATCAATGTCTCCTATTTGGAAGAGTATTGCATCGATTATAGGCGTACAGTAAAATTAACATGTAGATCGGGATGGTTTGCGTTCTTTTTCCTGTATATATCACTCATTTTAAGCATGTTACAGGAGCTCTACTAATACTTTTACCAAAAAGTAACCTAGATTATACAATCTAGAACACTACATACAGAACCATCATAAGACTACTCATAAAACCAGTGGAAACTGTTTGATAACAATAATGATGAGGCCTCCATCCATTTCAAGCTTAATCGCTTATGATGGTGGTCTCCTGTATTCATTGATCTCTGTTGTTTACTGAAAAAAATACCTTATTTTATGTTTCTGTGTATCTACATTGCTCAATGCAATCACCTATGTGTATCTATTTACTGTTATCGATTCATTTCACTGCACCTGTTATTCTTTGTTCTTTGTACTTTTTGAAGTTTGTATTCAAATTGCACCTGATTGAATGCAGAAATAAAAACAAACAAACAAACAAACAAAAGTTTATGGTATTGATAATTATGAGTACAGTATTAAAAACATGAATGAATGAATGAATAAATGAATGAATGGATGAATGAATGAATGAATGAATGAATGAATGAATGAATGAATGAATGAATGAATGAATGAATGAATGAATGAATAGTAACAATGTATACTAATCATGACTTTAGTTATGCTGGAGAGAAATAAAACTCTTTGAGCACTACCTCGTTTCCTATTCTTGCAAACATCTCTGTTGATAAACATGCAGGAATTGATAAAGTTAAATCCTTAAATATTGTTCCCAAAACATGCCAAAATCAGAAAACAAAGTGACAGAACCTATCACCCACCCGAGACATCAATTCTTTTTTTTTAGTTTCTCTTTTATTTCTTCTTGCCTTTTATGACCTAAAGACTGTCCACACAATGATGTTCAACCGTACATATAGACACAAGACTATCATACTCAGTACATAATTTGCTTCCAGTCCGTATGGTATAATGGTATATGGTACAATATGTAATATTATACCATATCATGTTGCTATAATTGCTTATAACACTTTCATTGAAATTTGATGAGAATACCATTAGACGATCGTGATCACTAGGAAGGTAGACACTGTGTATTTTGAGTTTCTGTGGTGTCATTTCTCAATAACTTGCCAATTAACGTTTCAACATAACTCAGTAGATATTATGTATCTACTGCCTCTCCATTTCTTGCGTATTATCATACATTGATATAATAATGTAGCATAATATATTACTTTTTTTTGCATTACCACTCATATTCCTTGTTAATAATGAAAATGAATAGATGAAATGAAATGAAACGAAACTTGCAAGTCTTACAGGAACCACCAACGGGAAAGTAGGACATCAAAATGTGCGTTATCCATTCATCCATTATCAAAGAGAGAGAAAAAAGTGCTACATTTATTTGTCAATTCAACAAAGGATTCAACGGTATGCTTGCTCGGCGTTCAATGACCGAGGAAGGCACAAAGATCACCCTCCATTAGCCCCTTCTGTGCCCTTATGTCACGTGATCTCACACTATGGACCTGAAATAAATGTGGCACGTAGAGGGTTAAAGAGATGGTACAGTATTGGTGGAGATGAGAATTGAGCTTTTAACTTTTTGCGAGATACCACGAAAACACTTATTATATAGTACAGAGCATACCATTTTAAGAGGAATTCATATTGAAAACTTTCGCCCTAATTCACGCAGAAAATCCGAGGTAGCAGACGCTGGCGAAAGTGAGTGCGTGTGGGGCGCGTGGTTAGTCGACACGTTAATGGGGGTGTCCTGCAGCACCGTGCATGGAGGGACATCATGTTCACATAATTTCACGCGTAGTGTGTTGTGTGTGTAGGCGACAGAAATCGGGTTGAATCTACAGTTGAGATATATTCTAGGACCTTATCATTCCTTACCAACATTATTTCAGTTGATTACCTGTGTACAACACGTGTATAAAGCGCCCGATTGCAGACAGCAGGTGGCAAGCGACCGTTGCAACTACTTACATTATTACCACCTCCGAAGGAAATGCACCAGTCCGACTAGAGCCATTATCGAATAATGAGACGGAATGTGGAATATATTTGGTTGTTTTTGCTCCCAAACTTAACAGTTATGTTGTTCATAAGGCTGCTACGTATCTAGATGATGTCTCACATACAACGGTATAATCGTGATATAGTCCCCACCGCTCCCCCCCACCGCAGTGCGCGTGCACTCGTGCGTTAGGGTTAGGGTTAGGGTAAGGGTGGGATTTCACGGAGCACGCGAACGATTTGCGAAGGACGCGAATGACAAAATCCAACATTCGGAAAAGTTTTTCTCCGAATGTTTACCGACAATGAAGCCGAAAACTATACTTGCGCAATTTGTGCGAAGTTTCCACGACGTATGTGCGAATGTCGTGTGTATCATTGCTAAAGTACAGCATGTTACGTACACGAAGAACACGCGACGGAAATGTGAACAACGAAAAATTTTCAATCATAATCATGGGAGAAAATGTACCCGAGGAGAGGTGGAAGCTGTCTTGAGTTGAATTTTTTTTTTCTTTCCTCTATTTCTCCTTTCTTGTTCTCTCATTTTTCTATCGTGTGCTTGCCTACATTTTTTTTCCTAGGACCTATCTCCACTAGTAAAGCATTTGATTTTTTTTTTCAGTTCCTCCAACACATAATCTCTATAGTTCAAATGAAATTTTGCATACTTTAGATTAACATTGAGTGTATTCTGCGATTTTTTTTTTGTATATCAAACATTTCTTTCTCTTTGTTAGTCTTTAATTTCTATTGTTACTGTAGTTTTTAATAATTGTTTGATGTTTAGATGTATGCTAAGATTTTTATTTGTAGAAAACGTATAGGTCATACATCCCCCAAACGTGCGCTAAACGTTCGCGAGAATGTCTCAAAAGGTACGCGAACAGTTTGCGATTACGTCGTAAAATGATCGGAAAAACTTCGCAGATTTCGCGTAACATACGCGAGACATTCTTCAAAGTTTCGGAGTCTGTTTGGGGTTTCACGAACATTTTGCGAACATCGCGCGTGTCTTGCGAAGGTCTTGCGCATATGACGAGGCTTTAAAGACACTTTCGAGAACAATTCACGAGTAAATCACGACCAAGTGTGCGGAAAAGGTTCGCAAAAAATTTCAAACTTTTTTGAAATTCTCACCGAAGTAAAAACGACATTCGCGAATAATTGACGACGCTTCCGAACCCTCACGTTCGTTTGGCGATCTTTTGCAGACTAAAATACGAATGCTGGATTTTGCCATTCGCGTCCTTCGCAAATCGTTCGCGTGCTCCGTGAAATCCCACCCTTGAAATCACAGGAATTCACACTGCTGACGACGGCAGACAGTGAAGGTCAACGGCTCAAATTTTCGTTGGTACTCTCGTCACGTCATAGTTCTGTATGGATTGTACACGTTCCCTATGACAGCAATTGTGACTGGGTAGTCTAGCTTTACTGCATATTTGCATCAGGACTGTTCAACCAATGAACAAGATTCTTATATCACAAAAATGGGCAGAATCTCTACTTTCTGAAACCGTCCGCCCCAAGTTCGTGCGACCATATACGTTCTCGAGATGTCCCGTGTGGAAGAATTGCAAGACGGCAAAATATGCTCAAATTCGTCAAATTTGGACTGTTCGCCATAGACAAATCTACTCATAAGGTACTTTTCTGAGCAAAATTGCGTCACTGCTACAAATAATGTTACAATAATATACACATAAAAACCCCTGAAGTGTCCACTTTCAGAATGCGGGCGCTCCAAGTTTGCTTCTTAAATAGTTTAAAAGTTATGGCAGATTTTGTGGAAAGATGCGTCGATTTTTGATCAGTTTTACGTGTTGTAGCGTTCGCGCGGAAGCGCGGTTTCGCAGATGACCGAAAGTTTTCAATATGAAAGTTTATTTGATGAAAATCGGGTTTGGAATGACTGAAACATCCACAAACAAAGTAAAACAAAGCGATCGTAATAAAGTGTGGGTCCGACACTTTATTAGAATCGCTCTTTTTTTTTCATCTCAGCCATTTCAAAACCAATTTGTATCAAATAACGTTGAATTCCTCATAGAATTACATGCTCTTTCATATTGCATAAGAGGTTTCTCATTATCTCACCAAAAAATGTTAGAAACCTGAAATTAGGTCACAACCAAAACTGTACAATCCCTTTAAAATACGCTTCCACAATTCTAGGTGCTCGAATAGAGGAAATGAGAGGGGTATATCCTACTGCATTGTCAGTATTACAATATCCATTGCGTTTGTTGTACTTTCCTATTGGTATATCGGGGGAATGCTCTAAAGCTTAGTCTAAGTCATGTGTTTGAGCACTGGGGGTTGCATAAAATGGTCACAACGTTGCATAATGCTTGTCATGCGAAAAAAAACCCAACAACAACAGTGTAATGTTACCGGCTCCAGAAACATTTTAAGTACTACATAACGTAAATGAGGTACGTCATGCATATTGACATGCACTAATAAATGGGAGCTGGTGCAAGTCTCATGTGTTTGTATACTCTCAGACAGTTATGAGGGAAAAATTCATCTGATCAGAGTATAACAAAGCTGACACTGGCTTTGCAGCTGAAAACGTGCCCTTGAACGCTCACCACCATGAAGCAGCAGTAGCACAGAAAGAAAAGCCCCATACAATTTTTGTTTGCCGTTGTTCAATCTCCTGCTGGGTTTATTTGCATTCTTTTGCTACAATACAACTATGTCGAAAAGTTACCAGCTGCATCGTGAGCATTTTCCTCTTCAACTTTGTTCGTTTGTTTGTTTTTATTGTTCCACATTCCACGTTTCAACAGATAAACCATAAACATAACAAAAAAAAGTGCATGGGTAAATTGTCAAATACAACATTAAGACAATTAAACATGTGAAATATGAGGAGTCTACATAAAAGCATTGCTTGAAGGGTGTAGATTCCCAGATGCTGATATGAGATAAATTCTTACTTGATATTTACAATTTAAAGGAATGACATAAATATAAACGTCGAAGAATATCAAACTTGATATTTACAATTTAAAGGAATGACATAAATAAAAACGTCGAAGAATATTCTCAGTTTCATGCTCTACCCTCAGCCCACCAGAAAGCACCATTATGTGTAAGTTGTATAGAAAACAAGATAATAGTCAGAATGTTCCAGGTCTATCGTCAGGAAAGTATAAGTTACATATGGTTCTTATAACGGAAATATGTCTAGAAGGAATTACCTTAGATCAATGTATCAGAAGATTCCCCTTTTCTTACAATCAGAAAAACAACATAAAGGTTTACAAAGAAATCCTACTTTCAGCCAATCGGGCTTCTCTCCTTGGTTACATAACCGGTTTTATGTATTGTCTGTGATTGAGAAAAAAAAAGGCTGACAAAAAGATTCATCTTTATAGCCATAGGAATTAACCAACATTGCGGAAGTTATATTTGACCAATTCTTAAGGTGGTTCAAGAGGTGGAGTCATAACTCAGTCTCATTCCCCTTGATCGACCATGTGCGATACCAAGCTGAATCTACCTCTATATAGGAAGACAATTGATTCATGTCTCATTGCATAATGACCAGCCACGCTAGGGAAGATATATATATATGTATATGAAGAGTTTGTTCGCAAAAACCGATAAGTCCATTTTTGAAGATTTTGAAGTACGATCTCTGTCATAAAGTACAAAATAATACCTTTTAAATAACATATTGGTCACTACATATAAAGGTACATTTTTAAAGTTATGGTCAAAAGAAGCAAAAAGTTTCTTATTATTCTCTTTATTTTTCGTGACCTTTAATCGCAAATATATCCATTTGGCAAATATCGACTTATCGGTTTTTGCGAACAAACTCTAATGATGGCAATTACTTTACGTCACCCCTGCCTATAAAATATGAGCGGAACATAATGGAGAAAACATGGGAATGGGCAAACAGTAGTGATTTTGTATATTTTAGATATGGAAAATAAATGCAATCTAATGAACTAAAATAGAAATTTCGCAAATTTTGCTGAAGTAGAAAAAATGGACATATCTGGACACTAATTAATTCTGACATTTGAAGATTTGTACCATGGCATATCGGTTTCATTTGTTGCAATTAATCTGAAAAGTGATAAATTCGCTTTCCATGAGGGTACTATTTCAGACACTTTTACAACATACAGCTCAAATTTACACTTTGGCACATATTTCTGAACGAGATTGACTTTTGTTTTATGCTTTATCACTATAGGTGAAGTTTCATTCCTTTCATTAGATTATCAAGCAAAATAATAACTCGACATTTTATGCTGGGGTTCAAAATGAATCTTCAGATTGCTCAAAAAGATGGCGGCACCAAACCCCAAGATTGAAGACACTACTGCACCAGTGGAATTCTTTTGAGCAGTCATAGGAAACTGACAGCTGTTTGAATGATTGAATTCAGTTGTTACGCCATTTCTTGAACCTACTTGATTTCACTTTGTCTGGCTGACTTCCAATAAAATACAAAAAGGGAATTACTTTAACAATCACCATTCCATCTGAAATTTTATATCATTACTGTTGTAATAATCATGTTATTTTTATATAACGCAAATGTGGCGGTGACCACAGAGCCTCTAAATCAGATGGATTTGATAGTTGACCTTGAATGGCAGCTGCCTCTCCTCTGGAAAGGTTACGTCATAAGCCAACTACTGTCCATTGAAGTTGAGATTAGGAACCAGGCTCTTAAACCTTTGATGTGAACTGGAATTGGCCTAGCATCGTTTATAAACTGAGTAAATTCACACCAGGGTCCCGTTGCATAAAACTTTTTTAGCAACCTTAAAGAATTCAGGTTGGGATTTGCCCAACCTGAATTTTTTAAGGTTGCTAACCTAAGAATGTAAAATCCGTTGCATAAAAACTCTAGTTGGGAGCTTCCAACCGGAATTTTGTGATTTCAACCGGAAAAAAAAAAAAATACGTTTGGAGTTTTATGCAACGGGCCTTTGAACTTAACTTGCTCATGAGACATGTTCCCATGTCACACAGAGTATTTCACTTTTCCTTTAACGAACGACATCTTCATATCAGCAACCGAAAAGCCAAAAAAAAAGGATAAAATATATATCAAATTATTTACATCTATATAGTTAGTCACATCTCATATACAAAGCGGCATTTTTCTGTAGACAATATTTCTGCGCTATATTCCAAGAGTGATGTGTTATGCTGAAATTATAGTGTATACTCAGTATTTGTATATTGTATTACATTGTATTGCATTATATCATATCAGATCATATCATGTTATATTTTACTATATTGTATAATATAATGTAATATTAAATGATATCATATTATATTATATTATATTATATTATATTATATTATATTATATTATATTATACTATTATTATTATATCACATTATATTATATAACAGTATAGTATAGTATATTACGTTTATTGTTTATATTGTGTCATGAATAAGTTATTGTATCATCTCATTTTAGAATATATCATAAATATATGTGTCATCTCAGAAAGAGAGAGAGAGAGAGAGTAAAGAAGGTCATGATTAACCCTTTCTTTGCCATGTATTTTTGAAAGTGTGTCAGTCGGCACTCATAGCACACTGTGAATACCTGATTTCAAAAAATTATTTTCAGTTGTACTGAAATGTCAGATTTAAAGTGAAAAAAAAAGAACAATAGAAAAGTCTAAAATACGTATTATTTAAGTGACAATTCTCCTTGCAAAAAAAAAAAAATTCCAATCTCTTTTAACTGGATAGAATGTTTACAGCCAGTTGAAATGGTTCGAGGGCAATGTGTTTTACTGACGAAACATAAATGGGGTGCACGTCACGAGACCGACACCCGTGAGTCATACAGCCCACGAGTCATATCGCTCACAAGTCATACAGCCCATGAGTTATACAGCCCACGAGTCATACAGCTCACAAGTTATACAGCCCATGTGTTATACAGCTCACGAGTCATACAGCCCATGAGTTCGACACTAAACTAACAAGGCCCACGAGACCGACGCATTAAGCCCCGTGTTGTATCTGTCGTTTTTACCTAGTGTCGAACTCACGGGCTTTGTTTGCCTGGTGTCGAACTCATGGGCTGTATGACTCGTAAGCTGTATGACTCATGGACCTCTTTTCAATGTCGAACTCATGGGCTGGATGACCCCCATAAATGCTCAACAGTCTTCAGTTTTCACCACTTCTCTCTTCCTTTGCCAATCATCGTAAATACTAATGAAGGAAGGAGGCTTTCGCTGATGATAATTCACCAATATGGCTGACATTATTAGCTGATTGCAAATATAAGCTCAGGGATATACCTGGCTTAGAATTGTTAATTCCATGTGTAAGTCGCATTTTGTGGTTACGCTGTGACCTTAATAGCATCCGCAAGAATTTCAAGGGTTGGCCTGTAATATCATTATGAATCATTGTTTGAGTGTATGACAAGAGAACCGTTATGCATATGGTGTGTAGACGACTAATTAAGCTAACAGCTTTTGTGATATGGCGTCAGTGCCAGTATTGCCATAGTAGTTGGCAATAGATGTAGAGGATGTGAATATGGATAGGACGAGAGGGGAAAAAAAAATAACAACAAGCGGACAACAAATTAAAGCGAGTGATGGGCTAAATTCTGTAGATATTTTGCATCAACGGTCGAAATCGGGTTTAGATTATTGAAGTGCTTTGCCTCGATGTGAACTTCAAGTAGACAATGTACTCTTATCAAAAGAAGAAAGCTATTATATCTTTAGAAAAAAAATGACCAATTAGTAGGATGAGACGAAAAGTACGAGGGCATAAAAAGTTAAGGGCAGTAATGGGCTAAATTCTACAGATATTTTGCATCTTCTCCTCGATCTAAATTGGGTTTTTGTCAATAAAGGACGTTGCTTCGTTGTGAACTTTAGGCAGACAATAGCTTGATTGAAAAAAAAACCGTACTGTTTTGAGAACGAAGTATGCTATTTGAATCAAAATATGCTTTATGAAAAGAAGTACGCTATTTGAGAAAAAAAAAAAGACCTCTACTTGAAAAGAAATACCACAGCAAAGAAACTCGCTTTATGCCTATTGTATTTGAGTTCAAGGGCAATCGACCATTTCCCTGTAGAGTCATGCAACACAGCCCTAACAGTGTTTCGAGAGTTCTGTTGAAAAACACACAACCGACATGAGGTTGATAATGCTCGTATTCCACAGCGTCACTCTACAGCTGAGTGTTTGAAAAGTGATGAGCCCTACCTTCGAACAGGTGGAATTAACGACGTCTCTCACCTTCTAAATCCCTGCGCAGTTACTAGGTCACGCAGGAAAACTCGAATTGCGGAACAAAAACTGACGTGGCTTTAAGCGTTGTTGTAAATTGCACTTCACATCAAAGAATGATAGTGATACATGTTTTGTAGCTTTACCTGAAAAAGGGAGAGTTTTGTGCACAACGAAGCAAGAATGGGTACATGTGATATTTGTACAACGGTGCAATAGCAGTCACTGTAAATTTGACATGACAGTTGAGATGAGATGCTATTAGTTCATGTGTATGTATCTGTTTCAATTCATTTATTGATATTACATGACGAATCAGAAACATACACGCGAAATATTTTATACACTAGTCTAATCAGATAAAAAGAAACATAAAAAGCGAGGATTGTCCATCGGCCATATCTACAGTATATACGCACACACACACACACACTCACAAAATTATGTATATATATATATATATATATATATATATATATATATATATATACACACATACATATTATATATACATATATCGACATACATTCATTAAGGATCGTGTCATATACTGAAGCGTATGATATCAGCAGCAATGTAATCGCCTGCCTACAAAGCTCTTTCTCTGTTTCTTTCTACATCCCTCTGGGTGGATAGAGATACAAAATTTCACCGCGTAAATTTCTTTGATGATGATATCTAGGATGATAGAAGAGGAGATAATCGTGCTATACCGCTACTGCAGCCATGGAAGGGATTGCTGGTTCCTGTGTCTACTCATACACACTGCTGAGAAGTATAAAGACAATTCGCCATGACAGAAATTCATTACCTGCTTTTCATCATGCCTGTATCGACAGCTGATGAATAATTGATTTTTTCATCGTTTTAATCGACTAAAGTGCTTTGTCCTGATATTATATACTGTAGAGTCGAGAGATACGGCATGGTTGGTAGTAACACCCGCCCCCGTTGTTTACTGCTGAGTAATTCAGTGTGTTGTGTAGTATATTGGAAACAGTAGTAATGTAATATTGTATCAAATGCCATGTTTTTCTTTCTCTTCTTAGAGTGTATAAGGAGAGAAAACGCGCACTCATTCATTTTCGGTTGATTTCTTTCATAGTCTTCGATTGACATGAGTTTAAGATCAAACAGAAATTCAATTTTGTGATGATACCAGCCTCTTGAAATGGGAACACAATGTGAACACAATGTGAACACATTGAGAACACAGTGTGAAATACCTTCACGCTGTTTAATTCGAGTGTTTTAGCAGTGTGAACACATTGTGAATCATCAATTCACAGTGTGACGCAGAACATTACCATGTGAACATTCTGTGAAAACCACACCACAATCACTGTGGTGTGGTTTTCACAGAATGTTTACATGGTAATGTTCTGTGTCGTGTGAGATCATCTCCACACTGTTGAATTTAAGCGTTTTCACATGTTTGAGTAGTGGACTATATTGAAAACACTGTGAACACACATTGGGACACTGTGTTCTTTCCAGTAGGGATACTTTTTTATGTCTCCTACTTAATGGGTATATTTTCTCTGCTCAAAATATTTTAAAAAATGAAGATTATTGACATATGAAAGGAGAGCTGCTCAACACCCAACCCACGCAGGGTTTCCAAAGTTGAAAGTGTCTTTTCTGTTATCTTTTAGAATGCATACCTTTTGATTTTTTTTAATAATCTTACATCAAAATCCCACATGATTATCCTCCGACCTACGATCGTGAAGCTGTATAGTTTAAGTAAGCTTTTATAAACCATCCTCCTTTTATCATTGAAAAAAGGCGTTTTAACCAACTGACCCTTTGAGTTTGATTTCAACAAAAAATAAAAATCAATCATCCTTAAGCCTTCCGTCCGTCACTGCAGTCCTGGTAGCAGATCACTCCGTTCATTTGCTCCTTCCAATTCCGTTGGAATTCAAAATAGATTTTGTTAATCTCTGCAGTCACCAACTTCGGAACAACTTAACATGAGAAGACATGATATATATAGCTTACACAAAGATTGCGTTTTCCATCAACCCAAAAACCTTTCAGTTTAACTAGAATTGTCTTCATGAGTTAAATAATCCCTTGTTCTTTATTCCAACGGAAAATACCCCTAAACTTCCTTATTCTATTGCTATAATTCCCACGGATAACGCTCCCGCCTCCCCTCACTTTTTTCCCCTATTATCACATTTGGGTGTTGTTGTTGTTTTTTTTCTGTGTAAATCTTCAAACAACTTAACTCAGACAAGACTTGATGTGGTATTCTGAAAATCTTCCTAAGTTTCTTCCTAGATCAAAAAGTTAGGAAGTGCCTAGGAAAGACAAAATTGGTATTCTGAAATTTCTTCCTATAGGAACTTCTTAATGGAAATTCGGCCATCCTTATCCACGCCCACGTTGCAGCTTGCTATATCTTAACAACGTACTTAGGACAGGGGTGGGGCTTTCCTAAATATCATTCTTCCCTTTCTTAGTGCATTCTACAATACCAACTTCTTCCTTAGTCAGAAATTTGCTTATCTCATCCTCATTTGCATATCTTCCTAAGTTTCATCCTAAGTTTATAAAAAATTAGGAAGGCATTTAAGGAAAAACTTTGGAAAATTTTCAGAATACCACATTGGAAAAAATCCTGACTAAGGAAGACATTTCTTCCTAGGAAGGATATCAGAATACCACCCTAGAATACCAACTGCTTCCTAAGTCAGAAATTTGCATATCTCGTCCTCATTTGCATGTCTTCCTAAGTTCTTCTTAAGTTTTGGAAAAAAAAAAACTTAGGAAGAAACTTAGGAAGATTTTCAATTTTTGTATTAAATATATTCCTGTCTGAGACTTTTGAATCTATAAAAGTTAAAGAATAACAGGAGCATAAAGTGGAGATGTGTCACTGGTTGAAAATCTTTAAGGCCTAACTTATTTCAATTTGTCATTGTTTCTTAATTCAATGTTGGTCGTATTGCCAAAAGAGCATGCATGCAATTCAATTTTAAAAATATATATATGTAAGCGTAATATGTGAAAGGGACATTTATTTCAATGATAAAAAGTATAGGAATTCTAAGTTTAAAAGTAGGTAATACGATTAGAAGTCATAGAACTGTGTCAAAGCATTTTTCCTTCGTAATCAACACCTGTAGTACATTTTTCTTAAACATTCATCATGATGTGTATTTTTGTGTACGTGACCTTGTAGAAGATGTCGCCATGCACGCTGTTTTTATCTATCATGTCTGCGTTTATTTTATGTGTATGGAAAGTTTCACTTTCCTTTGTTTTTTATGTGCCCTTTACGAAAGAATAATGTATTTTTTTTTAGTGAATATTTGGACGACATACGCATCAAACACGTGAAAGGACCTCTTGTAGGTGTTTTCCATGCTATTAAAAATCTCGATGTTGTTAAGAAGGAATTTCACAGCTTCCCTTCTTTATGACACTCATTTGAAAATCTTCTTTAGCAAATCAAAATAAACAAAATCACATTCATTGTGCTCTCATCCTGTTCCAGAGGAATAAAGATGGCGGATTTGAAAAAGCTGCGCAGTGGAAGAGAGTCGAATTATGGCGCCCTCATCGAAGATGAGTCCGCAAGAGAGAGTCCTGAGAATCCGTTGAACATGGAGCGCCAAAGCAGACTGCGCGGTGCGCGTAACAGGCTCCTCTTTGCTATGACTCTCTGCATTTTACTACTGTTGGCTGAAGTCGTGGGTAAGTTCGTCAGGATGTGCGTTTGACTCTCTTAGCTTTGTCAAAATACATTTTCAACGTTAACATTTCGCCTTTTAAGAAGCATTTTTAATGACCCTTTCACTAACCAATAATTCTTAATTGTCTGCATAGCTTCTTGCGCTTTTGCCTGCAATTGACACGATTGAACTTGTTTGCACCTAAGCAAAAAAATTCTTTCTCAAAACCTCAGTCTTTGAGGTGAATTTCGAGGAACAAAAAGCGCAATGTATTTCAGCGCAATCATAAAAATTAGAAATACGAGAAAATCGCTTTATTAGGTGACTAGATCAGGCTGTATGAGAGACGGACTTTAAGTGAAATGATAATAGTATGAAATGTCCTTTCCTTCTTGTCAGATGATATGAGACGGGATTGTCTGAATGGTTATCAATTTTTGCTTACCGTGTACTTCCAAGCTGCTTTTGAAATACCTTTTTTTTTTAGGTTTTTATACCCCTCTCGTCGAAAGACTTGATGGTCTTATTTATACGTACATTACAAAATCAATGGAAGACCCGAGATTTATTTCAAAGTTAAAAGATTCGAGACCATTTTCACCATATTTATAAATTGCCCTTAACTATATTTCTGGTGTGATTTCTGTGTTTTCGATATATCCATATTTCACCCACGTTGCTTTTCAGTTGGTTCCTCCAGTTTTTCATTAATCAGGATTATTTTGTGAAACTGGCATACTAACCATGTGTATGTAACATTTCCGAAAGGTGCTAAATCCACTTTAGATGTTAAGGACATTTTCTTTTTTTTTTTTTTTTTTTTTTTTTTTTTTTTTTACTCAAAGTGCTTCTAGTTTTCATGCAATGACTATGGTCCATAGTATCCCATCATACTATAAAAAAAAAAAAAAAAAGATCTTGACGGAAAGCTAACCAGCCTGGCCTGACTTTGGGGTCAAAATGCGGTCACGCGTGCGCGCAGGTTTCTGATTGGATCCTGCCGCATTTAGCAGCTTTTGGAACAGAACAGAAATAGATTTAGCACCTTTTGGAACCAAAGTCATTTTTCATTGCCTGATTTTGCCATTTTCTCACAAGAATGTCTATTTTTTGAAGAGGTTACTGTGTAGGACCGCTAAAGATGGATACATATCTGTTGAAAAGTCCAAACTGATGGAGCATGAATTAAGCACCTTTGGAAAGGAACTCTTCGTATACGTGGATATAAGAACTATACGAAGTGTATTCCCTCGAAAAAAAAAAAACAACATACAAATGTATTCGTGAACATGAAAAAAAGTTTCAAAGAAATCATGAAAATTGAACTTCCGTTTAAACCTTAATAGCGTGAAATAAGTGAAATTAAGCAAATTTTCACAAAACGAAGAATGATATGTGATCTTTAAAAGTAGGCCTACCCTTTTTTGTACATGCTAGAATGTTTGAATAAAATCAGTGGGACCAACTTTGTAACATTGGACTTTCAGCTGTTAAATTTTGGTTCTGTTTTTGTTTTTTATTTTTTAATCTGAAAATCACCTTCCAATGTTGTTTGTCTTAACGTGAATAGTGATCAATATTGTAAGCTAAATATAGATTGCTATAAAAATCTATAAATTATAAATATAATTTGATTTCTGATGAAAAAAACAACAACCCCAAAACAAACAAACAATGCTCTCGTTCCACTTCACAAGTTTTAGGCTGAATCAATCTCATCTTTATTCTTTACGAATCAGGAACAAGGTTATCAAACTAAATCTGCGTTTACCTTCTTTCTGCATCAATGTGTTTGTAAGCGGTTTCTTTATTTGGTTGTTTTTAGGTATCAAGAATAAAGTTAAAGTAAAAAAAACAGCATATAATTTTATTTTACATGTCGTTCGCTACTGATTTCATTTTCTCCCAATTAAATGATAAATTTGCGAATGATAATACAATCGAAATTTGTACATTCTTCTGCTTTTTACTTTGCCTATGAAGCCAGTTATTTTGAAATAGCACGAAGTAATTCGAAATCTTCATCAAAATTTAAAAGTGGGCATGATGTGTGGTGACGTGTGATGCGTAAATCTGCTTAAATATTAATAGCCTGATTCCTTTTTGTTATAGCGGTTTGTCCAAACAAATAGACCCAATGGATATGATGGAAGACAACATTGTCAAGTTGATATTTAAAAGCTGAACAGAAGCAGTCCATTTATATTTATTTCCTTATGGGGAACAAAATACTATTACTATCGTTATTGCTTCTACTAGTACTTCTACTTCTACTACTACTACTTCTACCTCTACTGTTACTACTTCTACTGCCACTACTACTACCTCTACTTCTACTGTTGCTGCTCTTGCTACTACTTCTACTTCTACTGCTGCTGCTCTTGCTACTACTTCTACTTCTACTACCACTTCTATTAATACAACAACTACTTCTACTACTGCTGTTATTAAAACTAATTCTACTTCTTCTTCTACCACTGCTCCTACTACTGCTTCTACTTCTACTACTGCTGCTGCTACTACATCTTCTTCTTCTACTACTACTACTACTTCTACTACTACTACTACTACTACCACCTTTACTGCTTTCAAAACAAACCTGCATATTCTTTTGTCAATTACTACCACTTTCTTTCTCTCTCCCTTTATTCATCTTTGTCTCTGAAAGTGTATGATGTCTATCTGTCTCTATTCCCATCTATTTTGCTATCCATTTGTCTATACTACCTGTATGTATTTTTTGTATCAATCAACTCACGTATTCAATCATCGAGCCTCCTAATCATCTTCGCGCCGTCTCTCCCCTAGGGAGTATACTGTCCGGTAGCCTAGCTGTGCTGGCCGACGCGGGGCATCTCTTGACGGATGTTGCTACATACGCCATCAGCCTGATCTCGATTTGGCTGGCCAAGAGACCTACTTCTGAAAAATTTACCTACGGCTGGCTTCGGGCGGGTAAGAAGGTGTCGCCTGCTTATTTTCCGTCGGCGGCGTGTGGCGCTGCGCCGTTGAAAAGCATCGATATTTCGAACAAATGCAACATGGTATTTGATAAATTACTGAAATAGGTGTTTTACTATCACATTGGACATAGCTACCATCCATCTTCTAATACCATGAATACTGATGACACAATGCAACAATACAAATATTACAACATGATACTTGTAATGTATTTCAATCGAAAATGATATCAGATATTGTTACTATTGCAATGAAAGCAAAGTATGGCTTTGTAAGAGATATAGAGACACTTAATAACTCCATTATCATGATTAAACCAGGAATATCTAAACTATGCCTAATTAATCACTTACTTTTTCGCAGTCTATGGAGTTTTTAATACAACATTTGATTGCTATTTGAATCGATCACTTATCAAAGCATGTCATGTAGTACGACAAATTTCGGTACTGATATGATTAGTCATTATATGGTTATGCTTCATTTCTATATCGAAATACACTTTCATTTTGCGTTGGTAAATATTTTCATTTTTCTCCACAGAGGTGCTTGGTGCGCTATTTTCAGTCATTCTCTCTCTTGGACTAGCTGTAGTTCTCACATACTTTGCTGTAAAGAGGATCATAGAAAAGGATTATGATATCGACGGGGAGGTTATGTTAATTATCAGCGTCATTAACTTTGTGGGAAATATTATGTAAGTATATCGGTTCCTTCCTATTCTTAATATTTTTGTCTTTGTTCTAATCGCATATTTCTCTTGTGTAAACTCAATGTGTTTTTAGTCACTTTATATTCATACTTCTGTCTACCCATACATGATTACTTTCGTATTGGTTTTTAGGGGAAAGCATATTGCAAGTATACGATTATTCATTTCTTCAATTCATTGTGTTTATATGACATTTCGACGTTTTGAGAATATGTACTTTTATTTGTATATCATTTGTTCGTTTCTCGTACTATGTTTGCACACTGGTTATCTTTGTTGAAAATGAAACAAACGAAACGAAACGGATATTGCAAGAAATAGAAAATTTGTAAAGAAAATTCCGTGAAATATCACTTCTTTGTTATTTTGACAGATATGACAACTTGCAATGATCTGATATCAAAACAATATCAATAGCTGTGAGCAACAGTGTAGCTGCTCACAAACCAGAGCATTAACTCCAAAAATTATGAGTTGATCTTCATCTTGTTCATGTTGTCGAATTTATGTCATCCGCGGTACTTTCTTTGAAAGATTTCCAAAAAAAAAAAAAAGTTAAGAGGAAATTCACAATAACTATTATGTTAGGTTTCTCTTTAATTCTTGAATATTTTAATTATTATCATGATTACCATCTAATATTTTCTTACTTATTTGTGATGTCAGACTTTCCGTTTGCACGTTGTATTAACTGCATCCCAGTAAATTACTGTCTTTGTTATTTTGATATTCTAAGTATTTAGCCCTTCACCAAATTCTCCTATGAGACAAGAACTGTCTGTGTGTCTGGGTGTGTGTTTAGTATGTGTAGATGTACTTATGATTGTGTTGTGTTTGTTTGCGTATTTTTACTGCATTTGAAATTTAAGACCCCCATTCCGTCACACCGTCAGTGCCATTATAGTAACTAAGGCGAGGAACTTGACATTTCCTGGGCGTACAGCGTGCCGGGAAATAGGAGGGGTGGGGGTGGCGGGGGCGTACGTCGACTGCACATTATCCATTAGCCATGCCACTACACAAACCTGCGTGCTGATTAAAGCGATCGCAACGACACGATGTCCTCACTTGACGTGTGAATCATGGAGGAGATATGGCAAAGTAATATAGCCTTTATAACGCGCGTCTTATTTACAGCAGTATGGATAATTCAGGAGCTTCATCAGTCCATTAATGGTAATTAGGTAAAAAAAAAGGAACCCCCTGCAGTTCCCGTGCAGCCTTACGTATTCAACTCGTGTAGAACGGGATGTGAGAACTTATTCATATCGCGCATGCGCAGTCATATTTCACCATGACGATATCTCCGCGATAGGAAGGGCGTTTCCATGGATACGGTAGCAAACAAGCTTCGGGATTAGTTTCAGGAAAGGTTACAGTGTCTTGTGATTGTAATGACAACAATGAAGATCCTTTTTTTATTATTATTATTCCAAGCGCTACCCTTGGTCTATCCTCCCCTCAGATATTTCGTTTTATATAAAAAGGGTTTATAATCGTATGATATCCTTGAAAGATCTTTCAAATCTAGCCGCTCCAATAACCACATAAGAAAATAATAAAATATCAAGAAACTGTCAAAACAGGAACAGTGTACACGAACACTGACGAATCAGCAATATTTTCACATTCTGGGATTAGGATTATCAGAGACGATTCAAGCATTCCTTTGATAAAACACAAGTTCCATAGGGAGTCACGTGAAGGAAAAATATTTAAGTTTGACGCAGTCCAAACAGTCTAAAATTAGCCGAATTCTATCTCCCTATCTTCTGGACATGCTCCTTTGAAACTTAAAGACTGTCAGCTAGATTGATTGATCGTTTATTTCATCTTTCTTCTCATTTATCTTTCCTTCTATCTATGAATCTAATCTATGTCTGCCTGTTTATCTGTCAATCCGTCTGGATGTCAATAACAGTCAGATTCTTCAGCTACAGTGCGGTCTGTGTTGCTTTGAATCTATGGAAGGAGAAGGTCGTGGGGGCCTCCACCACGCCCACCGCCACGGCCACGGCCACAGTCACGGCCCGCTAACGGCCGAGGGAGCGGAAGACCATATGAATGTCCGAGCTGCGTGTCTTCACATCTTGGGTGATTCCCTATTCGGGTTTGGTCTCCTCGTTGGCTCACTTATCATTTACTTACAGGTCCGTCCTTGGGGGGGAAAACACCTCCCAATGTCTTTATTTAAATTGTTTTGTTCTGTTTGACTCTTTGCTTTCATGTGCGCCTTTTTAATCATTTACTGAACATGTTGAAGATTTTATTGATTTGTGTGATCGAGTCCATGAGCGGGGATGTTGTTCATTCAGCAACAATTTAAACAATGATTAAATGTCGTTCTCTTTCTCTGTATATTCGTTGAATTTCATATTTTGAGGCAAAATCTTCTAACCCATTAGAGAACTTCTTGTGGAGGTGACATAGGTCATGTACAAGTTTTACATTTCGTCTGTTTTTTTAAGTGCTTTCTCTGTAAAGCTATGATTAAACTGACTGATAAGCGGAATCAAAATTATTTGAATGAAATCTTGAATATTATTTGAAGATACACGGGAGAATGTCAAAATATAGATTTGAAGGTCACATCAATGATTGCGCGTATATCATATGAATATTTTCCCGCAGATCTTCATGGAATCCAATTATATATATATACGTGAAACATATTAAGGCGTATAGGCCTACGTGTGCAAACAATGGCAGCCACAGCACTACAACAAATGGAATCGCTTTTCCCTTGACACACCACGGTGATTTCATTTTGGGGGTTATAAGACAGCTGAGATTTGGACATGACATCACTTTAGTGATAATCTGATAACTTATGAAAGAAAACACGTGATTTTCACCAAAATTTGAGATACAAGATCTTGTCACCCCCGCGACGTATTGTCCTTCATTTGTGATAAATTCAGAAGGAAAAGTGTTCCAACACAATGACACACGGCTTCGATATTCTTCATGACTACAACAGTATGAACTATTTGGCGTATTTTTATGTTGTCTTTAACTGAATTACTAAGAGAAAGTCGTTATATAGATAATAAGTAGTCCTATAATTTGTATGATGTTTTATGTACTACTTAGTTTTGTGTGTCTCATTAACATTGCTTACAAAATGATTACATTTACAGTTGATTTTGGCATATCCTGTGTCCAAACATGTTGATATGTTTCATCTTCTAGGAGAGTCCGAAGATTTGATGAATACCAATCATAAACTGCGAACAATTGAATGTTAATGCAACATACAAGAACCAACTTCACAGAGTGAAATTTTACCTCGAAGAATGATTTCATTGTTTTAAAAACGATGTGATTTCATTGTTTCAGTTCATGACCATTCTCTCTTTTCCCCAATAGCCAACTTTGAAGATTGTGGATCCGATACTTACGATTATATTCGGCGTCATCGTACTGCTTACACTCATTGGCATTGTCAGAGATAGTACGAACATTTTAATGGAAGGTAAAAAACAAATATAGCACTAAAATCCTCAAGCCTACTCCTTTTCTCTCTTTGTTCCTTTTCACTCTCTCCTATTCGCAAGGTCTCTTTCTTTTCTGCAAGCAAGGCCGCTGTATTGAATTGACGTCGAAAGACGATAAATATAGTCGATACCTGCATTATAAAAAAAAAAGAGCAAAATCAACCAAGGTAAAAGCAAGAAAAATCCTTCTGACAATGTCAGGTAACTGTTAACAGTGGCCAGATTTTTAAATATTTCAGTGATTCCTTGGTAATAATATTGTTTAAAAAAATGCACTTCCATAGGCTTTATCATGTTTTTGCACGCTTACGGTGCGGTGTATTCGGTTTCGATTCCTTTTTCATTAAAATCATATTGCAAAATATCAGTATAGGTTTTTGCAAAGTATTGATTCAAACTGTTTTACGACTTCTTGTGGCTTTTTGTATAAAAAGAAAAATACTGCTTTTCTGAATAATGTGTATTCAACAAATTGCAAGTAATGGTAGTAACGTCTAACCTCAACGAAAGGTCATATTATTGTAAGCTCTCTGTGGTAGAAAACTTATGGGATTATAGATTGCAGGTTCTATGACTCTGAATTAACTTAAGAGACTTGGTATACACTAATTGTAGTAGCTCCATGCACGTATGTATAAATATTACATGTCTTCTCTTAAAGGGAAACCACGACATATAGACTTTGATGACGTCAGACGCAGGCTGGTAGAGATCGATGGCGTAGAGGGCGTACATTCCCTTCGCATCTGGTCCATTACATCCGACATTCAATTGGTCACCGTTCACCTTGTACTTGGTACATCAGCAACACAGTCCTTTCTTTCTTGATTTGTGTGTGTGTGTGTGTGTGTGTGTGTGCGTGTGTATGTATGTTAAAAATAAAAGTAAGGCCTATGTTAAAAAAAAAGAAGGTGATTCAGCAGCACAAGTGTTTGTGTAATGAAGCAGATGTTGACTGGCTTGATGGAGTTGATCAAGAATAATTGATTTTCTAATATTAATGCAGAATTTTATGTCAGCTGTGTATATAGCATGAATCCCCCCCCCCCAAAAAAAAAAACATATTAAACTGTATGTTAAAAAGAAAAAAGTAATTTAGCAACACAAGTGGAAAGAATACAGTTTTGTTTTTTTGTTGTTGTTGTTGTTGTTGTTGTTGTTCTTATGTGACCCTGCATCACAAAACCAACACAAGGTCGCCAGATATGACTTTTAGTTAAGGGCAGACTCTAAACTCAATGTTAAACTCAATTCAAATGGACTCTCCTAACCTATCTAAACATTGAAAAGAAAACATTTACTCTGGGAAAAACAAAGTTCATTGAGAAAAGAGGCTCTAGAGTAAGAGATCTATTCCAGCGATTAATCTTACCAAGCTGTGCTACCTATATAATGGATGCGACAAAAAAAAAAAAGTTGTAAATCTCCGCAGCAACAACAATAAAATGTTGTTATCAAATTAAGCTGAAATTCCTCATGCTCTATCAGCACCTTCTTTCCATGACTATACAGTGTAATACCAACTTTCAAAGCAATAGTGTTATCCTTTCAAAAGTTACTAGAGTCGAAAGGGAAGAATGTGTAAAGGGTTTTTAAGACATGAAAAGTTGCCTCTAAAACTTACCTGATCTCACTATTTTATCTACGAAAAAAACAGTTTTTAAAAATTGCTGACAACAAGCTTACAAACTTTTCCATGCGTTTCATCATCCCAAACTTAATGTTGCAGTTTACCTTTGGGAGCAGTGTTTTTTTTTTTTTTTAATGTTCAAAATATCACATTTGATGCATGTGTGTAGGTCTGTTGCATCACAAAACATCCTACCATGTAAAATTTTTGCAATAGAGCCTAGAATATAAAGAGATATCAGTATTTTTCTCAATAAACCATAACTGTAGACGGTTTACTCTGGAAGCATTCTTATCATAACTGTTGTTCACATTTTGTGTATTTAACAATACTTAACATCAATAATTATACGGATTCAAATTTTTACAACAGTTGTTTCTGTCCCTAACTCACATTTTAGAACTATTTTGAAGTATTAATGCTGAGTTTTTCTTTCATCTGCAAATGGTAAATTATGCCTTTAATTGTAATGATATAGAATAAGATTAACTCTTTCAGAAAATATGAAAAAGTCGAGATTAACTTGGCTGACCCTTTTCACCTTTTTGAGTCCTCACGTAAAATGAAGGGCCCGAATTCACGAAGGTGGTACAAATGAAACCATGGTTTAAATCATGGACAAAAACCATGGAGCACCAAGTGTCGACGAGTGTCGCATGGAATATTTCGTTATGAAATTGGTCATTTTGTCGACAAAATGACCGTTTCGTTAATTATCATTTCGTGGACGAAATGTTCATTTAGTTATAAAACGTTGTTATTTCGTTACAAAATAATCATTTCATCGATGAAATGACTGATTTCGTAACGAAATATTCCATGCGACACTTGGCGCTCCATGGTTGTTGTCCATGGTTTAAACCATGGTTTCATTTGTACCACCTTCGTGAATTCGGGCCAAGGGGTGCGACTTTTTGTTCGTTTTGTGATGCACGGTCACGTATAAATGTCATTGTGAACATGAGTCTGATATCGAATGAAATTCAATTAAAGAATATCATAAAACTGAAAATAAGAGTGTTATGTGTGTGTGCCTGTGTGTATCAAATAACGAATGTGTACTTTTATGACAAAAGAACGTCATTTTCCATGCAACAGTTTTTGCCAACCTCGTCTAATGATATTAAATGTTGTTAAGAAGTTCCCATAGTTTGCCTTTTCTGCAGCAGGCATGTCCCTGATTACATGTTTATAATTAAATTGATTTTAAGGAAGTGGACTTTGATAGACGTAAAACAACAACAACAAATAACTGATAGTTCCGTCACAAATTCCCTTTTATGCCCTTGTAACAAAGTATTAGGTTGGTATCCAATCTTTGATATCGTCAGCTTGTCTTTGCATTCAATACCTGGTTATCACATTTTCGTTCCTCCTTGATAGTTTAATTGTTATTGTTGTTGTTTTTTGCTTGTTTGTTTCCTATGTCGATATGTACAGCTCGGCTTTACGACGGACAACCCGTGCAAGTCTCCAAAGTTTTACCCGACGCCCGTCACATTCTTGAGACCAAGTTCAATCTAATCCACTCCACCATTCAGATTGAGACAGCAGACAACGGGGTGGACTTTCTATGTGCGCGATCGGGTTGACGTGGTCGAGGGTTCAGTAGATAACTGTATGGATTATTGATCCAGGAGACCTACTTCCATTTGTAGCCCTGGAAAGGGCGAGGCCGATTTATTTTTATTTTCTATTAGACAAATTACTCCTTACGCGCTATGCTAGCACACACACAAACACACACACACACACACACACACACACACACACACACACACAAAACAAACTTTGTATATTATGTTCTGGGTGTTGATACGTTTTTGTCAAAATCCCGCCCGCTTTAGTAATTGCATGAGAAGCACACAGAGAGTGGTTTCAAGAGACTAGTAAAGCCACCAGTGAAAACAAAGACCCAAACAACATTGGCGGAGATCCAGGCGGGGGCCCACCGGGGGCGCTGCCCTCCTTTATTTTTTGGTAAAACACAAGAGACAAGAGACAAAATGGACCCCCCCACCCTTTAATTTTGTAAAGGCGCCTTCCCTTTATGGAATTCCTGGATCTAACCCTGAACAGAGAGGTGGCTGTGGCTGGGGAGCCGGGAAAATAAAGGGCAAAAACCGGGAAATGTGCGAACAACTGTGCTAACGTCTGGAAACATGCAAACCTCTTACCGGAAACGTACAAACAACGTGTAATACTAGTATAAGGTAACGGTATTGCGGTGAAGATATTTGCAAATGTCAATTATTGCATATCATCAAGAGCAAATGTGCAAACACGACGTCATGAAATTTATCACTTCTGGTTCTATATAAGAAGATTTGTACGATTGTACAAAAAGACCATCCCCTCCTCCCCCACCCCCCCCCCCCCGCAAGGATGGGTATGACACCCACTGAACAAATTGTGATCGTATTTATTTAAAAACTATGCTCTCCCTTCAAAATTGAGCGTTTGCACATTTCATGGCATATTATCTTTCCGTTGATGCAATTTCAGTTTTGCACATTTCACCGCTAGCAAGACGTTTGCTACATTTTCCATCAAGATATTTACACAGTTCTCGTTTTTGTTTTTGTTTTTTGTTTTTTGCACCTTTTCGTTTCCACTTAAAGGTACTGTTTACCATTTGGAGCAGTGAATTAAAAAAATGTTCGAGATGTCACATTATTGATGCATATGTGTTGGTCAGTTGCTTCACAAAACTTCCTACCATGTACAAATTTTGCAATAAAGCCCAAAATACGGGGAGATATAATTATTTTTCTCAGTAAATCATAACTGTAGACGGTTTAGGCTATAGAAGCATCTTTATAATAAATATTTTGTTCACATTTATTTTTTTCACAATACTTAACAATGATTATACTGATTCAAATTTTCATATTGGTTGTTTCTATCCCTAACTCACATTTTAGAACTATTTTGAACCATGTGCACTAAAGTGTGTTTTTTTTTATCTGCAAATGGTAAATAATACCTTTAAGTGGCCTTGAGTTACCCAAATTTGCACCAGATATCAGCAGAACGCTGGCCGGAGAAGCTCTCGGTATTTACGTTTTGCACTGTAGGCCTGCTCAATAAAAGTCTTGCGTGGGTTGGGCTTTCTCCCTCTAGAAAGCAGTAGAAAGTTTGAAAAGGAGTTAAATTTTCGTACCACATCAGTGAAAATTTGATCAAAAAATCTTATAGAAAAGAAGGAAGTTATGATATTTTGAAGTTCCGATAATCATTCAGGAAACATTTCTTGCGCAGTCAATATAAATTTGCAAATAGTAAAGTGATGATATCGTCCCTTCCACAACTTCGCCGCATTGTTTGTACATAAAATTTTGAAATTTCCAGTTTTCCATTCAAACGCAATTGCGCCCCAGTCTGAAATCCTGATGTTTCTATCATAATGCTATAGTATTTCAACCCGGAATTACATCATCTAATGGTTATGTTTCCTCTTCAATAACACAACCATTGAATATTCATCCTTCTATTTTGTTCACGATCAATGGAGACAGTTGGAGAATTGTGAGGTGATAACATCATCCCCTCACGAATTTGCATATTCATGTTCAAGAACTGTTTTGCAGAAATTAGCAAAATTTCACACTTCATAACTTTCCTGATTTTTATATGATTTTGATCAAATTTTCCCTCTTGTTCCCGTAAGATTTTCTCATTCTTATCAGACTAATTTATAGTTGGAGTGGATTAATGATAATCAAAATGACATAGTAGGCATTTCATGAAGTCTTTTGTTAGTGACTTTTCAATGATAAAACAGCCAATCAGATGAAAGAATTTCAGTAGCTTAGAACAGCTGTCAGTGACTGACAAGTTTCATGCATCGCTACCAAGATTGCCGTGATCTAAAATGCCCTTGAACTCAGCTTCGGCACCGACTTCGGCTCTCTTGAAAGCTTTCTGCTCCTGAATGCCAGTTTCACTGTAAGAATTACACTATAGTCTTAGACAATGACTACCTTTAAACAGGCTTTTGTTCATCCTATGGAAAATCAATGGTGAAAGCAAAACAAAAAATGAGTAAATATCAAATGAGCAGGGAGACTGATATTTTTTTTTTCTTTTACTGGAATGGATTTGACTTCGCAGCAGGTCATCGTGAGGGAATTGATAGGGAATGAAAATAGATTCAGCAAAGTGTTTTACAATGTTCAGATGGGAGTGAAAGGTGTAAGTGATCAACAGGATTTGGAAATATCAATCTGAGATAGACACAGGGGCTGATCCAGGAATTCCGTAAAGAGGAGGTGCCTTTACAAAATCAAGGGAGGTGCACGCCCCAGGCCTCCCCGCCATTTTTGTATTTCTTATGTTTTAACACAAAAAGGGGGGAGGCCAATGCGCTCCCGCCTGGATCCGCCACTGAGTAATGAATTCCTTATCTTCTTTTTTTTTTATTTAGAAATGTATACTAAAACATATACAGTTTTATAGTAACATAATATTACACATAGTAACAAATTATTCAAAATTTGCATTACTGGAGCGGGCTTTTGTTGTTGTTGTCGTTGTTGTTGTTTTTGTTCTTTTTTGTCTTTCATGAAAGTGCTGGAGGTTTGTTGTTATCGTTGTTGTTGATTTTCATGCACCACGCGGTTCAGAAAGCAGTGTTCCGCAATTTCTGACATTTTGCCAGTCATCTGACTTTATTATGCAGCAATTGCCTCGCCCACGAGGAAATGAAATCAACAATAGAGTCTGCTTTTGTCAACATAGACACTGCAAATTAGTGTTGGAATTAAAGATATTTATGTAAATTCTTATGTGTTTTCAATCTAGATGACACCAAAATAGTGTGATTTTTAGGTAATGATGCTTGGAAGAAATCGAAACCAGCATTTACACAGCAGCGTCCCATTTCATCTGCATGCAGAATTCCTTTTTAGCATTAATATTCAAATTAGTGCATATTAACCATAAGGAACAATTTAATTGTAGAAGATAATACGTTTGTATAGTCCTTTGCTAAACATGTGTACCTTGATAAACTCTGGATCCATTCTCTTGAAAAAAAAATGAGAGCCATACCCCTTGAATTAATAGACTCATGAAAATTGACAACAAGTCACTATGTTAAAGCTCGATTTCATTGCCGAAGATATTAAATTGATGTTTCGACCTTGTCCTCTGAAATGCATGATAAGGTTTTCTATAAACTTGCTAGCAATGAATTGAGAGATGCAGATATCAAAACTGATCAGGTTGTCCTCACGGGTGTGCTGAATCTGGGCCGGAAAGTCCCTAAAGATAATAATTAACACAATAGCCGATGGTGATCTTCCTCTCTGAATAGAGTAGAGTAGAACCGTTCATTTCATTCATTTATTCAAGCACGGCAACAATATTCACCCAAAGGCTGTTTTTCAACATGTCCGTACCCAGATAAAAACATATTGAATTTTACAATGCAAAATAGATATTAGACAAGTTTTGGGGGAAAACAAATAACCTGGTCAAACACAACAAACAATAAGCAAAATCGTAATGAACAATATACAATGTGATGATTCAAAACAAAATAACTTTATGGACGAGTAGGAGTGACCAATCAGGTCCCAGTTCTAATTCAAACCAGAGTTGTATCGAATATCGTTAGTGTTCGTTATAACTGACGGATGGGACATGTGTATCTAAAGTCTATACTAAACACATTTAGACAGAGAGAGTAGTTTGATTAACATTAATACCCATTCTGGCTGTTCAGCGTCAATTTCTGTTGCAAGTAGGCAGAAATTCTGAGATGAAAAACCAGTGACAAGAAAAAACTGTTAGAGGTCCCTTGAATACCATGTTGACTTCTTCTGATGCGAAAACGTCTACAAATGGCACGTTCTAGGACTCTGATCAAAGAAAAAACGTTTCGCTTTTGTATCGTTTTGTCTTTTTCTGTACCCACTGAACTTCATCCCGAACTAATAAGTCAAATTTTCATCACAATGCCCAATGGTATGCACCTTACCTTGACTAATGCACAAAATCAATAGAAAGGCGGAAACCACAGAACTACGCGTCAGATAGTATGATTGCATTATAGTCATTGCTGTGTTGGAGATGTTCCCGGATTTTGAGTACAGTTGTATATAGCAAGAAAAGATGTGGAGTCCATTATTGTATGAAACCCAGTCAGGCCATTCTGAGCTGGTGTACACGGTCCCTGACTTTGCCACGGGCATATCATTGGATATTGTTATGTTTATCTAAGGTGCCTGAACTTTTGATGACACCGCAAACAAAGGCAAGAAAGATTTACGAGGGAGGGAGCATTACTGGTGAAAAAAAAAATATATGAAAAGCATTACCTGTAATATACAGTATGTCACAAAAAAAAAATGCAATCGGATTTCCGCGTTGATAACTTTCAATGGCAGTAACTTAAAACTCCCTGAATCCTATTTCAGGGTATTAAAATATAACATCTTACCTATACTTTACAGAATCCCCATTCAATTTGGGTCACAGCATGGATGCTCTTGGAGCTGCATATTAATGTGTGAACACAATGGGCAGAACTTGGATGGAAGATATTCCTGACATGCACTAAGTAACAAAAGTCCTCATTTCTGTTTTGAACACTGAAGCAAATCGGATGGGGTTTTCTGTAAGACATATGTTTTCATGTCCTGAAATTGTATTTGTATTGATTCACTATTTTTACCGTTCTTGTTGCGGAATGTCTCGTTGTATTTTTTTTTTTTTTGGGGGGGGGGGCATACACTAATTCAAGCAAATGATTACAAAATTGTTGATTTAAAGAATTACGAATATCAACAAAAACCATCGACACACGACCAAAATTTGAAGTCAGGAGGCCTTTAAATGAGAATGAAAAGTAGATTAAATGTGGATTGAGTTAATAATGCAGCAATTGTCTAGAACACGTCAGTGAAGGAACACGTCCGGATAATTGGACATTGCGTTCAAAAGTTCTGGTGGATGAGAAAACTACAAAACTACAGTTTGTGACATCACCTTAGTGTAATACGATATGATAATTCAACGTGATTTCACTCATGTAGCACAATAAAGGAACACCGTACTCACCTCTTTTGGAAAGCAGAATGAATGAGAGTACCGTGAAAATATGTCAGCAACAAGTGGCAGTCATTTCGGGTGCTGTTCGTTATTCCGAAGGTTCGATATTCCGAAGGTTCGTTATTCCGAAGGTTCGTTAATCCGAAACACGCAAATTCCCTATACCTAGAGGTTCGTTAATCCGAAAATGAAAAAGGGTTCGTTAATCCGAACATTTGTGGCGTTATTCAGAAGGTTCGTTATTCCGAAGATTTGTTCATCCGAAAATGAAATTCGGAATAACGAACCTTCGGAATAACGAGCTGTAACCGTAATTTCAACGATCTCATGTAGCGACGGGGGGGGGGGGGGGGACAAAAACACAGAAGGCGATATTATCGTACCCTCAGAAAACGATGCTCAATTGGAAGATACGTGCATATAGCTGTAAGTGGGAGGGGGCCGGGGGGGGGGGGAGGGGGAAGGGGCGCAGCGATTGAGCTTTGGGAGAATAAGGGCGAGGTATCCTCTGCCACACGATGGAGCTGTTGCATTTTTAGAACTGAAATTCAACCATCTAGTGCACTCTTTGGTGGAATATGTGGACAATTTGCAATGATTTTTAGCAGACTCGGGAATACAAAGTCAAGACAGGTGAGAAACAGTTCTCCCCCGGAAAGAGGCCAGAGCGGATACGTCCTCCCCTCCCCCACCCCCGCCCACGCCACATATGAATAGTGACGTCACTAGCTGTTGTAGTCTTCTCATGTTATCTTCTCGTAGTCATCCAGCCATGGCGGCACCGACCTTTAAAGTTTCCTTAACCTTCGAATGGATTGTCCGATTTTCTGCAACTTTATTGATGTGTTCTACTAGTGTTGCTGCATTGACTCAATCCACTTATTTCTATAGGCTTAATTCCCACTCTGTTTTTGGGTTCTGTGTTTTGTGTTGTTGGAAAATTACATCTTTTTATTTTCCTGGTGTGCGGAGTATCTTCACGAAAACATGCCAAAAACAGCAAATGGTTTTTGACTTTCTATTTTCAAAGTCATAGTACTAAGGCATGCATGAATACATAAATTTCTTAACGTTTCATTTGAAAGATTCTTTTTTTTAAAAAAAATCCCATGCCCGTTGCTTCGACACAATAAGCCTTTGTTTAAGCTAAGTTCTGGATTTTTTTTTTTGGGGGGGGGGGCGGAATGTATTATTTGAACTAGAGGCACGCAGTGGGTCGTCACACGAAACAGAGTGAAGGCAGTGCTTGCAGGATCATGAATAGCCGTACAGGGTTTGAAATGGTCTCCCGTTGATGCTTGGTTTTGGTTCGCTTCGCCTTCGATTGTCGGCGCGATGGCCTAGAAATGATAAGCTAGTCGAGCCCCCAAACGAAAAACACTGCTTGCAGGAATTCACCCTCGTAAACCACGACTAAGCAGACCTTTTTACCCTGGCATTAATTAGTCATTTTCTTGCCTGATTTCCTCCGACTTAAACTAACATCTTCATACCCTCACAGCTATAGGACTTGGCTGAGGTCTGTATCGCAGTTGTACACAAGTTAAACCGGCATTTCGGCTACAAATAGGGAATTAAGAAACAAAAACGAGCTGAAAGAAATCTCTTTCTTTCCAACTACTTAGACAAACAATGATATTGGGGAGACATATTTTGGTTTCAGGTACTCACGAATGCTTTAGTTTGTTCTGTGTTAGAGTATCAACAGATTCATTGCAAACTCTGACCTTCAAATATCCAATTAATGTCGTTCACATTGGCTGTATTAGCGCGCTGTGCTCTTTGTATCAAGAATTTGGTTCGCAATGCCTTTTGAAGAGACAGACAGTTAAGTGCATTGTACACTATATAGTCGAATCTTTTCTTCTCTTTCATCTGATTACACTCGATCTTATTTCATTTCTGAATTCCTTCTTCCTTTTACACTAATGGAATGGAATGTATTTCTATCTGTACTGAGATTATAAAGGATGATGAAGAATCGAATAGAAATCGTGCCTTGTACAATTGTGTAGATTTCGAAATAACTGATTTAATGGATATGTACTTGCTTTATTACAAATCTAATGTGTGACCACTATCTTGTTGTAGTAAATGAATACGTTGGGAATAGAAGTGGTATACCCGGAAATGATTTTATTACGTACAATTACGTAAAAAAATGTAGAAAGAAAATTTAACAATTTTCTACAGCGCACTGAAAGAGTAGTTGACTTACCTGTCAGAAAACAGGGAGGGGGACAAAATTACCCTCAACACATTTCAGGAGCAAGTCGAGGAAAATTGTACTTGTCGCTAAAGAAAAAATAAATTGATGGAATTATCTTTGTGTCTTCTTATTATCGTTGTCAATGCGTATCGTCACAAATTTTAGTAGTCTTCTCATCGAGCAATAACGGCACCGAAACTTTAATAATTCATAACTTTTCAACGGATTGTCCGATATCTCTCAAACTTCTCCGTATTCGATCAACATTGCTGCGTTCACTCAATCCACAATAATATTTGGGCTTCATTCCTCTTACTGACAAAAAATAACAATACATTATATTTGCGAGAATGAAGAACATTGGACAAAATGCGGCTTTATGTTTGATTTGACTGAATTACCAGAATTCTACACCTGTACGACCTGAACCTAAAACTGAGAGGAAAGGCAGTTCTGCCTGTTTTCTTTCCGTGGAATAGTGGATAAATACTTGGGTCTGTGACTGATATTGTTAAATGTTACTTTTTCTGTCAATGTTAAAATAATCACTGTCCAAAAGTCTTTCAGGGAAAATTTCTGTGATCAGTAGAGCCTTTAAGCAGTATACGTTACTATGTTTACGTATGTAATATACATCATAGACATATAAAATCTAATAAATTTTTAATCAGAAATAAAGAGTGAACATTATTTGTACAATTTGTACAAGTGTATTACTTCGTAACGTATATGACTGATGAGTTTAATGGTCGTTTGCTTTGTGGTGTATGTGACGATTACCCTTTAAGAAGTTAGTGGTCACATGTTTATTATTTGAATGTTTATCATTTGAGTATTTATTATTTAAATGTTTATTACTTAGTTTGTTGTTTCAATGTTTATTATTTAGAGACTGTTTATTATTTGAATGTTTCTACAACAGATATTATCATAATGGCCCTTTAAAAAATGCTGTGGATCATCATCATCATCATCATCATCATCATTTACGGGTCATGTAAATAAATGTCAATCAATTTCTGACGTTTCCCATGCATGATTGCTATACTTACATGGCCGATCTAATTCATACGTTTGCATCGTATATGGATGGCCTGGCTTGGGATTGTACTTTTATTTCCGTAAGAAGCAATGACTGAATGAACAGAAAAGTGTATGATATATATATAGCACTATATTGCACCGACCCCTTATATAGTTTGCTTCCAAATCATTTTTCAATGGATCTAGCGCCTTTTGGAAGCAAGCTCTTCATTTATAAATATATATATATATATATATATGTGTGTGTGTGTGTGTGTGTGTGTGTGTGTGTGTGTGTGTGTGTAATATATATATCTAGAGAGAGGAACAAAGAATAATCCTTTGTTCATATTGATAATTCAACCTACAGGGTTACAGCACGTAAATAAATGCCACCGCACACACACGACTGACGACTGACCGACTTTGAGTCTGAAATAAACGAGCCTTTTTCTTTTGAGGCCCTTGTGATTTATTTCACGTCCAAAGTCTGTCAGTCGTGCGACCGAATGTCGTATAGCATACGGCGGCCTTTACTTGCTAATAAGTCGCAAGACATACAGTAAAGCAATGTACATGATATACTGACATTATTTGAACAAACACAAGAGGGTGAAATTCATTAAACATCTTTACATTATGCAAACTTGAAGGAAGAATGATTCAAATCAAAGAAATAAGTAGGTATATGGTATTACAATAAGACTCGACGAATTACAAAATATATTAGGCTAAAATATAAGAAGAATGAATGAATATTTGAATTAATCTGATTGATATACCTTTTGGGCATGCTATGGCATTAATTTTATCTCGCTAGAACTGCTGTTACAGACGTAACGTCTGAAGAATATCTATTTTCACAGTACATGTAAAAATTCTCATCACTCATATAGTAATATAATTCATTTTTTCCATTGTTAACAGGTCAGTTCAGGTCATTGAAATCACGTGTATTTCCGCATTATAAAACGGTGACTCGACATTGACTCATGCAACAATTTCTCCGGTTTTATTTTCTGCAAGGACTATGATTAAGTCTGTGGGTAGATTTATGTTTAGCTTAGCGAGCAGATATTTAATAGGAGCAATTGCTTTTGATTGTCGCAGGAACACATTGAACCTATAAAATGCACATATACACAAAAATCCATTCACCATCCCAAATCATTATCAAATTTATTTCATTGTATAATTTACATTCAAATAAATGTGATTAAACGGGCCATCATGTTTCCAGAACTGGAAGACTTCTTGAAGTCTAGTAATCATCTGTCTGGTCACAGTCTACACAGAGCGGCGTCATCCGGTATCATAAAGGAGAAACTTTGAATTCATATAAAAACGGTAATATTGACAGAAGTCTACATGTTTGTATATGTTATAAATGTTCACGCTACTGAAATTCTTATTTGACTTTTATCAATGATGTCAATATACAGCTATAGACATGATAGATGTGACAAAAAAAAAGGCCAAGAAGAAGGTAAATGAATGAAATAGATAAAAGTACTTTCCACTGAATTGTGTTCCTCTTTTTCTGGTATGAGACGGCCAGGCATTGGCCCCCTATGCCGCCAGGACGCCCAGTCCGTCGGGGTTAGGGATTCGAGGTAAGAATGGTATAGCGAAAGCGTGTGGCACTTGTGGATGATATGGTGGGCAGTCTGTTCAGGTGATGTTCGCTACTCAGGCGTTATCAGTTTAGATTTAGTTCAAATGTATTGTTCATTTCCATCCAATAAACAGATATATTATATACAATGTATAAGCAGAGCATATTTATAATAACTGGAAAAACGTGAATTAACAAAATAAATGAGAAAATGAGTAACGAAATGAAGAAAACGTCATTGTATTTCCTTTTAAATATATACATATGCATAGTACAAATTGAATAAGGATGGAAATGGAATTGGAGAGTCCCGATAAAATGCAAACTTTGTACGATATGGGACCCTAGGAAACACATAAGAAAATGAATAATGAATAAACAAAACTACATTCCGATATACATGTAAGACTAATATAAGGAACCAAAGTCAACTGACATGAAATCAAATTAGGAAGGAAAAAACGAAGAAAAAAAAAAATACAACACGTGCCATCGTGGACACAAGCAAACCGGATTCCACGGTGTTAGAGTAATGATGAAATACAACCTGGATTGAATATATTGCAAAAAGAGTTTGTGCATAAAATATACAGAATGCAGAATCGCGGACTTAAAAGAAGGAGAGAATAGACAAAATGGTATATACGGTACAATAACAGGAACATCTGAGAAGGACTTGTGTTTGATAGATTATTTTTCTCTAATAAAAAAATCAATATGTAATCGTTTCATGTTATTCCCATGGTTCGTTTATCCGAAAAGAGGTTTTTCGTTTACTTATTTTATTTTATTTATTTATTCAGTCTTATTTCAACAGGGTGGCCCCATAGGCAGATACTGTTCTTCCTGGGGGCCCTGCACATACAAACATAACAGATGACAAAACGATGACATTTACACTAAATACAACATGCTGTACGTGGAAAGTTACTGTCCTTCAGCTGAATCCCATACATACAATCACACAATAACTATACACTGACATTTATACACATACTAAACAAACAATAATACCATGGTGGGCCTACGTATCTATTCTAACCAAAAAAAAAAACCCATAAATTTCATCAAAAACCAAAACTATCACTCAACGTGATTAATACCCCCACCTAACACAAAGGGAGTTAGCTCAACCAGCAATTATTTTATATGCTATTTATTGAAGAGAAAAAAAAATATTGTTACCATATGACACTGTATTGTTCAACATTAAATAAATATATATATATTTTGCTCACTAATAATCAGTGAGCGAAATGTGAAACAAAAAGTGAACAAATGTTAGTTCCGAACATTAATTGTGGCGTTATTTCGATTGTTTGTTATTTTGAAAGTTAGTTAATCCAAAAATTTCGATTGCCAGTTCCAATACCATACAATTACAAATACGATTGCATTCCATGCAGTTCGCAATTAAATGTCTATATCCTTTGTGGCTTTGTATGTTTGCGTGTGTTTATGATTTTTTTTCTCTCTCTCTCTCTCTCTCTGGACGTGTTTTCATTCGGTTTTCAATGCGTAATATCCTACAATCTTTTAATGACAACACCGTATCTTGTCACCAAAAGAATTAGGGACCTACGGAATTTCGGAATTACAAACATTATTTCATTTTCGGGTTAACAGACCTTCGAGATTACGAGCCTTATTTAATGTTTAGATTAGCAACATTCGTTATGATGAGTCTTTATTCCTTTTCGGATTAATAAGTCTTCAAAATAAAGACTCTTATTGCATTTTCGGAATAACGAAAATTCGGAATAATGAACGGAATTTCATTTTTGGAATTACAAACCTTCGGAATAGCAAACTGCAACCATCTGTTCTACGGTTGCACCATGTGGGCTAGTCTGGCATTCGACGGATACTATATAGCCATATCTAATTCTAATGGTCGGTTAGTTGCTGTGACATCCAGCAGAGCTCAGCGGTGTATGTTGGCGTCGAACCGGCTTGCACTTATCACCGTTTTGAAAGACATTATAAAAATACTATGGAATGAATAAAATTGAATGAGAGCTGACTGTATATGATGCAAACAGATGAAATCTCAAGCATGATCCCTTAGTAAGAATTAATATCACATCCGCATTTGGGAATCTACACCCTACAAGCAATGCTTCTATGTAGATTCCTCATATTTCACATGTTAAATTGTCTTATAAGCTGTACTTGACAATTCATCCATGCTTTTGTATTGTTATGTTTATGGTTTATGTATTTGTTGAAATGTGGAATATGGAACAATGAAAACAAACAAACCAAAACTTATATCTTCTCATTTATCCTTTAAAAAAAGAACAAAAAAATTACACTCGCATGGATTGTTTATCACTGCTCTTAATGTTTTGTAACCGAGAACCTTTAGAATATATCTATCTGTCATTAGCGTCAATCAAACCCCATATTAAGGCGAAATAAGGTCATAAGGGCAGGCTGCGGGAGGTAGAGTACAGACCCTATTTGTGCATGTTAGCGTTGAATTGGCCTACTCTTATCACCGTGTTGAAAGAAATTATAAAGATATTATGAAAGCAAATGAATAAAAGTGAATGAGATCTGACTTTATATGATGCAAACAGGTGAAATCTCAAGCATGATCTCTTCGTATGCTCTCAGGCATATTGTAGCCAAAATACGCCATGTCGGTGGAAAGCCTCTCTCTGACTTTTTCAAACTGCTCATCAGAAAGCGTGTCATAATATTTTTTCATGATGGCATCATCGCTGCTATTCGAAGGGTGAAGTTTCTTGTATGGATGGAATCTAGAATCCACACCCATGAGTTTCAACGCCTCTATGACATCGTCATTATACGTCTCTGTTTTTCCAATGAAATCGTAACCGAGACAAGGATTGCAAATCCTGTACACGTCGTGCCAGTGAATATCGTTATTCCCGTCCAAGATATAGTCGATAAATTCTTTAAAGGTCACATTGTACATTTCACTTTTTACCAACTTATCGGGCATTTCGTCTTTAGAGTGATTTCCGTATTTCATGTAGATTTTCTTATTGTGAGCACGGCGCTGATGAAGATTTATATTGGGAAAAGTTTCCAGTCGCTCCCTAAATGCAGCCAAAAGACGAGTGAAAGGATTACGCACGAATATAACCTTCTTAAAGTTGGAAGCGTAGAATTTCTTTTTGCTATCTTTTTTAATCTGTGACAAAAACTGAATATGCTTTTTTCGTATTGCATTACATTCCATCGCGCTCATATTGGCGTCGATGGGTACATAGCCGTTAACGCTGAGGAGAAGTCTAGCCCAGACTGTGCCGCCACACTTGGGGATGGTGAGAAGTAGCGTTCGCTGATTCGGGAGGACCTTAAAGCGCTTGCAGGTCTTTACCAGGCGCGGAGATGCCCTGATGTTTCTCTTCAGACACTCACGCCGCAAGGTCTTCTGACGAGCTGCCTGTGTGTCTCCACCACTCACTGTGGGTGAGGTTTCCTGAAAGATATGATTTTGCCGGATAGAAGTGGAACATCATTCCGTTATTTTGAAAAATGTAGGAAGTTAACAATGTCTTTGATCTGAACCGATATGAAAACAACAGTACTACCTTCTCATGAAACTAACTGTTTAAGTATACTGCAGGAATGAAGTAACGTAATCTCAATGTGAGGATGAGTGTCGTAGGTTATCTCTATAGGCTAAATTATATCCCCTGACAGTGGTACATTTGAAGTTAAAAGTGGCATCTTTCTTACATAATAATGCACGAGATCCTGCGGAGTACTGCTTTCATAACTGTGTACATCAGAATTGTGCTATGTTATTGTACAGTGAACTTACGTAATATATAGGTAAAAAATATCAATATTATACAAATATGGGGCGAACGGGAAGGTTCTATAAAACAGGTAAAAGAAAATGATCAAAGCAACATGGAAATGTATTTCACTTCAACACAAAATACACGAGGCAGAAAAATGCAAAATGTGACATAGTAGTTTGCACATTATTATTATTATTATTATTATTATTATTATTATTATTATTATTTTATTCGGCATTTCAGACATTGCACATGTACATGGGTAAACACAAAACACATTTGATTCAGCATAACAACATTAAGATAAACGAGATATGAAACTCGTCAGACTGACGAGTTAGGTGATACGCTTGGGGTCATCAGATGTCGGTCATCTGTGATCGACAAAGAAAAGAATGTGATGTAGGCACATTGAAGTTATATTGAGCGTGCATGCAAAACCGTTTCTCTAACCTCTCGGCCACGGGACATCCACAGAAATGGTAAGGCAAAAAAGAAATGTATAGACATTACAGGGTCTAGGGAGAAAAGTCAATGCCCACTCAACCAACGTGGCCGCGTGAACATGTACTGCATTGCTAGACGGAAATGCGGCCTTGTAACTACTGATGTCGCTATGCCATTTCTGGCAACTTGGGAAAAATACGTGCCGTAAACATAAAACCTATAATCGGCTGGTTTTGATACCTTGCCTTTAATCACAATTTTCAGTGTGATGACGTCATCAAAGTACAAAACAATGACATGGTCTTGAAAGACAATTGTTCAAAGTTCAACACCTCCGTCGTCGTCATTACATACTATGATCGGTTTGACAAAGTCAGCCTGCAAAATTTTGCAGCAGTCGAAGCAATATGGTCTCCAACACAAAGAGGGATATGGTGTGTGTGTGTGTGTGTGTGTGTCTGTGTGTGTATAGGTGCGTTTATATACGAATGTGATTTCTACATGGACGAATATGTAATACAAAATTGAAGAAAAAAAGTAAAATAGCTAAGTATTTTGTTTCGTGATCTTGTGGGGGTTCGAACCCGCACGTGTGCAACCTCACGTCTCTGAGACGTCGCCTTTAAAGGCATAGTTTACCATTTACAGATGAAATAGAAACCCAGCATTAGTGCTTTAAACTAGTTCTAAAATGCGAGTTAGGGATAGAAACAACCACTGTAAAAAACTGAATCCGTATAATCGATGTTAAGTATTGTTAAATACACAAAATGTGAACAATAGTTATTATAAGAATACTTCCAAATTAAACCGTCTACAGTTACGGTTTACTGAGAAAAATACTGATATCTTCTTATATGTTAGGCTTTATTGCACAAATTTTATATGGTAGGTCGTTTTGTGATACAACAGACCTACACATGTGCATCAAATGTGATATCTTGAACATTTTTGAAATCACTGCTCCCAAAGGTAAACTGGACCTTTAACCACTCGGCCATACGTCTCGACGAGAAAATATGAGGAACGTAAACTTATGTATGTGAAAGATGAATCAGGAATCGTTTTGTCCACATTCCATTCTCATTTTCAGTTTTAAACTGCAAAATTGTCAAACTGATGAGGAGATTTCAAAAAATAAAATGCATGATTACTGCAGCTTATTGTCTCAGTTACCACATACTTAAGTTACAGAGGAAATGGAGCAAAATTAGCTGAGATAAAGGTGCTTAAACGTTGTCAAGTCAATGCACATTAAAGAAAAAAATACCTCCCATAGACATAACACGTAAACTTGTCTGATTTTGAGTCTTTACCTTTAATAACAATTTGAAGTATGATGGTAAGTCTTCTCGAACCAAGAGTGTGGAACGTAAGCTTCTCCGTGAAAGATGAATCATGACGATCACCCGTGACCGACACATCTTCAAAGGGATCAGTTATTAGAAGTGGAAGCCCCCGTGCCAAGCATATTGTCTCAGCAATTCCAAAGCAATGATACCCTTACATTTAGGCATACCATAATTTCCCTCTGAAATCAATGGTAGGTATTATTCATGTACAATTGCTTGCCTTGTCCATAAACTTTGCTTTACAAACTTTCAGTGAAACGTGTCATAACATAATTCTGTAACTCCATTAGCAGGGATTGACTACATAAAGAAAGATATATCAAATTGAACGCTTAGCGCGTATAACTAAGGGGGATTTTAACCTGATGCTCTGTTCTTCACTGCTCAGATACCAACAACACTCATTACCTACGGCTACGTATAGAGAAACAGCCATGACGAAAATAAGTTTTTTCTTTTCTTTGGCAGATAGACACACAACCCCTTTAAACCACACTATAATTGACATGGAGGGACATGAAAAAGTTCATTACTACTACTAAACAGTGATGCCTTCTACTCATGTGGCACAAGATACCTCTATAGCAACATAAAACCTGTCTACAACTCCGTTATTGCATCAAACAATAACATCCTGGAATTTCAAAGAGATGTGCGAGACGCCATACACCTGGCCTAGAGTTAATTCATTCAGTTGCCATTCCTGCTCCAGTTGAGTTATGTGAATTATTTTCCGACCTGTCTTGTGACAGTGTAACAGGAACAAATGTAGAGAAAAGGAAAGAAAAAAGGAAAGGTGGCAAGCGGGGCACTGTACCAAGGGCAATTTAAACAATACGTATGATAAATGAAGCAAATCCAACCTCCAGCCTCCGACAAAAAAAAAAAAAAAAGGAACTTGAGTGACTGTGTGTCGTGGGGTAGTATAATTGATAAGATAATACGATAAATGACATCGATCGGAATAAAGCTGAACTGCCAAAAGAAAAACAAAGAAAGAGAGAGAGAAAAAAAAATGATAGCGTCCTGCGGGTCTCGAACATCTCGTCCTAAGGTAGTGCATAATGACCATGCAGCGCGATAAGCGACTATAAAGCCACACGGCTGTACCGAAGATGGGATGTGAAATGTATCTTTAATATTTTTTTATTTATATATATATATTTATCTTAAATCTTTATACCATTTACAACATGAAAAAGTTCATTACTACTACTAAACAGTGATGCTTTCCACTCATGTGGCACAAGATACCTCTATAGCAACATACACTCTAAAAACACAAATGTTAAATTAGCATTTAAAAGGGCCGAGGAGTGACAACATTTTGAAAGTGTTGGTTTTCCTGCTAGATTCAACATTTAAAATGTTATTTTAAAAGTTGGATGCAACACTTCAAAAAATGCTGTCACTCCTCGGCCCTTTTAAATGTTGATTCAACATTTGCGTTTTTAGAGTGTAACCTGTCTACAACTCCGTTATTGGGTCAAACAATAACAACGTGGAATTTCAAAGAGATGAGCGAGACGCCATACATCTGGACTAGAGTTAATCAATTCAGCTCCCATTCCTGCAAGTTATTTAAACGTACATGTTCCTACCTATCCTGTTACAGTATAACAATAACCAATGAAGAGCAAAGGAAAGAGCAAACGAAAGGTGGCAAGCGGGACACTGTAACAAGGGGCAATTTACAACATTAAGTGTGACAAAAGTAATGAAACAAACCCAATCTCCAAACTTCAATACAAAACAAGGGAAATAGAGCAGCCGTGTTCACGGGTTACGTACACTTGATAAAATAATACGATAAATGACATCGGAGTAAAGCTGAACTGCCGAAAAAAGAGAAAAAAAGAAATAACGGATAAAAGTCCTGCGGGAGTCGAACCTCTCGCCTTCCGGTATGGCGTTATGAACAACCAGCGCGCTAACTGATTATGCCACATGGCTGTCCTGAAGATCGAGTGCGAAACTTAAATCTAAATACTATCGTGACAGTGTTGACTTGTGATGGCGCTATTCAACTTCCCACAAGTGGCAGCTTGGATTCGATCAATATACAGTTGCAAAGAAAAATTGGGAATCGTTCCGTACAGATTGCATTCTCATTTTCAGTTTTAAACTACAAAATTATCAACCTGATGAGGAGATTTGAAAACATAAAATGCATGATTACTAAAGCTTATTGTCTCAGCTACAACATATTTATGTTTCAGAGGAAATGGAGCAAAATCAGATGAGGTAAAGGTGCTTAAACGTTGTCAAGTCAATGCATGGTTTGAAAAAAAAATCACCTCCCATAGACATAACACGTAAACTTGTCCGATTTTGAGTCTTTACCTTTAATCACAATTTCTAGTATGATGACGTCATCATATTTCAAAACCATCACATGGACTTGAGAGGCAAATGTTCAAAGTACAGCATATCTGAATTTGGGATAATATTGAGGTTAAACAACAGAGATACGAGCAAATGAATGTCAGAAATAGTACCTCAAAAAAAATCAATTCCACTTTTTTTATATAAAATGACGATATGATGACGTCATCGAGTTTTCCTGGCAATATTGATGCTTGGAATGTTATTTACAATTCATATGCTTTTGTAACATGCAATAGATATATAGGGTCAACGGACGATTTAAAGAGCTATGACGAAATAAACAAAGACATGTTTTTTCACTATATTTGCAGAAAGACGCGCGTGAGGAATTTCAACTTTGACGCCTGTGCATTCCTTTGTTATGGGTCGAAATCGATCGGAAATCAATGGATATTGTTACTCAAAGTATCAGGAATCCAAATCAGTCAAAAAAATGCATTTCCATGTTGCTTACGCGCTCTGCGCGCGAAATTGCGCGGACGGACGCGCACGCGAGAAAATGTTTGAAACGCTTAAAATTGTCTGAAACTTCGAGATTTCCCATTGGGAAGTCGTTTTGAGCATTTTAAAATTTTGACGCGCGCTTACGCGCGCCTAATGATGACCTGGGTAACTGGCGTTAAAAAGTAAGATAGAGCGTGACCTGAACTTTATGTCCAGCGAAAATGATACAGAAATAACATCTAGTTATGAAGTTATGATCGATCACGTGACAAGGTCCGAAAATCACAAAATGGCGCCTAGATGACGTCATAGATATGTTACTGTCATGAAAACCTTATTGTGACTAGATTTTGTCATGAGACATGTTGACTGAAAATGTCATGTTATTCCATAATGTCATTCTCGAGATATTGACGACACAAAATTGTCCAGAAAGAAAGAAGAATAAAAAACGAGATATGAAACTCGTCGCACTGAAGACGAGTTAGGTGATACGCTTGGGGTCATCAGATGTCGGTCATCCGTGATCGACAAAGAAAAGAATGTAATATAGCACCTTGAAGTTATAATGAGATACTTAGTTGAACTTTTTTGGGGGCCTACATTTATTATTCAGATCACATTTGTTTTTCTGTCACACAAACTATGTGGAAATTCTGTGCGTGTACGGCTAAGTCGATTTACGGACTTTTTGAGCCTCAATTGCGCGGCCGAGACCCGCAATTTAGTCCATTTACACTGCCGGGCTCGGCCGCGCTTTTGATTCAAACCTTTCAATATTTTGTCGTAGTGGCGCTCTACTTGTAAACAAACGCAATTTGGTATTGTCTGGTTTTCAGATCCTTTGGCAACTGAATTCCGTGGCGACGAAGTCGCCGTTCGGGCAAAGGCCTTTGCCGAAGGAGAAAATCCTTTGCAGGACAAAACCACCTTAAACTATACTAGTTTTCGACGTTGAAGTGGTTAATATCCTGAATAGCGAAATAGTACAGGCGAGTGTTTGGAAGCCACAATAAAATTGGCCGCGCATTTAGCCCAGTTTGCGTTTACACTGAGAAAAAGGCCGGGCGCGACCGCGGCTCAGCCGCGGCCGAGACCACATTAGCGTGGCCTAATGCGAGGCCATTTTGGCCCCGCATTTGGCCTTTTGCGCGTTTACACCGAAATGAAGGCGGTCTCGGCGCGGCCGAGCCGCGGCCGAACCTCGCACTGTAAACGGGATCCAAGTGATCCTCGGCACGTACAAATAAAACATGACAATTAAGTGTTTATAACCATCCTGGCTTTAACAGTGGCCTTTTAAAATATGACCTTTGACCATTATTTACATAACCAATATGACTCCCTCTCATCTTGCTATCATAGTGATCAGTTTAAAGAGCTCTTACAGCTATATATAAGCCTGTGAGATTTACAAGCAGTAAATCCAATGAAGCCTCCGATACAAAACAAGGGATATAGAGCAAGTGAGTCTGTTTACATGAGAATGTGATTTATACCTGGACGAAAGTGATATCTCAATTAAAGAGAAAAGGGCAAAAGAAAAACGGGCCAAACGTACGGCTCCAGCGAAAGAGACATCGCCTTTAACCATGTAACTATAGGTCTCCTCCAACTAAGAGTACACTTCGAACGTAAGCTTATACGTGAATGATAATTTATGACGATCTCACATGATCGACACACATTCATAGGGGACAGTTAGAAGTGGAAGGTGTGCTTAATCGTTTCATTAATTCCTAATCAATGACAATCCTACTATAGGCATGTCATAATTTCTCATCTAAAATCAATGGCCTATAGGACTCATGCACCATTACTTGTATCGTGCATATACTTTGTTTTTTAAGCTTTGAGTGAAACGTGTCATAACATAATTCTGTAATTCCATCAGCAGTGATTGACATAATAAAGAAGAAAGATATATCACCGTATTGAACGCTTAGAACCTAACCGGGGGAGGGGGGTATTATAGCATAATACTCGGTTCTTTACTGGCCAGATGCCAACAACACCCATCACCCACGGCTACGCATAGAGAAACAGCCATGGCGAAAATAAAACTTTGCTTTCTCATAGGCACAATGACACAAAACCCCATCAAACACACTTTTATTGGCAGGGATGGACATGAAAAAGTTCATTACTAATACTAAACAGCGTATGCATTCCATTCATGTGGAGCGAGATACCTCTATAGCAACATAAAGCCTGTCTTCAACTCCGTTGATCGAACAATGACAACCTGAAATTTCAAAGAGATGAGCGAGACGCTATATACACCTGGCCTAGAGTTAATTTATTCAGTTCTCATTCCTACTTCAAGTTGGGTTATGTCATTGTAATCATTCCCATCTGCAGTATAACAAATCCAAAATGAGGGAAAAGGGGAGAGAAAAACGAGAGGTGGCAAAAGAAAAAATGCATGCACAACTGCAATCCACATCATTGCGTGTGACAAGTGAAGCAAATGTATTAGTTGTTATAGCAGTGTTTTATGAGCATAAACAGGCAAATTGCTTTATAGACAGACAATGTCAAATTTAAAAACAATCAATTTAATGTCAGAGAAGATGGTAAACAAGATGCATTGAAACTGTAACTAAATCGCTGCTCTTTTACTCGGTCACGGAACGTCCAACTTTATATCCAACAAAAAAAAAAATGTTAGGGGAAAGAAACAAATTTAGATATAACATTCTTAAATTAAAAACAAGGAAAAGAAAATGTCCACGTCAGGATTAAAAAAAAAAACTCCGCACGAACATGCATTATATTCTAGATGGGAATACGGTCTTGATGCAAAGGTCCAATGATTGTCTCATTACTTTAAAAGCAATCTATGGTTCCCTTACCATCACCAGTACCACACCACAACGACGTCTCTAAAATCAATGGTAGCACATTTATCATTGCATCGTGCATTAACTCCCTTTTCCTAAACTACCAATGGAACGTGTCATATTATTGTGTATTTCGATCAGTAGTGACTGACTTTGAAGAAGAAAGATAATGCAAAAAATTGAACGCTTACCACATTACTTATAGGGCTATTCCAGTTTGGTACTGATCTGTTCTATTCTCCCAAATGCCAACAACATATGTCACCTATGGCTAAACTAGTGAAACAGCCATGACGAAAATAAACGACAGAGAACCCCGTCATAATCACTACGCTTGGAAAGGTGTTGCCCAAAATTCCTCATTATGAAGCAATATCAAGTCACTTCCTTCCCTGCCTGTCTTTAACTCCGTTATTTGGTCAAACAATAACAACCTGGAATTCCAAAGAGATCAGCGAGACGCCATGCACCTGGACTAGAGTTAATTAATTCAGTTCCCATTCCTGTTAGTTATGTAAATGTACACGTTCCTAAATATCCTGCTACAGTATAACAAGAACAAATGAAGAGAAAAGGAAAGAGAAAACGAATGGTGGCAAGCGGGGCACTGTTTCAAGGGGCAATATACAACATTACGTGTGACAAAATTAATGAAGCAAACCCAACCTCCAAACTCCAATACAAAACAAGGGAAATAGAGTAGCTGTGTTCATGACATCAGTGTGAAGCTGAACTGCTGAAAAAAAAAGAAAAAAGAAATAAAAGGAAAAAGTCTTGCGGGACTCGATTAACTTCTCTCCTTCCGGTCGGGCATTATAAACACGCAGCGTGCTAAGCGATTCTGCCACACGGAAGATCCGAAGATCCTGTGCGAAACTTAAATCTATCTATGTATGCTATACACAACACAAATTTACATTGATATTCAGTTTTTTGGCGATATACGTAAAGTGACTGATAGCGCTATTCAACTTCCCACGAGTGGCCGCGAGGATTCGATCAATATACAGTTGCAAAGATAAATCGGGAATCGTTTCGACCAGATTCCATTCTCATTTTCAGTGATCGACAGCGAAAATAATGTTAAGTTGCGACTTGAAGTAATATTGAGAAATATTCGTGAAGTCCAATTCTTTATACAGTCCTACATAATTCAGATGAAATTGTTTCTGTCATGCAACCAATTGAAAATTTCGTGTGGTGTCACCGTGTCCAAGTAAGTTGATTGGAAATGATATGTGAATGAATATTTACCAATAGGTCTTCATATTGTTAAAAAAAATCAAGCATGGCCATGCTGTCTTTTAAGAGTCATCTTCACTTTGTAATTTCAAGTCCAAGTTGCCAGTCAAAGCAATGTGGTCTCCAACACAAAACAAAGGGATATTGTGTGTGTGTGTGTGTGTGTGTGTGTGTGTGCCTGTGTGTGTGTACGTTTACATGAAAACGTGCTTTCTACATGGACGAAGGTGAATACTCCATAAAAAAAAAAGATATACGTATTTTGTTTCGTGCTCTTATGGGGTTCGAACCCGTACGTGTGCAACCTCACGTCTCTTGTGACGTCGCCTTTATCCTCTCGAGAAAATATGAGGAACGTAAGCTTATATGTGAAAGATGATTCAGGAATCGTTTGGTCCACATTCCATTCTCATTTTCAGTTTTTAGCTGCAAAATTATCAACCTGACGAGGAGATTTGAAAAAAATAAAATGCATGATCACTGCAGCTTATTGTCTCAGCTACCACATACATAAGTTTCAGAGGAAATTGAGCAAAATCAGCTGAGATAAAGGTGCTTAAACGTTGTCAAGTCAATGCATGGTTAAAAAAAAAAAATCACCTCCCATAGACATAACACGTCAACTTGTCTGATTTTGAGTCTTTACCTTTAATCACAATTTGAAGTATGATGGTAAGTCTTCTCGAACGAAGAGTGTGGAACGGAAGCTTCTACGTGAAAGATGAATCATGACGATCACCCGTGACCGACACATCTTCAAAGGGATCAGTTATTAGAAGTGGAAGCCCTCGTGCCAAGATATTGTCTCAGCAATTCCAAAGCAATGATACCCTTACATTTAGGTATACCATAATTTCCCTCTGAAATCAATGGTATTATTCATGTACAATTGCTTGCCTTGTCCATAAACTTTGCTTTACAAACTTTCAGTACAATGTGTCATAACATAATTCTGTAACTTCATTAGCAGTGATTGACTACATAAATAAAGATAATATCAAATTGAACGCTTAGCGCGTATAACTAAGGGGGATTTTAGCCTGATGCTCTGTTGTTCACTGCTCAGATACCAACAACACTCCTCACCTACGGCTACGTATAGAGAAACAGCCATGACGAAAATAAGTTTTTCCTTTTCTTTAGCAGATAGACACACAAACCCCTTTAAACACACTATAATTGACATGGAGGGACAAGAAAAGGTTCATTACTACTACTAAACAGTGATGCCTTCTACTCATGTGGCACAAGATACCTCTATAGCAACATAAAACCTGTCTACAATTCCGTTCTTGGGTCAAACAATAACAACCTGGAATTTCAAAGAGATGAGCGAGACGCCATACACCTGGCCTAGAGTTAATCTATTCAGTTGCCATTCGTGCTCCAGTTGAGTTAGAGAGAGAAAAAAAATAATAGCGTCCTGCGGGTCTCGAAGGTAGTGCACAATGACCATGGAGCGCGCTAAGCGACTATAAAGCCACACGGCTGTCCCGAAGATTGGATGTGAAATTCATATCTTTATATCATTTACAACATGAAAAGGTTCATTACTACTACTAAACAGTGATGCCTTCCATTTATGACAACCTGAAATTTCAAAGAGATGAGCGAGACGCCATACACCTGGACTAGAGTTAATCAATTCAGCTCCCATTCCTGCCAGTTATCTAGACGTACATGTTCCTACCTATCCTGTTACAATATAACAAGAGCCAATGAAGAGAAAAGGAAAGAGCAAACGAAAGGTGGCAAGCGGGACACTGTAACAAGAGGCAATTTACAACATTAAGTGTGACAAAATTAATGAAGCAAACCCAATGTCCAAACTCCAATACAAAACAAGGGAAATAGAGCAGCCGTGTTCACGGGTTACGTACACTTAATAAAATAATATGATAAATGACATCGGAGTAAAGCTGAATTGCCGAAAAAAAAAGAAAAAGAAAAAACGGGAAAAATCCTGCGGGAGTCGAACTTCTCTCCTTCCGGTATGGCATTATGAACACTCAGCGCGCTAAGCGATTACGCCACACGGCTGTCCTGAAGACCGAGTGCGAAACTTAAATGTATAATAATACTGTCGTGACTGGTTGACTTGTGATGGCGCTATTCAACTTCTCACAAGTGGCAGCGTGGATTCGATCAATATACAGTTGCAAAGATAAATTGGGAATCGTTCTGTACAGATTGCATTCTCATTTTCAGTTTTAAACTACAAAATTATCAACCTAATGAGGAGATTTGAAAACATAAAATGCACGATTACTAAAGCTTATTGTCTCAGCTACAACATACGTATGTTTCAGAGGAAATGGAGCAAAATCAGATGAGGTAAAGGTGCTTAAACGTTGTCAAGTCAATGCATGGTTTGAAAAAAAAAAATCACCTCCCATAGACATAACACGTAAACTTGTCTGATTTTGAGTCTTTACCTTTAATCACAATTTCTAGTATGATGACGTCATTATATTTCAAAACCATCACATGGACTTGAGAGGCAAATGTTTAAAGTACAACATATCTGAATTTGGGATAATATTGAGCTTAAACAACAGAGATACGAGCAAATGAATGTCTGAAAGAGTACCTGAAAAAAATCAATTCCACTTTTTTTATTTAAAATGACGATATGATGACGTCATCGCGTATTCCTGGCAATATTGATACTTGGAATGTTATTTACAATTCATATACTTTTGTAATATGCAATAGAAATATAGGGTCAACGGACGATTTAAAGAGCTATGGCGAAATAAACAAAGACATGTTTTTTCACTATATTTGCAGAAAGACGCGCACGCGGAATTACCACTTTGACGCCAGTGCATTCCTTTGTTATAGGTCGAAATCGATCGGAAATCAATGGATATTGTTACTCCAAGTATAAGGAATCCAAATCAGTCAAAAAAATTGCATTTTCATGTTGCTTACGGGCTCTGCGCGCGAAATTGCGCGGACGGACGCGCACGCGAGAAAATGTTTGAAACGCTTAAAATTGTCTGAAACTTCGAGATTTCCCATTGGGAAGTCGTTTTGAGTCTTTTAAAATTTTGACGCGCGCTTACGCGCGCGTAATGATGACCTGTGTAACTAGCGTTAAAAAGTAAGATAGAGCGTGACCTGATCTTCATGTCCACCGAAAATGATACAGAAATAACATCTAGTTATGAAGTTATGATCGATCACGTGATAAGGTCCGAAAATCACAAAATGGCGCCTAGATGACGTCATAGATATGTTACTGTCATGAAAACCTTACTGTGGCTAGATTTTGTCATGAGACATGTTGACTGAAAATGTCATGTCATTCCGTAATGTCATTATTGAGATATTGACGACACAAAATATGGCAGAAAGAAAGAAGAATAAAAAACGAGATATGAAACTCGTCAGACTGACGAGTTAGGTGATACGCTTGGGGTTATCAGATGTCGGTCATCTGTGATCGACAAAGAAAAGAATGTGATATAGGCACCTTGAAGTTATAATTGAGTTTGCATGCAAAACCGTTTCCCTAACATCTCGGCCACGGGACATCCACGGAAATGGTAAGGCAAAAAAGAAATGTATAGATATTACAGGGAGAATAGTCAATGCCCACTCAACCAACGTGGCCGCGTGAACATGTATTGCATTGCTAGACGGAAATGCGGCCTTGTAACTACTGATGTCGCTATGCCATTTCTGGCAACTTGGGAAAAATACGTGCCGTAAACATAAAACCTATAATCGGCTGGTTTTGATACCTTGCCTTTAATCACAATTTTCAGTGTGATGACGTCATCAAAGTACAAAACAATGATGTGGTCTTGAAAGACAATTGTTCAAAGTACAACACCTTCGTCGTCGTCATTACATATTATGATCAGTTTGACAAAGTCAGCCTGCAAAATTTTGCAGCAGTCGAAGCAATATGGTCTCCAACACAAAAAAGAGGGATATGGTGTGTGTGTGTGTGTCTGTGTGTGTGTATAGGTGCGTTTATATACGAATGTGATTTCTACATGGACGATATATGTAATACAAAATTGAAGAAAAAAAAAGTAAAATAGCTAAGTATTTTGTTTCGTGATCTTGTGGGGTTCGAACCCGCACTTGTGCAACCTCACGTCTCTGAGACGTCGCCTTTAACCACTCGGCCATACGCCTCGACGAGAAAAAAAAGAGGAACGTAAACTTATGTATGCGAAAGATGAATCAGGAATCGTTTTGTCCACATTCCATTCTCATTTTCAGTTTTAAACTGCAAAATTGTCAAACTAATAAGGAGATTTCAAAGAATAACATGCATGATTACTGCAGCTTATTGTCTCAGTTACCACACACTTAACTTACAGAGGAAATGGAGCAAAATCATCTGAGATAAAGGTGCTTAAACGTTGTCAAGTTAATGCACATAAAAAAAAAATCACCTCCCATAGAGATAACACGTAAACTTGTCTGATTTTGAGTCTTTACTTTTAATAACAATTTGAAGTATGATGAAGTCTTCTTGAACCAAGAGTGTGGAACGCAAGCTTTTACGTGAAAGATGAATCATGACGATCACCCGTGACCGACACATCTTCAAAGGGATCAGTTATTAGAAGTGGAAGCCCTCGTGCCAAGCATATTGTCTCAGCAATTCCAAAGAAATGATACCCTTACATTTATGCATACCATAATTTCCCTCTGAAATCAATGGTAGGTATATTCATGTACAATTGCTTGCCTTGTCCATAAACTTTGCTTTACAAACTTTCAGTGAAACGTGTCATAACATAATTCTGTAACTCCATTAGCAGGGATTGACTTCATAAAGAAAGATATATCAAATTGAACGCTCAGCGCGTATAACTAAGGGGGATTTTAGCCTGATGCTCTGTTCTTCACTGCTCAGATACCAACAACACTCATTACCTACGGCTACGTATAGAGAAACAGCCATGACGAAAATAAGTTATTCCTTTTCTTTGGCAGATAGACACACAACCCCTTTAAACCACACTATAATTGACATGGAGGGACATGAAAAAGTTCATTACTACTATTGAACAGTGACGCCTTCTACTCATGTGGCACAAGATACCTCTATAGCAACATAAAACCTGTCTACAACTCCGTTATTGCGTCAAACAATAACATCCTGGAATTTCAAAGAGATGAGCGAGACGCCATACACCTGGCCTAGAGTTAATTCATTCAGTTGCCATTCCTGCTCCAGTTGAGTTATGCAAATTATTTTCCGACCTGTCTTGTGACAATATAACAGGAACAAACGTAGAGAAAAGGAAAGGGAAAAGGAAAGGTGGCAAGCGGGGCACTGTACCAAGGGCAATTTAAACAATACGTATGATAAATGAAGCAAATCCAACCTAGAGCCTCCGACAAAAAAAAAAAAGAGGAACTTGAGCGACTGTGTGTCGTGGGGTAGTATACTTGATAAGATAATACGATAAATGACATCGATCGGAATAAAGCTGAACTGCCAAAAGAAACACAAAGAAAGAGAGAGAAAAAAATGATAGCGTCCTGCGGGTCTCGAACATCTCGTCCTAAGGTAGTGCATAATGACCATGCAGCGCGCTAAGTGACTATAAAGCCACACGGCTGTACCGAAGATTGGATGTGAAATTTATCTTTAATCTTTATATATATATATATATATATATATATATTTATCTTAAATAATTATACCATATACAACATGAAAAAGTTCATTACTACTACTAAACAGTGATGCTTTCCATTCATGTGGCACAAGATACCTCTATAACAACATATAACCTGTCTACAACTTCGTTATTGGGTCAAACAATAACAACCTGGAATTTCAAAGAGATGAGCGAGACGCCATACACCTGGACTAGAGTTAATCAATTCAGCTCCCATTCCTGCAAGTTATTTAAACATACATGTTCCTACCTATCCTGTTACAGTATAACAATAACCAATGAAGAGAAAAGGAAAGAGCAAACGAAAGGTGGCAAGCGGGACACTGTAACAAGGGGCAATTTACAACATTAAATGTGACAAAATTAATGAAGCAAACCCAATCTCCAAACTCCAATACAAAACAAGGGAAATAGAGCAGCCGTGTTCACGGGTTACGTACACTTGATAAAGTAATACGATAAATGACATCGGAGTAAATCTGAACTGCCGAAAAAAAAAGAGAAAAAAAAGAAAGAACGGATAAAAGTCCTGCGGGAGTCGAACCTCTCGCCTTCCGATATGGCGTTATGAACAACCAGCGCGCTAACCGATTATGCCACATGGCTGTCCTGAAGATCGAGTGCGAAACTTAAATCTAAATACTATCGTGACAGTGTTGACTTGTGATGGCGCTATTCAACTTCCCACAAGTGGCAGCGTGGATTCGATCAATATACAGTTGCAAAGAAAAATTGGGAATCGTTCCGTACAGATTGCATTCTCATTTTCAGTTTTAAATTGCAAAATTGTCAACCTGATGAGGAGATTTGAAAACATAAAATGCATGATTACTAAAGCTTGTTGTCTCAGATACAACATATTTATGTTTCAGAGGAAATGGAGTAAAATCAGATGAGGTAAAGGTGCTTAAACGTTGTCAAGTCAATGCATGGTTTAAAAAAAAATCACCTCCTATAGACATAACACGTAAACTTGTCTGATTTTGAGTCTTTACCTTTAATCACAATTTCTAGTATGATGACGTCATCATATTTCAAAACCATCACATGGCCTTGAAAGGCAAATGTTCAAAGTGCAACATATCTGAATTTGGGGTAATATTGAGCTTAAACAACAGAGATACGAGCAAATGAATGTCAGAAACAGTACCTCAAAAAAATCAATTCCACTTTTTTGATTTAAAATGACGATATGATGACGTCATCGCGTATTCCTGGCAATACTGATACTTGGAATGTTACTTACAATTCATATACTTTTGTAATATGCAATAGAAATATAGGGTCAACGGACGATTTAAAGAGCTATGGCGAAATAAACAAAGACATGTTTTTTCACTATATTTGCAGAAAGACGCGCACGCGGAATTTCAACTTTGACGCCAGTGCATTCCTTTGTTATAGGTCGTAATCGATCGGAAATCAATGGATATTATTACTCAAAGTATCAGGAATCCAAATCAGTCAAAAAAATTGCATTTTCAAGTTGCTTACGGGCTCTGCGCGCGAAATTGCGCGGACGGACGCGCACGCAAGAAAATGTTTGAAACGCTTAAAATTGTCTGAAACTTCGAGATTTCCCATTGGGAAGTCGTTTTGAGCCTTTTAAAATTTTGACGCGCGCTTACGCGCGCGTAATGATGACCTGTGTAACTAGCTTTAAAAAGTAAGATAGAGCGTGACCTGAACTTCATGTCTACCGAAAATGATACAGAAATGACATCTAGTTATGAAGTTATGATCGATCATGTGACAAGGTCCGAAAATCACAAAATGGCGCCTAGATGACGTCATAGATATGTTACTGTCATGAAAACCTTATTGTGGCTAGATTTTGTCATGAGACATGTTGACTGAAAATGTCATGTTATTTCGTAATGTCATTCTTGAGATATTGACGACACAAAATTGTCCAGAAAGAAAGAAGAATAAAAAACGAGATATGAAACTCGTCACACTGAAGACGAGTTAGGTGATACGCTGGGGGTCATCAGATGTCGGTCATCCGTGATCGACAAAGAAAAGAATGTAATATAGCACCTTGAAGTTATAATGAGATACTTAGTTGAACTTTTTTGGGCCTACATTATTCAGATCACTTTTGCCGCGGCCAAGGCCAACCTCAATTGCGTGGCCGAGCCCCGCAAGTTAGTCCGTTTACACTGCCGGGCTCGGCCGCGCTTTCGATTCAAACCTTTCAATATTTTGTCGTAGTGGCGCTCTACTTGTAAACAAACGCAATTTGGTATTGTCTGGTTTTCAGATCCTTTGCCAACTGAATTCCGTGACGACAAAATCGCCGTTCGGGCAAAGGCCTTTCCCGAAGGAGAAAATCCTTTGCAGGACAAAACCACCTTAAACTATACTAGTTTTCGACGTTGAAGTGGTTAATATCCTGAATAGCGAAATAGTACAGGCTAGGGTTTGGAAACCAGACTAAAATTGGCCGCGCATTTAGCCCAATTTGCGTTTACACTGAGAAAAAGGCCGGGCGCGACCGCGGCTCGGCCGCGGCCGAGACCACCTCCAGAGCGTGGCCTAATGCGAGGACAATTTTGGCCCCTCATTGGGCCTTTTGCGCGTTTACACCGAAATGAAGGTGGGCTCGGCGCGGCCGAGCTTCGCACTGTAAACGGGGTCCAAGTGATCCTCGGCACGTACAAATAAAACATGACAATTAAATGTTTATAACCATCTTGGCTTTAACAGTGGCCTTTTAAAATATGACCTTTTACCATTATTTACATAACCAATATGACTCCCTCTAATCTTGCTATCATAATGATCAGTTCAGAGAGCTCTTACAGCTATATACAAGCCTGTGAGATTTACCAGCAGTAAAACCAATGAAGCCTCCGATACAAAACAAGGGATATCGAGCAAGTGAGTCTGTTTACATGAGAATGTGATTTATCCTGGACGAAAGTGATGCCTCAATTAAAGAGAAAAGGGCAAAAGAAAAACGGGCCAAACGTACGGCTCCAGCGAAAGAGACATCGCCTTTAACCATACAACTATAGGTCTCCTCCAACTAAGAGTACACTTTGAACGTAAGCTTATACGTGAATGATAATTTATGACGATCTCACGTGATCGACACACATTCAAAGGGGACAGTTAGAAGTGGAAGGAGTGCTTAATCGTGTCATTAATTCCTAATCAATGACACCCCTACTATAGGCATATCATAATTTCTCATCTAAAATCAATGGTCTATAGGACTCATGCACCATTACTTGTATCGTGCATAAACTTTGTTTTTTAAGCTTTGAGTGAAACGTGTCATAACATAATTCTGTAATTCCATCAGCAGTGATTGACATAATAAAGAAGAGAGATGCCACCGTATTGAACGCTTAGAACCTAACGGGGGGGGGGGGGTATTACAGCATGATACTCGGTTCTTTTCTGCCCAGATGCCAACAACACCCATCACCCACGGCCACGCATAGAGAAACAGCCATGGCGAAAATAAAACTTTGCTTTCTCATGGGCAGAATGACACAGAACCCCGTCAAACACACTTCACTTTTATTGGCAGGGATGGACATGAAAAAATTCATTACTAATACTAAACAGCGTATGCATTCCATTCATGTGGCGCGAGATACCTCGTTAGCAACATAAAGCCTGTCTTCAACTCCGTTGTTCGAACAATGACAACCTGAAGAGATGAGCGAGACGCTATATGCACCTGGCCTAGAGTTAATTTATTCAGTTCTCATTCCTACTTCAAGTTGGGTTATGTTATTGTAATCATTCCCATCTGCAGTATAGCAAAACCAAAGTGAGGGAAAAGGGGAGAGAAAAACGAAAGGTGGTGGAAGTAAAACTGCATGCACAACTGCAATCCACATCATTGCGTGTGACAAGTGAAGCAAATGTATTAGTTGTTATAGCAGTGTTTTATGAGCATAAACAGGCAAATAGACAGACAATGTCAAATATAAAAACCATCAATTTAATGTCAGAGAAGATGGTAAACAAGATGCATTGAAACTGTAACTAAATCGCTGCTCTTCTACTCGGTCACGGAACGTCCAACTTTATATTCAACCAAAAAAAAAAAAATGTTAGGGGAAAGAAACAAATTTAGATATAACATTCTTAAATTAAAAACAAGAAAAAGAAAATGTCCACGTCAGGATTAAAAAAAAAAAAACGCCGCACGAACATGCATTATATTCTAGATGGGAATACGGTCTTGATGCAAAGGTCCAATGATTGTCTCATTACTTTAAAAGCAATCTATGGTTCCCTTACCATCACCAGTACCACACCACAATGACGTCTCTAAAATCAATGGTAGCACATTTATCATTGCATCGTGCATTAACTCCCTTTTCCTAAACTACCAATGGAACGTGTCATATTATATTGTGTATTTCGATCAGTAGTGATTGACTTTAAAGAAGAAAGATAATGCAAAAAAAAATTGAACGCTTACCACATTGCTTATAGGGCTATTCCAGTTTGGTACTGATCTGTTCTATTCTCCCAGATGCCAACAACATATTATCACCTATGGCTAAACTACTGTAGTGAAACAGCCATGACGAAAATAAACGACAGAGAACCCCGTCATAATCACTACACTTGGAAAGGTGTTGCCCGAAATTTCTCATTATGAAGCAATATCAAGTCACTTCCTTCCCTGCCTGTCTTTAACTCCGTTATTTGGTCAAACAATAACAACCTGGAATTCCAAAGAGATAAGCGAGACGCCATGCACCTGGACTAGAGTTAATTAATTCAGTTCCCATTCCTGTTAGTTATGTAAACGTACACGTTCCTAAATATCCTGCTACAGTATAACAAGAACAAATGAAGAGAAAAGGAAAGAGAAAACGAATGGTGGCAAGCGGGGTACTGTTTCAAGGGGCAATTTGCAACATAACGTGTGACAAAATTAAAGAAGCAATCCCAACCTCCAAACTCCAATACAAAACAAGGGAAATAGTGTAGCTGTGTTCATGACATCAGAGTGAAGCTGAACTGCAGAAAAAAAAAGAAAAAAGAAATAAAAGGAAAAAGTCCTGCGGGACTCGATTAACTTCTCTCCTTCCGGTCGGGCATTATAAACACGCAGCGTGCTTAGCGATTCTGCCTCACGGAAGATCCGAAGATCTTCTGCGAAACTTAAATCTATCTATGTATGCTATACACAACACAAACTTACATTGATATTCAGTTTTTTGGCGATATACGTCAAGTGACTGATAGCGCTATTCAACTTCCCACGAGTGGCCGCGTGGATTAGATCAATGTACAGTTGCAAAGATAAATCGGGAATCGTTTCGACCAGATTCCGTTCTCATTTTCAGTGATCGACAACGAAAATAATGTTAAGTAGCGACTTGAAGTAATATTGAGAAATATTCGTGAAGTCCAATTCTTTATACAGTCCTACATAATTCAGATGAAATTGTTTCTGTCATGCAACCAATTGAAAATTTCGTGTGGTGTCGGCGTGTCCAAGTAAGTTGATTGGAAAGGATATGTGAATGAGTATTTACCAATAGGACTTTATATTGTAAAAGAAAATCAAACATGGCCATGCGGTCTTTTAAGAGTCATCTTCACTTTAACATTTGTAATTTCAAGTCCAAGTTGACAGTCAAAGCAATGTGGTCTCCTACACAAAACAAAGGGATATTGTATGTGTGTGTGTGTGTCTGTACCTGTGTGTGTGTGTACGTTTACATGAAAACGTGATTTCTACATGGACGAAGGTGAATACTCCATAAAAGAAAAAAAGCAAAAGATGGAAGTATTTTGTTTCGTGCTCTTATGGGGTTCGAACCCGTACGTATGCAACCTCACGTCTCTTGTGACGTCGCCTTTATCCTCTCGGCCATGTACGTCTTGACGAGAAAATATGAGGAACGTAAGCTTATATGTGAAAGATGATTCAGGAATCGTTTGGTCCACATTCCATTCTCATTTTCAGTTTTTAGCTGCAAAATTATCAACCTGATGAGGAGATTTGAAAAAAATAAAATGCATGACTACTGCAGCTTACTGTCTAACTTACCACATACTTAAGTTTCAGAGGAAATGGAGCAAAATCAGCTGAAATAAAGGCGCTTAAACGTTGTCAAGTCAATTCATGGTTTTAAAAAAAAAAATCACCTCCCATAGACATAACACGTCAACTTGTCTGATTTTGAGTCCTTACCTTTAATCACAATAAAAAGTATGATGGTAAGTCTTCTCGAACTAAGAGTGTGGAAGCTTCTACGTGAAAGATGAATCCTGACGATCACCCGTGACCGACACATCTTCAAAGGGATCAGTTATTAGAGGTGGAAGCCCTCGTGCCAAGATATTTTCTCAGCAATTCCAAAGCAATGATACCCTTACATTTAGGTATACCATAATTTCCCTCTGAAATCATTGGTATTATTCCTGTACAATTGCTTGCCTTGTCCATAAACTTTGCTTTACAAACTCTCAGTGAAAGGTGTCATAACATAATTCTGTAACTCCATTAGCAGTGATTGACTACATAAATAAAGATATATCAAATTGAACGCTTAGCGCGTATAACTAAGGGGGATTTTAGCCTGATGCTGTGTTTTTCACTGCTCAGATACCAACAACACTCATCACCTACGGTTACGTATAGAGAAATAGCCATGACGAAAATAAGGTTTTCCTTTTCTTTGGCAGATAGACACACAACCCCTTTGAACACACTATAATTGACATGGAGGGACATGAAAAAGTTCATTACTACTACTAAACAGTGATGCCTTCTACTCATGTGGCACAAGATACCTCTATAGCAACATAAAACCTGTCTACAATTCCTTTATTGGGTCAAACAATAACAACCTGGAATTTCAAAGAGACGAGCGAGACGCCATACACCTGGCCTAGAGTTAATTTATTCAGCTGCTCCAGTTGAGTTATGTAAATTATTTTCCGACCTGTCTTGTGCAGTGTATAACAGGAACAAACGTAGAGAAAAGGAAAGAGAAAACGAAAGGTGGCAAGCGGGGCACTGTATACCAAGGGCAATTTACAACATTACGTATGATAAATGAAGCAAATCCAACCTCCAGCCTCCGACAAAAAAAAAGAAAGGAACTTGAGTGACTGTGTGTCGTGGGGTAATGACATCGGAATGAAGCTGAACTGCCAAAAGAAAAACAAAGAAAGAGAGAGAGAAAAAAAAAATAATAGCGTCCTGCGGGTCCCGAACATCTCGTCCTAAGGTAGTGCATAATGACCATGCAGCGCGCTAAGCGACTATAAAGCCACACGGCTGTCCCGAAGATTGGATGTGAAATTCATATCTTTATATCATTTACAACATGAAAAAGTTCATTACTACTACTAAACAGTGATGCCTTCCATTCATGTGGCACAAGATACCTCTATAGCAACATAAAACCTGTCTACAACTCCGTTATTGGGTCAAACAATAACAACCTGGAATTTCAAAGAGATGAGCGAGACGCCATACACCTGGACTAGAGCTAATCATATCAGCTCCCATTCCTGCCAGTTATCTAAACGTACATGTTCCTACCTATCCTGTTACAATATAACAAGAACCAATGGAGAGAAAAGGAACGAGGAAACGAAAGGTGGCAAGCGGGACACTGTAACAAGGGGCAATTTACAACATTAAGTGTGACAAAATTAATGAAGTAAACCCAATCTCCAAATCTCCAATACAAAACAAGGGAAATAGAGCAGCCGTGTTCACGGGTTACGTATACTTGATAAAATAATACGATAAATGACATCGGAGTAAAGCTGAACTGCCGAAAAAAAAGAAAAAGAAAGAAAGAGAAAACTCCTGCGGGAGTCGAACTTCTCGCCGTCCGGGTATGGCGTTATTAACACCCAGCGCGCTAAGCGATTTCGCCACACGGCTATCCTGAAGATCCCATGCGAAACTTAGATATATGATAATACTATCGTGACACTGCTGATTGAGATGGCGCTATTCAACTTCCCACAAGTGGCCGCGTGGATTCGACCAATATACAGTTGCAAAGAACAATCGGGAATCGTTCCGTACAGATTGCGTTCTCATTTTCAGTCTTTAACTACAAAATTGTCGACCTGATGAGGAGATTTGAAAACATAAAATGCATGATGACTGCAGCTTATTGTCTGAGCTACAACATACTTAACTTTCAGAGGAAATGGAGCTAAATCAGCTGAGATAAAGGTGCTTAAACGTTGTCAAGTGAATGCATGGTTCTAAAAAAAATCACCTCCCATAGACATAACACGTAAACTTGTCCAATTTTGAGTCTTTACCTTTAATCACAATTTCTAGTATGATGACGTTATCATATTTCAAAACCATCACATGGACTTGAGAGGCAAATGTTCAAAGTACAACATATCTGAATTTGGGATAATATTGAGCTTAAACAACAGAGATACGAGCAAATGAATGTCAGAAACAGTAGCTCAAAAAAATCAATTCCACCTTTTTGATTTAAAATGACAATATGATGACGTCATCGCGTTTTCATGGCAATATTGATACTTGGAATGTTATTTACAATTCATATACTTTTGTAATATGCAATAGAAATATAGGGTCGACGGACGATTTAAAGAGCTATGGCGAAATAAACAAAGACATGTTTTTTCACTATATTTGCAGAAAGACGCGCACGCGGAATTTCAACTTTGACGCCAGTGCATTCCTTTGTTATAGGTCGAAATCGATCGGAAATCAATGGATATTGTTACTCAAAGTATCAGGAATCCAAATCAGTCAAAGAAATTGCATTTTCATGTTGCTTACGGGCTCTGCGCGCGAAATTGCGCGGACGGACGCGCACGCGAGAAAATGTTTGAAACGCTTAAAATTGTCTGAAACTTCGAGATTTCCCATTGGGAAGTCGTTTTGAGCCTTTTAAAATTTTGACGCGCGCTTACGCGCGCGTAATGATGACCTGTGTAACTAGCGTTAAAAAGTAAGATAGAGTGTGACCTGAACTTGGTGTCCACCGAAAATGATACAGAAATGACATCTAGTTATGAAGTTATGATCGATCATGTGACAAGGTCCGAAAATCACAAAATGGCGCCTAGATGACGTCATAGATATGTTGCTGTCATGAAAACCTTATTGTGGCTAGATTTTGTCATGAGACATGTTGACTGAAAATGTCATGTTATTTCGTAATGTCATTCTTGAGATATTGACGACACAAAATTGTCCAGAAAGAAAGAAGAATAAAAAAAAATAAAGAGAGATTTTGACAATCACAATAGGTGATACGCTGATAGCGTATCACCTAACGAGACATGAAAACTCGTCACATTGAGGACGAGTTAGGTGATACGCTTGTAATCATCAGATGGCGGTCATCTGTGATCGACAAGAAACGAATGTGATATAGGCACCTTGAAGTTATATTGAGCGTGCATGCGAAACTGTTTCACTGTATAATCTGTAACCACTCGGCCACGGGTCATCCACGGAAATGGTAAGACAAAAAACAACAACAATGTATAGATATAACAGGGGGAAAGTCAATGCCCACTCAACACAAAAAAGAGGGATATGGCGTGTGTGTGTGTGTCTGTGTGTGTGTATAGGTGCGTTTATATACGAACGTGATTTTTACATAGACGAATATGTAATACAAATTGAAGAAAAAAAAAACAGTAAAATAGCTAAGTATATTGTTTCGTGATCTTGTGAGGTTCGAACCCGCAACCTCACGTCTCTGAGACGTCGCCTTTAACCACTCGGCCATACGTCTCGACGAGAAAATATGGGGAACGTTATGGACTTGAAAGACAGTTGTTCAATATATAACACATTCATCGTACGTTGTCAGTTTGCTATTGACATGACGATCTATCGCTCGAATATGAGGCAGATATTAGTACCTGTATGAAATTATTATAGGCATGGTTATCAAATTCCCCTAAAATTTCCTTATAATTGCCTTATTTTTACACACAGTTATGCTATCCCTTTAAACTCGTCACAGTTTAATTAGAATCATTAATATCATACATCAGTACCATATTCAGTTCCATAGCTGATCACGTTTGCTAATTAATTAAGATTATTTGTCTAGAATGTGTCATATGGCCAACCTGTATACACACGTATATACACACACAATGCTAAATGCATGTATCAAACATCTGTAACACAACTTTGAACTAACTGTAGGAATTATCGCTGCACTTATCATCCATACTTTTTATCACTATCTGAAACTCCACAAAAACCGCTAATTGACAAATAATCATCAATACAGAAGACTGACTTAAAGGAACAATGCAAATACCTTTTTTACAATGTATAGCTTGTTACATGTATAAATCAGCACAAAGTAACCACGACTACATTGTGTTACTGAATTGGTATGAACAAATTTCATTTTATTACAATATACTATATCAGTTTGAAAAGCCCAGCCTCCAAAATTTTGCAGCAGTCGAAGTAATGCAGTCTCCAACGCAAAACAAAGGTATACTGTGTGAGTGTGTGCGTATAGGTGTGTTTACATGCAAATGTGATTTGTACATGGACGAAAAGCCCAGCCTGCAAAATTTTGCAGCAGTCGAAGTAATGCAGTCTCCAACGCAAAACAAAGGTATACTGTGTGAGTGTGTGCGTATAGGTGTGTTTACATGCAAATGTGATTTCTACATGGACGAAGGTGTAGTACTCCATTGAAGAAAAAAAAAAGTAAAAAAAATAATAATTATTTTCTTTCGTGCTCTTGTGAGGATCGAACCCGTACGTGTGCAACCTCACGTTTCTGAGACGACGCCTCTAACCACTCGGCCATATGTCTCGACGAGAAAATTAGAGGAACGTAAACTTATGTACGTGAAAGACGAATCAGGAATCATTTCGTCCGCATTCCATTCTCATTTTCAGTTTTAAATTGCAAAATTGTCAACCTCATGAGGAGATTTCAAAGAATAAAATGCATGATTACTGCAGCTTATTGTCACAGCTACAACATACTTAAGTTTCAGAGGAAATGAAGCAAAATCAGCTGAGATAAAGGTGCTTAAACGTTGTCAAGTCAATGCATGGTTTCTAAAAAAATCACCTCCCATAGACATAACACGTAAACTTGTCCGATTTTGAGTCTTTACATTTAAACACAATTTAAAGCATGATGACGTCATCAAGTTTCAAATCTATGACATGGACTTGAAAGGTAAATGTTCAAAGTACAACATATCTGAATTTGGGATAATATTGAGCTTAAACAACAGAGATACGAGCAAATGAATGTCAGAAACAGTACCTTAAAAAAATCAATTCCACTTTTTTGATTTCAGATGATGATATGATGACGTCATAATGTATTCATGGAGATATTGATACTTGAAACGTTATTTCCAATTCATATGTTTTTGCAATATGCAATAAAAACATAGGGTAACCAGACGTTTTAAAGAGCTATGGCGAAATAAACAAAGACATGTTTTTCGCTATATTTGCACATAGACGCGCACACGAAATTTCAACTTTGACGCCAACGCATTCCTTTGTTATAGGTCAAAATTGATCGGAAATCAAAGGATATTATTGCTTAATGTATCAGGAATCCAAATCTGTCAAAAAATATGCATTTTCATTTTGTCTACGCGCACTACGCGCGAAAATGTGCGGACGGACGCGAACGCGCGAAACGCTTAAAATTGTCTGAAACTTCGAGATTTCCCATTGGTAAGTTGTTTTGAGCCTTTTAAAAGTTTGACGCGCGCGTACGCGCCCGTAATAATGTCCTAGGTAATTAGCATTAAAATGTAAGATAGAGCGTGACCTGAACTTAATGTCCACCGAAAATGATACAGAAATGACCTTTAGTTATGAAGTTATGATCGATCATGTAACATGGTCCGAAAATCACAAAATGGCGCCTAGATGACGTCATAGATATGTTACTGTCATGAAAACCTTATTGTGGCTAGATTTTGTCATGAGACATGTTCCCTGAAAATGTCATGTTATTCCGTAATGTCATTCTTGAGATATTGATGACACAAAATTGTCCAGAAAGAAAGAAGAATAAAAAGAAATAAAGAGAGATTTTGACAATCACAATAGGTGATACGCTGATAGCGTATCACCTAACGAGATATGAAACTCGTCAGACTGACGAGTTAGGTGATACGCTTGGGGTTATCAGATGTCGGTCATCTGTGATCGACAAAGAAAAGAATGTGATATAGACACCTTGAAGTTATAATTGAGTTTGCATGCAAAACCGTTTCCCTAACCTCTCGGCCACGGGACATCCACGGAAATGGTAAGGCAAAAAAGAAATGTATAGATATTACAGGGAGAAAAGTCAATGCCCACTCAACCAACGTGGCCGCGTGAACATGTATTGCATTGCTAGACGGAAATGCGGCCTTGTAACTACTGATGTCGCTATGCCATTTCTGGCAACTTGGGGAAAAATACGTGCCGTAAACATAAAACCTATAATCGGCTGGTTTTGATACCTTGCCTTTAATCACAATTTTCAGTGTGATGACGTCATCAAAGTACAAAACAATGATGTGGTCTTGAAAGACAATTGTTCAAAGTACAACACCTTCGTCGTCGTCATTACATATTATGATCAGTTTGACAAAGTCAGCCTGCAAAATTTTGCAGCAGTCGAAGCAATATGGTCTCCAACACAAAAAAGAGGGATATGGTGTGTGTGTGTGTCTGTGTGTGTGTATAGGTGCGTTTATATACGAATGTGATTTCTACATGGACGATATATGTAATACAAAATTGAAGAAAAAAAAAGTAAAATAGCTAAGTAATTTGTTTCGTGATCTTGTGGGGTTCGAACCCGCACGTGTGCAACCTCACGTCTCTGAGACGTCGCCTTTAACCACTCGGCCATACGTCTCGACGAGAAGAAAAAGAGGAACGTAAACTTATGTATGTGAAAGATGAATCAGGAATCGTTTTGTCCACATTCCATTCTCATTTTCAGTTTTAAACTGCAAAATTGTCAAACTAATAAGGAGATTTCAAAGAATAACATGCATGATTACTGCAGCTTATTGTCTCAGTTACCACACACTTAAGTTACAGAGGAAATGGAGCAAAATCATCTGAGATAAAGGTGCTTAAACGTTGTCAAGTTAATGCACATAAAAAAAAAAAAAAAATCACCTCCCATAGAGATAACACGTTAACTTGTCTGATTTTGAGTCTTTACCTTTAATAACAATTTGAAGTATGATGGTAAGTCTTCTTGAACCAAGAGTGTGGAACGCAAGCTTCTACGTGAAAGATGAATCATGACGATCACCCGTGACCGACACATCTTCAAAGGGATCAGTTATTAGAAGTGGAAGCCCTCGTGCCAAGCATATTGTCTCAGCAATTCCAAAGCAATGATACCCTTACATTTATGCATACCATAATTTCCCTCTGAAATCAATGGTAGGTATATTCATGTACAATTGCTTGCCTTGTCCATAAACTTTGCTTTACAAACTTTCAGTGAAACGTGTCATAACATAATTCTGTAACTCCATTAGCAGGGATTGACTTCATAAAGAAAGATATATCAAATTGAACGCTTAGCGCGTATAACTAAGGGGGATTTTAGCCTGATGCTCTGTTCTTCACTGCTCAGATACCAACAACACTCATTACCTACGGCTACGTATAGAGAAACAGCCATGACGAAAATAAGTTATTCCTTTTCTTTGGCAGATAGACACACAACCCCTTTAAACCACACTATAATTGACATGGAGGGACATGAAAAAGTTCATTACTACTACTGAACAGTGATGCCTTCTACTCATGTGGCACAAGATGCCTCTATAGCAACATAAAACCTGTCTACAACTCCGTTATTGCGTCAAACAATAACATCCTGGAATTTCAAAGAGATGAGCGAGACGCCATACACCTGGCCTAGAGTTAATTCATTCAGTTGCCATTCCTGCTCCAGTTGAGTTATGCAAATTATTTTCCGACCTGTCTTGTGACAATATAACAGGAACAAACGTAGAGAAAAGGAAAGGGAAAAGGAAAGGTGGCAAGCGGGGCACTGTACCAAGGGCAATTTAAACAATACGTATGATAAATGAAGCAAATCCAACCTAGAGCCTCCGACAAAAAAAAAGAGGAACTTGAGCGACTGCGTGTCGTGGGGTAGTATAATTGATAAGATAATACGATAAATGACATCGATCGGAATAAAGCTGAACTGCCAAAAGAAACACAAAGAAAGAGAGAGAAAAAAATGATAGCGTCCTGCGGGTCTCGAACATCTCGTCCTAAGGTAGTGCATAATGACCATGCAGCGCGCTAAGTGACTATAAAGCCACACGGCTGTACCGAAGATTGGATGTGAAATTTATCTTTAATCTTTATATATATATATATATATATATATATATATTTATCTTAAATATTTATACCATATACAACATGAACAAGTTCATTACTACTACTAAACAGTGATGCTTTCCATTCATGTGGCACAAGATACCTCTATAACAACATATAACCTGTCTACAACTTCGTTATTGGGTCAAACAATAACAACCTGGAATTTCAAAGAGATGAGCGAGACGCCATACACCTGGACTAGAGTTAATCAATTCAGCTCCCATTCCTGCAAGTTATTTAAACATACATGTTCCTACCTATCCTGTTACAGTATAACAATAACCAATGAAGAGAAAAGGAAAGAGCAAACGAAAGGTGGCAAGCGGGACACTGTAACAAGGGGCAATTTACAACATTAAGTGTGACAAAATTAATGAAGCAAACCCAATCTCCAAACTCCAATACAAAACAAGGGAAATAGAGCAGCCGTGTTCACGGGTTACGTACACTTGATAAAGTAATACGATAAATGACATCGGAGTAAAGCTGAACTGCCGAAAAAAAAAAGAGAAAAAAAAGAAAGAACGGATAAAAGTCCTGCGGGAGTCGAACCTCTCGCCTTCCGGTATGGCGTTATGAACAACCAGCGCGCTAACCGATTATGCCACATGGCTGTCCTGAAGATCGAGTGCGAAACTTAAATCTAAATACTATCGTGACAGTGTTGACTTGTGATGGCGCTATTCAACTTCCCACAAGTGGCAGCGTGGATTCGATCAATATACAGTTGCAAAGAAAAATTGGGAATCGTTCCGTACAGATTGCATTCTCATTTTCAGTTTTAAATTGCAAAATTGTCAACCTGATGAGGAGATTTGAAAACATAAAATGCATGATTACTAAAGCTTGTTGTCTCAGCTACAACATATTTACGTTTCAGAGGAAATGGAGTAAAATCAGATGAGGTAAAGGTGCTTAAACGTTGTCAAGTCAATGCATGGTTTTAAAAAAAAATCACCTCCCATAGACATAACACGTAAACTTGTCTGATTTTGAGTCTTTACCTTTAATCACAATTTCTAGTATGATGACGTCATCATATTTCAAAACCATCACATGGCCTTGAAAGGCAAATGTTCAAAGTGCAACATATCTGAATTTGGGGTAATATTGAGCTTAAACAACAGAGATACGAGCAAATGAATGTCAGAAACAGTACCTCAAAAAAATCAATTCCACTTTTTTGATTTAAAATGACGATATGATGACGTCATCGCGTATTCCTGGCAATACTGATACTTGGAATGTTACTTACAATTCATATACTTTTGTAATATGCAATAGAAATATAGGGTCAACGGACGATTTAAAGAGCTATGGCGAAATAAACAAAGACATGTTTTTTCACTATATTTGCAGAAAGACGCGCACGCGGAATTTCAACTTTGACGCCAGTGCATTCCTTTGTTATAGGTCGTAATCGATCGGAAATCAATGGATATTATTACTCAAAGTATCAGGAATCCAAATCAGTCAAAAAAAATGCATTTTCATGTTGCTTACGGGCTCTGCGCGCGAAATTGCGCGGACGGACGCGCACGCGAGAAAATGTTTGAAACGCTTAAAATTGTCTGAAACTTCGAGATTTCCCATTGGGAAGTCGTTTTGAGCCTTTTAAAATTTTGACGCGCGCTTACGCACGCGTAATGATGACCAGTGTAACTAGCGTTAAAAAGTAAGATAGAGGGTGACCTGAACTTCATGTCCACCGAAAATGATACAGAAATGACATCTAGTTATGAAGTTATGATCGATCATGTGACAAGGTCCGAAAATCACAAAATGGCACCTAGATGACGTCATAGATATGTAACTGTCATGAAAACCCTATTGTGGCTAGATTTTGTCATGAGACATGTTGACTGAAAATGTCATGTTATTTCGTAATGTCATTCTTGAGATATTGACGACACAAAATTGTCCAGAAAGAAAGAAGAACGAGACATGAAAACTCGTCACATTGAGGACGAGTTAGGTGATACGCTTGTGGTCATCAGATGGCGGTCATCTGTGATCGACAAGAAACGAATGTGATATAGGCACCTTGAAGTTATATTGAGCGTGCATGCGAAACTGTTTCTGTAACCACTCGGCCACGGGTCATCCACGGAAATGGTAAGACAAAAAACAACAACAATGTATAGATATAACAGGGGGAAAGTCAATGCCCACTCAACACAAAAAAGAGGGATATGGCGTGTGTGTGTGTGTCTGTGTGTGTGTATAGGTGCGTTTATATACGAACGTGATTTTTACATAGACGAATATGTAATACAAAATTGAAGAAAAAAAAAACAGTAAAATAGCTAAGTATATTGTTTCGTGATCTTGTGAGGTTCGAACCCGCAACCTCACGTCTCTGAGACGTCGCCTTTAACCACTCAGCCATACGTCTCGACGAGAAAATATGGGGAACGTTATGGACTTGAAAGACAGTTGTTCAATATATAACACATTCATCGTACGTTGTCAGTTTGCTATTGACACGACAATTTTCGCTCGAATATGAGGCAGATATTAGTACCTGTATGAAATTATTATAGGCATGGTTATCAAATTCCCCTAAAATTTCCTTATAATTGCCTTATTTTTACACACAGTTATGCTATCCCTTTAAACTCGTCACAGTTTAATTAGAATCATTAACATCATACATCAGTACCATATTCAGTTCCATAGCTGATCACGTTTGCTAATTAATTAAGATTATTTGTCTAGAATGTGTCATATGGCCAACCTGTATACACACGTATATACACACACAATGCTAAATGCATGTATCAAACATCTGTAACACAACTTTGAACTAACTGTAGGAATTATCGCTGCACTTATCATCCATACTTTTTATCACTATCTGAAACTCCACAAAAACCACTAATTGACAAATAATCATCAATACAGAAGACTGACTTAAAGGAACAATGCAAATACCTTTTTTACAATGTATAGCTTGTTACATGTATAAATCAGCACAAAGTAACCACGACTACATTGTGTTACTGAATTGGTATGAACAAATTTCATTTTGTTACAATATACTATATCAGTTTGAAAAGCCCAGCCTGCAAAATTTTGCAGCAGTCGAAGTAATGCAGTCTCCAACGCAAAACAAAGGTATACTGTGTGTGTGCGTATAGGTGTGTTTACATGCAAATGTGATTTCTACATGGACGAAAAGCCCAGCCTGCAAAATTTTGCAGCAGTCGAAGTAATGCAGTCTCCAACGCAAAACAAAGGTATACTGTGTGAGTGTGTGCGTATAGGTGTGTTTACATGCAAATGTGATTTCTACATGGACGAAGGTGTAGTACTCCATTGAAGAAAAAAAAAAGTAAAAAAAATAATAATTATTTTCTTTCGTGCTCTTGTGAGGATCGAACCCGTACGTGTGCAACCTCACGTTTCTGAGACGACGCCTCTAACCACTCGGCCATATGTCTCGACGAGAAAATTAGAGGAACGTAAACTTATGTACGTGAAAGACGAATCAGGAATCATTTCGTCCGCATTCCATTCTCATTTTCAGTTTTAAATTGCAAAATTGTCAACCTCATGAGGAGATTTCAAAGAATAAAATGCATGATTACTGCAGCTTATTGTCACAGCTACAACATACTTAAGTTTCAGAGGAAATGAAGCAAAATCAGCTGAGATAAAGGTGCTTAAACGTTGTCAAGTCAATGCATGGTTTCTAAAAAAATCACCTCCCATAGACATAACACGTAAACTTGTCCGATTTTGCGTCTTTACATTTAAACACAATTTAAAGCATGATGACGTCATCAAGTTTCAAATCTATGACATGGACTTGAAAGGTAAATGTTCAAAGTACAACATATCTGAATTTGGGATAATATTGAGCTTAAACAACAGAGATACGAGCAAATGAATGTCAGAAACAGTACCTTAAAAAAATCAATTCCACTTTTTTGATTTCAGATGATGATATGATGACGTCATAATGTATTCATGGAGATATTGATACTTGAAACGTTATTTCCAATTCATATGTTTTTGTAATATGCAATAAAAACATAGGGTAACCAGACGTTTTAAAGAGCTATGGCGAAATAAACAAAGACATGTTTTTCGCTATATTTGCACATAGACGCGCACACGAAATTTCAACTTTGACGCCAACGCATTCCTTTGTTATAGGTCAAAATTGATCGGAAATCAAAGGATATTATTGCTTAATGTATCAGGAATCCAAATCTGTCAAAAAATGTGCATTTTCATTTTGTCTACGCGCACTACGCGCGAAAATGTGCGGACGGACGCGAACGCGCGAAACGCTTAAAATTGTCTGAAACTTCGAGATTTCCCATTGGTAAGTTGTTTTGAGCCTTTTAAGAGTTTGACGCGCGCGTACGCGCCCGTAATAATGTCCTAGGTAATTAGCATTAAAATGTAAGATAGAGCGTGACCTGAACTTAATGTCCACCGAAAATGATACAGAAATGACCTTTAGTTATGAAGTTATGATCGATCATGTAACATGGTCCGAAAATCACAAAATGGCGCCTAGATGACGTCATAGATATGTTACTGTCATGAAAACCTTATTGTGGCTAGATTTTGTCATGAGACATGTTCCCTGAAAATGTCATGTTATTCCGTAATGTCATTCTTGAGATATTGATGACACAAAATTGTCCAGAAAGAAAGAAGACGAGACATGAAACTCGTCACGCTGACGAGTTAGGTGATACGCCTGGGGTCATCAGATGTCGGTCATCTGTGATCGACAAAGAAAAGAATGTGATATAGGCACCTTGAAGTTATATTGAGCGTGCATGCAAAACGGTTTCTCTAACCACTCGGCCACGGGAATCCACGGAAACGGTAAGGCAAAAAAAAAAAAAAATGTATAGATATTACAGGGGGAAAAAGTCAATGCCCACTCAACAATCGTGGCCGCGTGAACATGTATTCATTGCTAGACGGAAATGCGGCCTTGTAACGACTGATTTCGCTGTGCCATTTCTGGCAATTTCGGAAAAATACGTCCCGCAGACATAAAACCTATAATCGGCTGATTTTGATACCTTGCCTTTAATCACAATTTTCAGTGTGATGACGTCATCAAAGTACAAAACAATGACATGGATTTGAAAGACAATTGCTCAAAGTAAAACACCTCCGTTGTCGTCATTACATACTATGATCGGTTTGAAAAACCCAGCCTGCAGAATTTTGCAGCAGTCTAAGCAATGTGGTCTCCAACACAAAACAGAGTGATTGTGTGTGTGTGTGGGTGTGTGGCTGTGTATAGGTGCGTTTATATACGAACGTGATTTCTGCATGGACGAATGTGTAATACACCATTGAAGAAAAAAAGTAAAATAGATAAGTATTTTGTTTCGTGCTCTTATGGGGTTCGAACCCGCACGTGTGCAACCTTACGTGTCTGAGACGTCGCCTTTAACCTCTCAATCATACATCTCGACGAGAAAATATGAGGAACGTAAGCTAATATGTGAAAGATGACTCAGGAATCGTTTCGTCCACCTTCCATTCTCATTTTCAGTTTTATGCTGCAAAATTTTCAACCTGGTGAGAAGATCAAAAAAAAAAAATAAAATATATGATTACTGCAGCCTATTGTCTCAGCTACAACATACTTAAGTTTCAGAGGAAATGAAGCAAAATCAAGTGAGGTAAAGGTGCTCGAGTGTTATCGAGTCAATGCATGGTTAAAAAACAAAAATCCCCTCCCATAGACATAACGTATAATCTTCCCTGATTTCGGTATCTTGCCATTTATTAATCACAACTTCTAGCATGATGACGTAATTAATTTAGAAAACATCGATATGGACTTTACAGACAGTTGGTCAATGTGTAACATATTCATCGCACGGCTTCAGTATGCTGTAGATGTGAAGTTCGAACATACGAACATGAGGCAGCTATAAGTACCTGTATGAAATTATTATAGGCATGGTTATCAGATTCCCTTAAAATTTCCTTATAATTGCTTTATTTTTACACACAGGTAAGCTGCCCCTTTAAACTCGTCACAGTTTAATTAGAATCATTAACATTATACATTAGTACCATATTCAGTTCCATAGCTGATTACGTTTGCTAATCAATTAAGATTAATTGTCTAGAATGTGTCATATGGCCAACCTGTATACACACGTATACACACACACAATGCTAAATGTATGTATCAAACCTCTGTATCACAACTTTGAACTAACTGTAGGAATTATCGCTGCACTTATCATCCATACTTTTTATCACTATCTGAAACTCCACAAAAGCCACTAATTGACAAATAATCAGCAATACAGAAGACTGACTTAAAGGAACAATTCAAATACCTTTTTTACAATGTATAGCTTGTTACATGTATAAATCAGCACAAAGTAACCACGATTACATTGTGTTACTGAATTGATTTGTACAAATTTCATTTTGTTATATGCTACATCAGTTGGAAAGCCCAGTCTGCAAAATTTTGCAGCAGTCGAAGTAACGCAATCTCCAACGCAAAACAAAGGGATACTGTGTGAGTGTGTGCGTATAGGTGTGTTTACATGCGAACGTGATTTCTACATGGACGAATGTGTAGTACTCCATTGAAGAAAAAAAGTACAAAAGAAATATTAATTTCTTTCGTGCTCTTGTGAGGCTCGAACCCGTACGTGTGAAACCTCACGTTTCTGAGACGACGCCTCTAACCACTCGGCCATACGTCTCGACGAGAAAATTAGAGGAACGTAAACTTATGTACGTGAAAGATGAATCAGGAATCGTTTCGTCCGCATTCCATTCTCATTTTCAGTTTTAAATTGCAAAATTGTCAACATGATAAGGAGATTTCAAAGAATAGAATGCATGATTACTGCAGCTTATTGTCACAGCTACAACATACTTAAGTTTCAGAGGAAATGAAGCAAAATCAGCTGAGATAAAGGTGCTTAAACGTTGTCAAGTCAATGCATGGTTTCTAAAAAAATCACCTCCCATAGACATAACACGTAAACTTGTCCGATTTTGCGTCTTTACCTTTAAACACAATTTAAAGCATGATGACGTCCTCAAATTTCAAAACTATGACATGGACTTGAAAGGCAAATGTTCAAAGTACAACATATCGGAATTTGGGATAACATTAAGCTTAAACAACAGAGATACGAGCAAATGAATGTCAGAAACAGTACCTCAAAAAAATTAATTCCACTTTTTTGATTTCAGATGATGATATGATGACGTCATAACGTATTTAAGGAGATATTGATACTTGAAACGTTATTTGCAATTCATATGTTTTTGTAATATGCAATAAAAACATAGGGTAACCGGACGTTTTAAAGAGCTATGGCGAAATAAACAAAGACATGTTTTTCGCTATATTTGCACATAGACCCGAACACGAAATTTCAACTTTGACGCCAGCGCATTTGTTTGTTATAGGTCAAAATTGATCGGAAATCAATGGATATTGTTACTTAATGTATCAGGAATCCAAATCTGTCAAAAAATGTGCATTTTCATTTTGCTTACGCGCACTACGCGCGAAAATGTGCGGACGGACGCGCACGCGCGAAACGCTTAAAATTGTCTGAAACTTCGAGATTTCCCATTGGTAAGTTGTTTTGAGCCTTTTAAAAGTTTGACGCGTGCGTACGCGCCTGTAATAATGTCCTAGGTAATTAGCATTAAAATGTAAGATAGAGCGTGACCTGAACTTAATGTCCACCGAAAATGATACAGAAATGACCTTTAGTTATGAAGTTATGATCGATCATGTAACATGGTCCGAAAATCACAAAATGGCGCCTAGATGACGTCATAGATATGTTACTGTCATGAAAACCTTATTGTGGCTAGATATTGTCATGAGACATGTTCCCTGAAAATGTCATGTTATTCCGTAATGTCATTCTTGAGATATTGCTGACACAAAATTGTCCAGAAAGAAAGAAGAACGAGATATGAAACTCGTCACACTGAAGACGAGTTAGGTGATACGCTTCGGTTCATCAGATGTCGGTCATCCGTGATCGACAAAGAAAAGAATGTAATATAGCACATTGAAGTTATAATGAGATACTTAGTTGAACTTTTTTGGGCCTACATTATTCAGATCACATTTGTTTTTCTGTCACACAAACTAAGTGGAAATTCTGTGCGTGTGCGACTAAGTCGATTTACGGACTTTTTGAGTACGTACAGTGCATAAACTTAGACCCCGTTTACGGTGCGGGGCTGGGCCGAGCCGCGGCCGAGCCGCTGCCAAGGCCAACCTCAATTGCGAGGCCGAGCCCCGCAATTTAGTCCGTTTACACTGCCGGGCTCGGCCGCACTTTTGATTCAAACCTTTCAATATTTTGTCGTAGTGGCGCTCTACTTTTAAACAAACGCAATTTGGTATTGTCTGGTTTTCAGATCCTTTGCCAACTGAATTCCATGGCGACGAAGTCGCCGTTCGGGCAAAGGCCTTTGCCGAAGGAGAAAATCCTTTGCAGGACAAAACCACCTTAAACTATCCTAGTTTTCGACGTTAAAGTGGTTAATATCCTGAATAGCGAAATAGTACAGGCGAGGGTTTGGAAGCCAGACTAAAATTGGCCGCGCATTTAGCCCACTTTGCGCTTACACTGAGAAAAAGGCCGGGCGCGACTGCGGCTCGACCGCGGCCGAGACCACCTCCAGAGCGTGGCATAATGCGAGGCCAATTTTGGCCCCGCATTTGGCCTTTTGCGCGTTTACACCGAAATGAAGGTGGGCTCGGCGCGGCCGAGCCTCGCACTGTAAACGGGGTCCAAGCGATCCTCGGCACGTACAAATAAAATATGACAATTAAGTGTTTATAACCATCCTGGCATTAACAGTGGCCTTTTAAAACATGACCTTTGACCATTATTTACATAACCAATATGACTCCCTCTAATCTTGCTATTACAATGCTCAGTTCAGAGATCTCTTACAGCTATATACAAGCCTGTGAGATTTACCAGCATTAAAACCAATGAAGCCTCCGATACAAAACAAGGGATATAGAGCAAGGGAGTCTGTTTACATGAGAATGTGATTTATCCTGGACGAAAGTGATACCTCAATTAAAGAGAAAAGGGCAAAAGAAAAATGGGCCAAACGTACGGCTCCAGCGAAAGAGACATCGCCTTTAACCATGTAACTATAGGTCTCCTCTAACTAAGAGTACACTTTGAACGTAAGCTTATACGTGAATGATAATTTATGACGATCTCACGTGATCGACACACATTCAAAGGGGACAGTTAGAAGTGGAAGGAGTGCTTAATCGTTTTATTAATTCCTAATCAATGACACCCCTACTATAGGCATATCATAATTTCTCACCTAAAATCAATGGTCTATAGGACTCATGCACCATTACTTGTATCGTGCATAAACTTTGTTTTTTAAGCTTTCAGTGAAACGTGTCATAACATAATTCTGTAATTCCATCGGCAGTGATTGATATAATAAAGAAGAAAGATATATCACCGTATTGAACGCTTAGAACCTAACGGGGGGGGGGTATTATAGCATGATACTCGGTTCTTTACTGCCCACATGCCAACAACATCCATTACCCACGGCTACGCATAGCGAAACAGCCATGGCGAAAATAAAACTTTGTTTTCTCGTAGGCAGAATGGCACAGAACCTCGTCAAACACACTTTTATTGGCAGGGATGGACATGAAAAAGTTCATTACTAATACTAAACAGCGTATGCATTCCATTCATGTGGCGCGAGATACCTCTATAGCAACATAAAGCCTGTCTTCAACTCCGTTGGTCGAACAATGACAACCTGAAATTTGAAAGATATGAGCGAGACGCTATATACATCTGGCCTAGAGTTAATTTATTCAGTTCTCATTCCTACCTCAAGTTGGGTTATGTTATTGTAATCATTCCCATCTGCAGTATAACAAAACCAAAGTGAGGGAAAGGGGGAGAGAAAAACGAGAGGTGGCAAAAGGAAAACTGCATGCACAACTGCAATCCATATCATTGCGTGTGACAAGTGAAGCAAATGTATTAGTTGTTATAGCAGTGTTTTATGAGCATAAACTGGCAAATAGACAGACCATGTCAAATATAAAAACCATCAATTTAATGTAAGAGAAGATGGTAAACAAGATGCATTGAAACTGTAACTAAATCGCTGCTTTTCTACTCGGTCACAGAACGTCCAACTTTATATTCAACAAAAAAAAAATGTTAGGGGAAAGAAACAAATTTAGATATAACATTCTTGAATTAAAAACAAGAAAAAGAAAATGCCCACGTCAGGATTTAAAAAAAACGCCGCACGAACATGCATTATATTCTAGATGGGAATACGGTCTTGATGCAAAGGTCCAATGATTGTCTCATTACTTTAAAAGCAATCTATGGTTCCCTTACCATCACCAGTACCACACCACAATGACGTCTCTAAAATCAATGGTAGCACATTTATCATTGCATCGTGCAGTAACTCCCTTTTCCTAAACTACCAGTAGAACGTGTCATATTATATTGTGTGTTTCGATCAGTAATGACTGACTTTAAAGAAGAAAGATAATGCAAAAAATTGAACGCTTACCACATTGCTTATAGGGCTATTCCAGTTTGGTACAGATCTGTTCTATTCTCCCAGATGCCAACAACATATGTCACCTATGGCTGAACTAGTGAAACAACCATGACGAAAATAAACGGCAGAGAACGCCGTCATAATCACTACACTTGGAAAGTTGTTGCCCGAAATTCCTCATTATGAAGCAATATCACGTCACTTCCTTCCCTGCCTGTCTTTAACTCCGTCATTTGGTCAAACAATAACAACCTGGAATTCCAAAGAGATAAGCGAGGCGCCATGCACCTGGACTAGAGTTAATTAATTCAGTTCCCATTCCTGTTAATTATGTAAACGTACACGTTCCTAAATATCCTGCTACAGTATAACAAGAACAAATGAAGAGAAAAGGAAAGAGAAAACGAATGGTGGCAAGCGGGGTACTGTTTTAATTCAAGGGGCAATTTACAACATTACGTGTGACAAAATTAAAGAAGCAAACCCAACCTCCAAACTCCAATACAAAACAAGGGAAATAGAGTAGCTGTGTTCATGACATCAGAGTGAAGCTGAACTGCAGAAAAAAAGAAAGAAAAAAGAAATAAAAGGAAAAAGTCCTGCGGGACTCGATTAACTTCTCTCCTTCCGGTCGGGCATTATAAACACGCAGCGTGCTAAGCAATTCTGCCACATGGAAGATCCGAAGATCTTGTGCGAAACTTAAATATATCTATGTATGCTATACATTTATATTCAGTTTTTTGGCTATATACGTCAAGTGACTGATAGCGCTATTCAACTTCCTGTGCGAAACTTAAATATATCTATGTATGCTATACATTTATATTCAGTTTTTTGGCTATATACGTCAAGTGACTGATAGCGCTATTCAACTTCCCACGAGTGGCCGTGTGGATTCGATCAATATACAGTTACAAAGATAAATCTTGAATCGTTTCAACCAGATTCCATTCTCATTTTCAGTGATCGACAACGAAAATAATGTAAAGTAGCGACTTGAAGTAATATTGAGAAATGTTCGTGAAGTCCAATTCTTTATACAGTCCTACATAATTCAGATGAAATTGTTTCTGTCATGCAACTAATTGAAAATTTCGTGTAGTGGTGTCGGCGTGTCCAAGTAAGTTGATTGGAAAGGATATGTGAATGAATATTTACCAATAGGTCTTTATATTGTAAAAAAAAAATCAAACATGGCCATGCGGTCTTTTAAAAGTCATCTTCACTTTAACATTTGTAATTTCAAGTCCAAGTTGCCTGTCAAAGCAATGTGGTCTCCAACAAAAAACAAAGGGATATTGTGTGTGTGTGTGTGTGTGTGTGTGTGTACGTTTACATGAAAACGTGATTTCTACATGGACGAAGGTGAATACTCCATAAAAGGAAAAAAGCAAAAGATATAAGTATTTTGTTTCGTGCTCTTATGGGGTTCGAACCCGTACGTGTGCAACCTCACGTCTCTTGTGACGTCGCCTTTATCCTCTCGGCCATGACAGTACGTCTTGACGAGAAAATATGAGGAACGTAAGCTTATACGTGAAAGATGATTCAGGAATCGTTTTGTCCACATTCCATTCTCATTTTCAGTTTTTAGCTGCAAAATTATCAACCTGATGAGGAGATTTGAAAAAATAAAATGCATGATTACTGCAGTTTATTGTCTGAGCTACCACATACTTAAGTTTCAGAGGAAATGGAGCAAAATCAGTTGAGATAAAGGTGCTTAAACGTTGTCAAGTCAATGCATGGTTAAAAAAAAAAATCACCTTCCATAGACATAACACGTCAACTTGTCTGATTTTGAGTCTTTACCTTTAATCACAATTTGAAGTATGATGGTAAGTCTTCTCGAACTAAGAGTGTGGAACGTATACCTTCTACGTGAAAGGTGAATCATGACGATCACCCGTGACTGACACATCTTCAAAGGGATCTGTTATTAGAAGTGGAAGCCCTCGTGCCAAGATAATATTGTCTCAGCAATTCCAAAGCAATGATACCCTTACATTTAGGTATACCATAATTTCCCTCTGAAATCAATGGTATTATTCATGTACAATTGCTTGCCTTGTCCACAAACTTTGCTTTACAAACTTTCAGTGAAAGGTGTCATAACATAATTCTGTAACCGTCCATTAGCAGTGATTGACTACATAAATCAAGATGATAAATATCAATTGAACGCTTAGCGCGTATAACTAAGGGGGATTTCAGCCTGATGTTATGTTATTTACTGCTCAGATACCAACAACACTCATCACCTACGGCTACGTATAGAGAAACAGCCATGACGAAAATAAGTTTTCCTTTTCTTTGGCAGATAGACACACAACCCCTATAGCCCCTATAACTGACATGGAGGGACATGAAAAAGTTCATTACTACTACTAAACAGTGATGCCTTCTACTCATGTGGCACAAGATACCTCTATAGCAACATAAAACCTGTCTACAATTATCTATTCCGCTATTGGGTCAAACAATAACAATCTGGAATTTCAAAGAGATGAGCTAGACGCCATACACCTGGCCAGAGTTAATTTATTCAGTTGCCATTCCTGCTCCAGTTGAATTATGTAAATTATTTCCCGACCTGTCTTGTGCAGTGTAACAGGAACAAACGTAGAGAAAAGGAAAGAGAAAACGAAAGGTGGCAAGCGGGGCACTGTATACCAAGGGCAATTTACAACATTACGTATGATAAATGAAGCAAATCCAACCTCCAGCCTCCGACAAAAAAAAAGGGAACTTGAGTGACTGTGTGTCGTGGGGTAATGACATCGGAATGAAGCTGAACTGCCAAAAGAAAAACAAAGAAAGAGAGAGAAAAAAAAAATAATAGCGTCCTGCGGGTATCGAACATCTCGTCCTAAGGTAGTGCATAATGACCATGTAGCGCGCTAAGCGACTATAAAGCCACACGGCTGTCCCGAAGACTGGATGTGAAATTCATATCTTTATATCATTTACAACATGAAAAAGTTCATTACTACTACTAAACAGTGATGCCTTCAATTCATGTGGCACAAGATACCTCTATAGCAACATAAAACCTGTCTACATCTCCGTTATTGGGTCAAACAATAACAACCTGGAATTTCAAAGAGATGAGCGAGACGCCATACACCTGGACTAGAGTTAATCAATTCAGCTCCCATTCCTGCAAGTTATTCAAACGTACATGTTCCTACCTATCCTGTTACAGTATAACAATAACCAATGAAGAGAAAAGGAAAGAGCAAACGAAAGGTGGCAAGCGGGACACTGTAACAAGGGGCAATTTACAACATTAAGTGTGACAAAATTAATGAAGCAAACCCAATCCGCCAAACTCCAATACAAAACAAGGGAAATAGAGCAGCCGTGTTCACGGGTTACGTACACTTGATAAAATAATATGATAAATGACATCGGAGTAAAGCTGACCTGCCGAAAAAAAAAGAAAAGAAAAACAAAAAGAACGGGAAAAGTCCTGCGGGAGTCGAACTTCTCACCTTCCGGTATGGCGTTATGAACACCCAGCGCTAAGCGATTACGCCACACGGATGTCCTGAAGAGTGAATGCGAAACTTAAATATATAATAATACTATCGTGACTAGTTGACTTGTGATGGCGCTATTCAACTTCTCACAAGTGGCAGCGTGGATTCGATCAATATACAGTTGCAAAGAAAAATTGGGAATCGTTCTGTACAGATTGCATTCTCATTTTCAGTTTTAAACTACAAAATTATCAACCTAATGAGGAGATTTGAAAACATAAAATGCACGATTACTAAAGCTTATTGTCTCAGCTACAACATACGTATGTTTCAGAGGAAATGGAGCAAAAACAGATGAGGTAAAGGTGCTTAAACGTTGTCAAGTCAATGCATGGTTTGAAAAAAAATCACCTCCCATAGACATAACACGTAAACTTGTCTGATTTTCAGTCTTTACCTTTAATTACAATTTCTAGTATGATGACGTCATCATATTTCAAAACCATCACATGGACTTGAGAGGCAAATGTTCAAAGTACAACATATCTGAATTTGGGATAATATTGAGCTCAAACAACAGAGATACGAGCAAATGAATGTCTGAAACAGTACCTCAAAAAAATCAATTCCACTTTTTTTATTTAAAATGACGATATGATGACGTCATCGCGTGTTCCTGGCAATATTGATACTTGGAATGTTATTTACAATTCATATACTTTTGTAATATGCAATAGAAATATGGGGTCAACGGACGATTTAAAGAGCTATGGCGAAATAAACAAAGACATGTTTTTTCACTATATTTGCAGAAAGACGCGCACGCGGAATTTCAACTTTGACGCCAGTGCATTCCTTTGTTATAGGTCGAAATCGATCGGAAATCAATGGATATTGTTACTCAGAGTATAAGGAATCCAAATCAGTCAAAAAAATTGCATTTTCACGTTGCTTACGGGCTCTGCGCGCGAAATTGCGCGGACGGACGCGCACGCGAGAAAATGTTTGAAACGCTTAAAATTGTCTGAAACTTCGAGATTTCCCATTGGGAAGTCGTTTTGAGTCTTTTAAAATTTTGACGCGCGCTTACGCGCGCGTAATGATGACCTGTGTAACTAGCGTTAAAAAGTAAGATAGAGCGTGACCTGAACTTCATGTCCACCGAAAATGATACAGAAATAACATCTAGTTATGAAGTTATGATCGATCATGTGACAAAGTCCGAAAATCACAAAATGGCGCCTAGATGACGTCATAGATATGTTACTGTCATGAAAACCTTATTGTGGCTAGATTTTGTCATGAGACATGTTGACTGAAAATGTCATGTTATTTCGTAATGTCATTCTTGAGATATTGACGACACAAAATGTGGCAGAAAGAAAGAAGAATAAAAAAAAGAAATTTTGACAATCACAATAGGTGATACGCTGATAGCGTATCACCTAATAAAAAGAAATAAAGAGAGATTTTGACAATCACAATAGGTGATACGCTGATAGCGTATCACCTAATAAAAAAAAAATAAAGAGAGATTTTGACAATCACAATAGGTGATACGCTGATAGCGTATCACCTAAAAATAAAGAGAGATTTTGACAATCACAATAGGTGATACGCTGATAGCGTATCACCTAATAGCGTATCACCTAAAAAGAGAAATTTTGACAATCACAATAGGTGATACGCTGATAGCGTATCACCTAAAAAATAGAGATTTTGACAATCACAATAGGTGATACGCTGATAGCGTATCACCTAATTATAACACAGAGACAAAGCACAAATGGTAGAAAAAAGAACTAGACACATCAGTGTCAAGAGAGGCTCTTGCAGGCAAGCCTTTTAATTGAACGTAAACTTAGCAGGTATGTAAGCAGGTAACAGAAAGTCTATACATCTTTTAGAAGTTTGAATAGGGTCGAAGTTACTGTCATGGTATGTGGCAACACCTTATATTGAAGTAAGTATGCCAGCCCCAGAATCAGGTGAGGTGAATCTATCTATCTCTACGACAGCTGAGAAAATAACACTGTAGTCAATTAACACCGTCCCAGAATTGAGCAAAGATGGACACACACACACACACACACACAAAAAAAAAACACGTATGGTAAAGGAAATGTTCAAATTCGGCTCTGATTGTATAAACATAATAGAGTTATTCATGAGGACACTTGGGCAGCGAGCCATCGTACGACCGCCGCGCGCCGGTGGACTTTCTTGGGATCCAGCAGCAACTTCTTGAGCCATGGCAAAGTTAAAGCGGGTGTACAGTAGTGGGGGAGATATGGCACTCGGGACATTTCACTAGTTTGCGAGCTAGAATAAAAATAACAATACACTGTATATTGGTGCTGAATGATTGATTTTATACATGGCTAACGTTTGTTTGGGAAAAAATGGTTCAGAAATGGCCAAAAATGTGAATAGATAATATCATTCGGGCATGTCGACGTTTATTCAAATTACATTTGAAAAGTTACTTAGTGCTCTACGGCCATGGTGGAATCGCATTTTTGAAGCGGCCGCCATTGGCTCTTTCGACCGTTATTCTTCGCGCAAACGAGTGATGTGTACCGCACTGTGTCAATCACCCACTAAGCAAGCACAGAAGATGTCGCGATGGCATCCGAACCACACACACAAAAGCAGCTACACGCATAGGAAAGGAAGTAAATAATACCCTTGCCATGCTTGCGGAAGTCTGGATGGCGTGTCTTGGTTCGGTCCGAGCACCACTATGTTTCGGGCACTGGGCTTCATCTGAGGAGAGAAGAATAAACCTGATTAATTATCAAGTTGCTTCCCAGAAGGCAAACACGTTGTAGGCATTAAAGACGTCATTTACCCCCCCCCCCCCCCCAAGTTCATGTTAATACTAAGGGCCTACATACACCATTGTACACTCAGGAAAGTATTTCCACCACATGATAGACTTCCTTGTCCCAACTTGCACTTGATCAACTGTTTCAAATTCAGTTGAATTCAATTTTTTTTTTTCATCATACAAATTCATCATACAAATTTTCATCATACAAAAATCATACAAAATTACAGAAAGGAATGATATCTAATACCGAACTTGGATGCACAATACAATATTACTAACATAGAACATAAGATACGATTGGAACAACTCTCAAAAGCAAACGGAGTAAAAATGAATGAAACTCAAATATGTGGATTCAGTGAATGTAGCAATCTCAGTGGAACACATGAGTGAAAGATTGAGGAAAATATGGCAATCTGTTGAAAAGGGATGAATGTATGAAGTTTAGGTGCCGTCAGTCGCTAGATGAAAAGACTGTTACAGTTTGTGACGTCACGAATGGTAAACGATATAGCGAAAATATAAAGAGAACTCAACGATATTTTTTTTTAAAGCGAACACATTCCCTCAACTTGTTACTTACTTATATTCACGTGTATTTGACCCAATGGAAGAACAGAATCCTTCTAATAATGAATCTGTATGGGCAATCCATCAATTTTGTCATCTTTGATTATTCATGCTTGTTTTAAGATTTTTGTGTAATTAAATAGATAAAGAAATAAATGAACAATCAAACAACTTTTGTCGAGGGTAATATAATTCCCCATGCTTTCTGAAAGTGAAAAATTAAGTGCTCTATCATTACGCTAGAAGAAAATTGAAATGTGTTGAAATTTCTTTCTGATTTCTTTATTTCCGTAGGCCTACATGAAATTACAAAGTATAGTAGCCTTCTCATCCAGCGATAGCAGCAAAAAAAGTTTAAGAATTCCTAACTATTAGCAATTTTTTCATCATACTTTCACTGGTGTGTTCTGTAAATCATTGCTGCATTTCTTCCTTTCAGATACACATATTATATATGGGTTTCATTTCCTGTTTTGTTTTGAATTTAATACAATTCTATTCACATCATCAGCAAAAAAAAAGAAAGAAAAGTATATGCATTTGTCGTCTCTTGTTATTGAGCAAGGTGAAAGGAAAAAAGAAAGACAGATCATGAGATGATCTGTATGTACATATAATAATTATATATATATATATATATATATATATATACATATATATATATATATATATGAGACGGAAGGAAAACTTGCAGTATAGACGTTGCGGTGGTGTTCAGTCTTGCCTTTATTCCCCGAGCTTTCGGCTATTTCACTAGCCTTTTTCAAGGGCTTGATGAGACATAACATAAAAGCAAAATAGCAACAAATTTGCATGCATTGGAACAGAAATAGAAATAGAAATAGTAATAACAAGAAGCCAATCAAACGGAATATAGGCAGTGACACCAATTCGCATACATTTCAACAGAATAAGGCAGACAACAGAACAAAAACAAAAACAAAAAAACAGAAAACACAGCAAAAGAAACATGGGCAGCAATATTACATTCGCTCCAACGGAAAGGTAGTATTATCACATACACTTGCGGTGAAAAAATACAGTTGTAGTAGGAGTTTAGTATAGGTAATACCAACGGTAATACATAAACCAACATAAATTAGAGCACAATAGTTTCCTTTAGGGCGTGGGGATTGCAGTGGTGTTCAGTCTTGCCTTTATTCCCCGAGCTTTCGGCTATTTCACTAGCCTTTTTCAAGGGCTTGATGAGACATAACATAAAAGCAAAATAGCAACAAATTTGCATGCATTGGAACAGAAATAGAAATAGAAATAGTAGTAACAAGAAGCCAATCAAACGGAATATAGGCAGTGACACCAATTCGCATACATTTCAACAGAATAAGGCAGACAACAGAACAAAAACAAAAACAAAAAAACAGAAAACACAGCAAAAGAAACATGGGCAGCAATATTACATTCGCTCCAACGGAAAGGTAGTATTATCACATACACTTGCGGTGAAAAAATACAGTTGTAGTAGGAGTTTAGTATAGGTAATACCAACGGTAATACATAAACCAACATAAATTAGAGCACAATAGTTTCCTTTAGGGCGTGGGGATTGCAGTGGTGTTCAGTCTTGCCTTTATTCCCCGAGCTTTCGGCTATTTCACTAGCCTTTTTCAAGGGCTTGATGAGACATAACATAAAAGCAAAATAGCAACAAATTTGCATGCATTGGAACAGAAATAGAAATAGAAATAGTAGTAACAAGAAGCCAATCAAACGGAATATAGGCAGTGACACCAATTCGCATACATTTCAACAGAATAAGGCAGACAACAGAACAAAAACAAAAAACAAAAAACAGAAAACAAAGCAAAAGAAACATGGGCAGCAATATTACATTCGCTCCAACGGAAAGGTAGTATTATCACATACACTTGCGGTGAAAAAATACAGTTGTAGTAGTAGTTTAGTATAGGTAATACCAACGGTAATACATAAACCAACATAAATTAGAGCACAATAGTTACCTTTAGGGCGTGGGGATTTGCTTGTGTGTGGTGTGTGTGGTGTCCGGAGGGTGAGTGTGAGGGGTTCGTACATGTAATGCGGGGGCAGTGAAGTGTGAGGGGTGATGTGGCGTGGGGGTATATATATATATATATATATATATATATATATATATATATACACGTGTATATATAAGGAAAACACTTTGCAATAGAAACCGAGAAAATTGAAGCAATGGAAAAGAGTTTTCCCGTCCATTTTCGCACTTTTAAAGATCAATTTCAAAGATTTTTTTTCAATTCAAATTCGTCCCGAGAAGCACACAGAATACAAATCCTAACTTCAATTTAGTCAATTGTCATTGTAATTCGTTTTTCGTCAACCATTTTCAAAGACATCACATTCAAAATCCTAAATTGTAATTGAAATTCGTCCCCACCTCCCGTCGACTGGTCATTATGTGAGGATCAAATTCGTCTTTGCTCGCACAATTTCATAATTTTTTTCAAAAAATTAGTCAGTTGGTATTGGGGTCTGTTCTTGCAAGGGTGAACCAATTCTAAGCCGGCATTCTCTCACTTTTACCCGGTTTTCGGCAGTCAGAGAACATTAAAAACAGTAAAGACACATTTTAATCATGTCGTGACAATATATATTTGGAACTGAGCTCTTTTTCTTTTTCTGATTTTATGTTATTGCATCTGTGTATGAAACAAACTTTGTTCAACATGGAAAACGGTAAAAAAGAACCATAATGTCTTTATTTTGTAACATTTTAAACTGGCTTAAACTCTAGGTCCCTATACGCATGCAAAATTGTCTTTCACCATAATACGTCCGGAAATCTTGGATCACTGTTTTCGTTTGTGCGACAAACATATATTGTCTCAGTGTGTACTCTGATTCGGGTGTGTTTGTGTGTGGGGGGGGTGTGGGTGTGGATGCACGCGTGTGTATGTGTGTCTGTGTTTTTGTGGGGGTGGGCACACGTATGTGTGTATGTTACTCCTATACTCTTAAAATATTGGGTAAATTTAGTTGGGTAATTGTTGATTGGTAAAAAAAAAAAAATAATAATAATAAAAATCATCATTCTGGGAAATTATCGCCCAATCGAGCTTTTTAGGTGATTAAACCAACACTGGGCAATTATTTTTAGTTAAATATTGGGCGAATATTTACCAACAGAATTGGTAATGAAGAGTTGGGTACTTTTTGCCCCGCTGTTGTGTATGTGACACATTCCCTTTGCGTGTTTGGTAATTTTTGTTGGGCAACTGATACTTGGGTAGAAATTCGCCATATATATTTTACCAATTTGTTTTTCTATTGGTTTCTACTGTTTTTTTTTTTGTTTTTTTGCTCATGAATATTCATAAGCTATTCAAATTCTCTTCGTGAAAAAGATAAATTATTGTTTAATTTAATGTTTTTTATGATTTCAATAAACTCTGCAATGTCTGAAATGTATTACAAATTTATTGAATATTATTGCCGTGATATTCACAATTTCAACTTGTACCTTTGATGAGGTATTTTCATATTTTTATAATAAAAATTTAATATACATGATAACCATGTCTTAAAGCATTACTAAATGGCCCTATATATGTGAATGAAATATCCCTGGTAGTAGTTGTACTAACTTGGTCTAGGATGTAGGCTAAGCCTAGATGTACTTGTAGGTATAGGCTTTACGACTAGCTCTAGGATTATGATAGGTTAGATATGATCAATGTCTTGACAGACACATGTTCTGGTAAACACACAAACATTTAATAATTCAACACAAAGTTTTTGATTAGCCAAAATTCAGCTTACTATACAGTTGGGCAATATCTAATTGGGTAAAATTGATTGGGCAAATGATTACCCAACTCGAAATATAACCAACGGTTGGGAAATTGCAAAGTTGGGTAAAGTCTGATTGGGCAACTGCTGATGGGCAATTTAATTTGCCCAACCAAATAGCAAACTCATTACCCAACATCAGTTAGACAGATTTTACCCAATAGTTGTGTGGACAGTATGTTGCCAAGTGTTGGTTAAAAGTTGGACATTTTTTTTTTTTGCCCAACTATTTTAAGAGTGTATAAATGTGGAAAAGTGAATGGTTTCAGGAAAATGAAATAATCACGAAATCACAACAGAAAAGATATGAGACGGATTCGAAGCAAAGTTTGACGAAAATGATCGCTAAAAGACGAAATTTAGTGAAAGCAGACAGACTTCTCCTTTAACAATTAACGGTTGTTATGATATCAGTATTGAAATTAACGTAGCATTACTATATTGAGATGATCATGGAAGAGGAAATTTATCGGAGGTTATTGGAATGTTCGTTAATCCGAAAATAAAATGGTTTCGTTATTCCGAAGGTTCGTTAAGCGGAAAATGAAACTAGGTATTCCGAAGGTTCGTTAAACCGGAAATGAAAATAAGGCGCGTATTTACAAATATTGTATACACCAAGGCATGTCTTGTAACTTTCTAAGTAACCTTACTCATATTTTCATATGAACGTTGATTGGTCAAAATGATTAAATTTGTACAAGTAGAGAAACTTTAAAAAAAAAAAAAAAAGAAGAAGAAGAAATGAGACTCATACCAAAACAGATCGGACGTCATTGGATGTATATTCAGCAACAGCTAGTGAAGAACTAAAATACTCACCAGTATAATAGGGGAAACCAAGCGCAAAGATTGTCCAAAGTACACATAGGCCGACCCCAATAGTTATGGGCTGTAGTCCGTGACGAGAAGACTTAGTCATCCTCGTGAATACTATCAGTTCTTGCCGACGTGGTATTAAGCACAAGGTGAAAGATATGCCGTATGATGTGCTGCCCTGTGGTAAAAATCATTTGATAGACGGATGCATGATATAGCAAAATTCGACGCAACATTCCATTTATTTTCGAAAATGAAAAAAAAAAAAGGTATGTACTATATACTGAACCTCACATCGTTTCCGGATTAACGAACCTTCAGAATAACAAACCTTATTCAATTTTTCGGATTAAACTGTAAATACAAAGATATAAAACACGATTAATATTTCACGAAATTGCAAATTCAGTTTAAGCCAGTATCAGTTATTACAATTCCAAAATTCATGAAAAAGATTTGTGCAACATTAAGCCAGAAGAGTACTTTCTCCTTTCTATTTCGAAAACCTCCTGAAACCTACCGATTCCAGCATATAGGCCTAATTTGCATAAGTTTTGATTTTCTTTGAATTTCCCCTTTTAACAAACCATCGGAATAACGAGCCTTATTTCATTTTCGGGTATGATGAACCTTCGGAGTAAGTATCCTTACATCAATTTCCGGATAAACGAACCTTCGGAATAACGAAATGTATAGGTAACCGTCTGAACAAAGAAACATGCACATAGCTTAAAAGCTTTAGCGCTCAAAAATTCGTCGACCTGATTTAAGAAAAGAAAATCACCCATTTGAATGGAGAAATCACAGTTTCCAATAACGTAACGAGCCTATTTTCGAGAAGAGGAGACAGACTATGTCCAGGACAAACACAATGTCACGAGACCGAGGGAGATTGATCTCTATAGTGAAAATTATTTTATAAAGATCAGGAAATGGCCTTGACGTATTCAAATTTCTATTTTGAGGCGTGTTTGTGAAATGTTCCAAAATTATCTCCATTTGATAAGGAGGAAAGGATTATATACAAGGGAGTTTCTCTATAGATATGGGCAAATATTTCCCACTATTTTTTCAGTGTAGTATGGTCCAATCTCAAAGACAACCGGACCGTAATGACGAAAATTGTCTAATACCAAAAACACTTCTTTTAAACAAAACAACACACGACTATAAATAGACAAAACACAGTACAACCTACGATTCTTTATACAATTACAAGTCTTTCATTTTCAACAGTGTGTGAACCTTACAATCTGCAACAGCTAAATTATTTGCATGGCACTTGGTAGCGCCCCTCTTTGTGCCCCTCTGCTGCATGTGAATAAGGTGTAAATAAGAAATAAAAGGTCACATTGATTGGACGCTAATTCTGGTAACAGGAAGTTCGGTGCTACCTCAGATCTCGATTTTAGTTCCACACCCTGAGCCAACAAGATGAGGCTGGGCACGTGACTAAACCGAGGGTCATGATAATCGAGACCTTTCCTCAATACAAAAGGTTTTTTTTTTTTTTATTTGCTTGTCTGGGAATGTATAAGCTTGGAGCTACAACACCTTCCATTGTGTCTTTGTGTGCATGTGTCGCGTCTAAGCTCTGCTTCTTTTGGGGTCTTAATTGGGGTCTTTCTTAATGCTGTATCCTTTTGAAAAATGTCAAATGTTTAATGAATTGGTTAAATAAACTTGAACTTGAACTTGAACTCAGTACAAATTGCCCTCTAAACTTAAATTGTAGAACCCGTATATACAGCGTTCGTGATGACGTTACAATGATATAAATGTATATGTATTGCAGTCTCCATGTTACAATAATGACTAAGCCAGTTCGGAGTTCACTTTGCGCATGAGCAGAAAAAAAGGTTCATTCGTACCAACAGGCACGTTTGTTGTTAAGGCCGTGTCACACCTTTCCGGGCAAGCCTTGCGTGCGACTTGCAAAGAACAATTATTACTACCCGGAGGTCCCCGGAATGAGCCGCACATCATAGTACCTAGCACGTATCTCACCCGTTGTCACCCGGAGGTGTGCAAGCAAATCTTTTTACCCGCAACCATGTTTAGGCCCTGTCACGCCTTTCCGGGCAAGCTACGCAGGCTTGTTGCGTGTAGGGATTTTCAAGGGTTCTGAGGGCGAACAAGGATTTGGGCGAGTCAGAGCATGTGTCTTACTTCTTGGACGCGATCAACTTAAATTCTACTTGCGGGTTTACTGTGTGACCTTTGTACCAGTCGCGTGGGGGCTGACAACTCGGTGAAGGAATTCCTCTGAAGGAATGGCAAAGTCCCATGGAATGTCATTATCTTGGCTGCATACGGGGATTGCGAAGTACCTGCGTGGGAGTTGCCTGCGAAGTGCTGCCGTTAAGGGCCTCCTACCGGCGTTCTGCGTGGACCTCTCCGGGCATCCCCGCGGCTCACCCGCGCGGAAAAAGTTTTGGTTACGCTCAAAACTTGGTTGCGGTTAAATCGGACTTGCGGTGAGCACCTCCGGGCAACTACAGGCGAGATACGCGCTAGGTACTGTCAGGTGCGGACCAACTGCGGAGAGCGCCGGGTAGCAAATTTGTTTCCCCGCAAGTGAAGCCGCAAAACTTCCCCAGATACGGTATGACAAGGCCTTGGGCATGCTCAAAATTTGTTCCGAGTGAGTCGTGGGGGTTCACTCGCAGAGGTACACGCAGAACACCAGTAGGAGACCCTTACCGGCAGCATCTCGCAGGCAACTCCAACGAAGGTACTTCTCAATACCCATAAGTCGCTCGTAACAGAAAACGGTTTCAAAGCTCTCACGCAGGTCACACGGAATACACGCAAGTAGAAGCTAAGTAGCACGCGTCTATTAAGTAAGAAACAAGTGCGAAAATTGCAAACATTCTTGTTCGCCCGCGGAAAATCTTCTACGTGCTGGAAACTACCTCCTCGCCACAAGCCCGCGTAGCTTGCCCGGAAAGGTGTGACGCGGTCTTTAGATTCACTGGGATAAGCATAGCTGTGATGTGATGTAATGATTATTCATGTAATCCTTAAAGCCGTGTCGCACCTTTCCGGGGAAGCCTTGCGTACGACTTGTGAAGAACAATTTTTACTACCAGAAGGTCTCCGCAGATGACCCGCACATGACAGTACCTAGCACGTATCTCACCCGCAGTCGCCTGGAGGTGCGCACGCAAATCTTTTTACCCGCAACCATGTTTAGGCCCTGTCACACCTTTCAGGGCATGCTACGCGGGCTTGTTATGTGAGGGGATTTTCCAGCATACCGGACAATTTCTGAGGGCGGACAAGAATTTGGGCGAGTCAGAGATGTGTCTTACTTGCTGGACGCGTTCTACTTAAATTCTACTTACGGGTATACTGTGTGACCTGTGTACCAGTCGCGTGGATGCTGACAACTCAGTGAAGGAATTCCTCTGAAGGAATGGCAGAAGTCCCACAGAATGTCATTATCTTGGCTACATACGGGGATTGCGAAGTGCCTGCGTGGGAGTTGCCTGCGAGGTGCTGCCGCTAAGGGCCTCCTACTGGCGTTCTGCGTCGACCTCTCCGGGCATCCCCGCGACTCACCCGGAAAAAGTTTTGGTCATGCTCAAAACCTGGCTGCGGTTAAATGGGACTTGCGTGCGCACCTCCGGGCAACTCCAGGCGAGATACGCGCTAGGTACTGTCAGGTGCGGACCAACTGAGGATAGTTCCGGGTAGCAAATTTGTTTCCCCGCAAGTCAAGCCGCAAAACTTCCCCAGATACGGTATGACAAGGCCTTGAGCATGCTCAAAACTTGTTCCGATAAAGTCGTGGGGGTTCACTCGCAGAGGTACACGCAGAACACCAGTAGGAGACCCTTACCGGCAGCACCTCTCAGGCAACTCTAACGCAGGTACTTCTCAGTACCTGTAACTCGCTCGTAACAGAAAACGGATCGGTTTCAAAGCTCTCAGGCAGGTCACACGGAATACACGCAAGTAGAAGATAAGCAGCACGCGTCTAGTAGGTAAGAAATAAGTGCGAAACTCGCAAACATTCTTGTCCGCCCGGGGAAATTCTCCTGCGTGCTTGAAAATCCCTCCTTGCAACAAGCCCGAGTAGCTGGCCCGGAACTTAGGTGTGACGCGGCCTTTAGGAACGCTGCTTGCCAGCCCATCCACCCGACAGCAAAAGTGCCATTTGGCGATATAAATAGGAAGAGATTGTTAACAATATTCAATGCAAAATAATGAAATGGATGCATTCTCAAGTGTTAAATGACGGATCATACTGCTCATCTGGTCTATACACAAGTTCATCCTCTGCTTCAACATGAATGATGAATTCCATATACATGTATTGTTACGTCGCTTTAAAATGAAATATTCTTGCAGAGAAGTAGGGAGGAGGTTGTGTGAACATATAAACATAAAAATAGGAATTTGGAAAAAGAAATGTAAACATTGGCTGAGTATGGGCATAATAATAAGAATTAAATATAATTCGTATAATTGCACGTTTTTGTCTTTTGAACAGTCGACTCATATTTCGTTCTGTGGTACTGGCCCATGACGTATAATACAATAGTTAATATGGGGTGCAAAGAGTGTATTATACAACATCAACAATATATTTCTAGGAAAAAATCTTAGCTTGTTCAACACTCCGGCACTCTTAGACAATTTATTGCAGATGACGCCAATATGTTCATTCCATGACAATTTTTCATCAATGGTAACACGTAAAGATTTTGGTTACAGCTCGTTATTCCGAAGGTTCGTTATTCCGAAGGCTCTTTATTCCTAAGATTCGTTATTCCGAAGGTTCATTGTTCCGAATTTCATTTTCGGATTAACCAATCTTTGGAATAACGAACCTTCGGAATAACGACGCAAATTTTCGGATTAACGAACCCTTTTTCATTTTCGGATTAACGAACCTGTAGGTATAGGGATTTTGCGTGTTTCGGATTAACGACCCTTCGGAATAACGAACCTTCGGAATAGCGAACCTTCGCAATAACGAACAGCACCCAAAATTTTAAACTTGAAACACTTTTTATCTCCTCACTCTTTAATGTAATCTTAACATCATCATGGTCTATATATCTGTTACTAAAAACAATAAAATTAGTCTTTTTTACATTCAATACAAGTTTATTTCTTTGAAGCCAAATCATTTTTTTTTCCATTTCTTCATTAAACTTGATGTTTAATCTGTGAATATTTGTATCAGAAATGAAAATACTGGTGTCATCCGCAAATTGAATAATATCCAAAGCAGGAGATATATTGCACATGTCATTTACATATATCATAAACAATAGTGGTCCCAGTATTGACCCCTGTGGCACTCCACATTTTAAGAAAGATATTTCAGACTGTATATTATTAATTTCAACAAATTGCTTTCGATCTTTAAGATAATTTTCAAACCATTGTAATACAATGCCTCTGATACCATAAATATACAATTTATCAATTAAAACAAGGAAAAGTAGAAATTACGCGGTGCGTAATATATGTCCCCACCTGAAGTAGCATTTTGTAGCAAAATGTACAATATAGGTCAAAAATCAAGGTCAAAGGTCAAAGAAGTCAAAGTTCAAAATTCTGTGTAGAAGTTTTGAAGCGCTCACCTAGTGCCATCACATAAAGCAAACGGAATCGAAATCGGGTTAGAAATGGCGAAGGAGTAGCATTTTGTAGCAAAATGTACAATACAGGTCAAAAAATCAAGGTCAAAGGTCAAAGAAGTCAAAGGTCAAAATTCTGTGTAGAAGTGTTGAAGCCCTCACCTAGTGCCATCACATAAAGCAAACGGAATCGAAATCGGGTTAGAAATGGCGAAGGAGTAGCATTTTGTAACAAAATGTACAACACAGGTCAAAATCAAGGTCAAAGGTCAAAGAAGTCAAAGGTCAAAATTCTGTGTAGAAGTTTTGAAGCCCTCACCTAGTGCCATCATATAAAGCAAACGGAATCGTAATCGGGTTAGAAATGGCGAAGGAGTAGCATTTTGTAGCAAAATGTACAATATAGGTCAAAGGTCAAGGTCAAAGGTCAAAGAAGTCAAAGGTCAAAATTCTGTGTAGAAGTGTTGAAGCCCGCACCTAATGCCGTCACATAAAGCAAACGGAATCGAAATCGGGTTAGAAATGGCGAAGGAGTAGCATTTTGTAGCAAAATGTACAATACAGGTCAAAAAATCAAGGTCAAAGGTCAAAGAAGTCAAAGGTCAAAATTCTGTGTAGAAGTGTTGAAGCCCTCACCTAGTGCCATCACATAAAGCAAACGGAATCGAAATCGGGTTAGAAATGGCGAAGGAGTAGCATTTTGTAGCAAAATGTACAATATAGGTCAAAAAATCAAGGTCAAAGGTCAAAGAAGTCAAAGGTCAAAATTCTGTGTAGAAGCTTTGAAGCCCTCACCTAGTGCCATCACATAAAGCAAACGGAATCGAAATCGGGTTAGAAATGGCGAAGGAGTAGCATTTTGTAGCAAAATGTACAACACAGGTCAAAATCAAGGTCAAAGGTCAAAGAAGTCAAAGGTCAAAATTCTGTGTAGAAGTTTTGAAGCCCTCACCTAGTGCCATCATATAAAGCAAACGGAATCGTAATCGGGTTAGAAATGGCGAAGGAGTAGCATTTCGTAGCAAAATGTACAATATAGGTCAAAGGTCAAGGTCAAAGGTCACGACTGAAATTCTGTGTAGAAGTTTCAAAGCTCCTATGTAGTGCTATCATATAAAGCAAACAGAATCAAAATTGGCTCATAAATGACAGAGAAGTAGCAAATTGAAGATTTTGATCACACACGGACGCACACACGGACGGACGGACGGACACACGGACGGACACACACACGTACGAGCCCGTTTCATAGTCCCCTGCTCGAACTCGTTCTGCGGGGACAACAATGCTCCACGTGTACGTAGAACCTCCTTGGTAGAACACATTAGACTCTACGTAATTCAGATAGAAATGAAAAACACGTCCCTTACGCGCAGTCAAGAGTACAGTACTTTTAACACCAACTTTACCAAGAAAAAAAAAATCCTACTATGGCAAGGTGCCAGACTTAGACATGGGGAAGGGGGAGGGGGTAGGTAAGGAAGAGACTACCGTATTACGAAAGAAACGGCGCGTACTGGCGCATTCTGGGAGGTCATAAACAGTCTGCATGGGGCCTGGGGGATGAACTGGGAAAGAATGTTCGCTCAAGTCGAAGCTCCAGGGCGAAGACCCAGCCAGGATTACACTAAACGTTATTATTCTTTATTTCTTTCATTTATCTGGCCTTAATTAAGACTATTCCTTTTCTTTTTTTTTTTCTTATCAGAATTATCTGTACTAACCAATAAAAGAAATAAGTAAACTATAACTTATTTTCCTGTTTTAAATACTTCTGATTCTGAATTGTCCGCCCATTGCTCAATTGAAGAAAGAGAACAAAAGAATGTTTACTACTGTTTGTTTCTCTGAAAGTTCTTTATTCTGAAGGTTCGTTCATCCAATAGAGAAATAATAGAGTTAATCTGAAAATGAATTACAATTCGTTTTTAAATTAACGATTTTTTTTTTCAAGAATATGAATGCTGCAGATAACATTTTCGGAAGAAAAACATCGGCACAGGTATTTTGCTCTTTTCAAATTCGAAATAACAAATTATCAGAATATGAACCCTTTTTTAATTCTTTAGGTAATGATAATTACCGTGCACACAAGAAATTAACGAAACTAAGAAATAAATCTCATTCTTGAAATAAATGATACCTCCCGTCTGTAAACCTCCTTCTGAAGTTAGCCTATCACATACTAGTATCCGGCACCACTATTTTCCGTAGGCCTACGGGTGAAAAAAAGAAGAAGGTGGGGCCGAGCTCCCGGTTCCGCCGGCCCTGCTATATCACTCACTCCCGATAAAAAAGAGGGAACGATGTAAAAACATGAATTTAACTTATTTCTCGCCTTTCAAAAAATCACTCCCTTCTATATGAACACATACTGAGAAAAAAAAAATGTTAAGTACTGTTCGTTAAAGTTCCATACTAAAAAGATTCGCGATTCCGAAGGTTCGTAAATCTGAAAAAAAAAAGTCGTTCTTTCGAAGGGTTTTTCACTCAAAAACAAAATAAGATTTGGTAATCTGAATGTTCGTTCATCCGAAAACGAAATAACTTATAGGCCCAATTAGTTGTGTGCCACGTAATTCGTTTCAGATTGTCGATCTTTCAGAATAATGCCACAAATCAGATTGATAAACCATAATTACATTTTCGAATCAAAAAACATGTAACCCATATGGAATATGCGTGTTTCGTATACGGAATAACGCCCCATCGGAATAGCGAACCGTGTATTTTTTTTTTCTGAATAATGAACACGACGAAAATAAATAGACATTGTCAAACTAAGAATCCAACGTATCTCTTGCCTTAGGTTTTCCTCCCGTCTTTTCTTTGCTGAACTATCCCCAAAGCCCAAATAAAATTTTTACGGTGTGTTACTCTGAAATTTCGTTGTTCTGAAAGTTCGTTTATCCGAAAACAAAACAAGGGTTGGCACTCCGAAGGTTTGCCAATCCGACAACGGAAAAAGCAAACGAATGGGGGTAAATGCTCTTATAAGGGCCCGGTCACACTGCCCAAAAGTCGCGTAAACCCATGAATCACGTAAGAAATTCGAGCCTTACGCGATACATGCGCGATTTGCGCATTTCATGATTTTGACTGACGTGGAACCTTCGTAGTTGTCCGCCGATGTGCGCCGGATCGGCGCTTTGCGCAATTCCATGGGGGCTCGGTCACACTGCCCAAAAGTCGCATAAACGCATGAGTCACGTAAGAAATTTGGTTTTGCGTGCTTGTCCGTCGAGAATTTGACCATTTTCGCTGATTTACGCGATGAAAATCCCCGATGAATTGCGCAAGAACTACGGAAAGATCACGCAAAACACGGGTTTGATGTGCACCCCTCGGCAGTAGGAATTGGCCTGACGGGATATGATAAATGGCCGTTTTGATAGCGCCAATCATACGTGAGTTGTTAGTGATACATCAGTGATTCATCAGTATTTCATAACTATTGCATGCGCCTATTTACGTGTTCTGTTAGAGATATATATGCCAATAATTTTTTTTCAGTGATTTTCAGTGATACGTAGGTGTTACAAGCGCAAAACATGCGTCATAATGTCTGCTAATCGTCAGTGGAAAGTCGTCGGTGAACGCGATTGCGGCAACAATTTCGCGAACGATCAATGATATTCCACGCATATTTCGCTCATTGTTCGCGTAAGAACTATGCAAACTACGCAAAAATTACGTAAAACAGCGCAATACTGCGTAAACTTTTACGCGAAGCCGAGTTTAGAGCTGCTCAAAACTTGCCGATCCGGCGCACATCGGCTGACAACAACCACAGATATAAATAGGTAGATTGATCAAGCCCATTCACAACCCACGCGTAGCTTTATAGCCAGTTGCGCGCGCATTACATGCCGCCATTTTGATTAGTCTTTTGTTACGTCACGGCTTGCGATGAACAGGGGGAGGTAAAAAAGAAGAAAAAAAAAGTCAGCGTAGGCCTGGGGGGCATTTCATGAAAGAACTTGTCGGATAAAATATCTGACAAGTCAATTATATCCGACAATTTTTGAGAAATTCTTTAGTCTGATTGGCTGATTTCTCTGAACTTGTCGGATATAATTGACTTGTCGGACATTTTATCCGACAAGTTCCTTCATGAAATGCCCCCCTGGGCGCGCTATAATTATGCTGCAACTCTGCAAACCCTGTTCTGCGCACGCTAGCCGTGACGTAACAAAAGACTAACCAAAATGGCGGAGATCGCGTGCGCTGGCTATGCTTTCAGACCCCACTTGATCATTCTACCTATATAGTTCTGTGACAACAACGAAGGTTCCACGTCAGACAAACTCATGAAAAGCGCAAACCGCGCATGTATCGCGTAAGGCTCAAATTTTTTACGTGGTTCACGCGTTTACGCGACTTTTGGGTATAGTCGGGCCTTGGCCAGGTTTTGAGCAGCTCAAAACTCGGCTTCGCGTAAAAAGTTTACGCAGTATTACGCTGTTTTACGTAATTTTTGCGTAGTTTGCGTCGTTCTTACGTGGACAATGGGCGAAATATGCGTGAAATATCAGTGATCGTTCGCGAAAATGTTGCCGCTCTCGCGTTCATGCACAAATAATGCGCGATTCATACCCAGTTCATTAGTGATAATGCGCAGATTATGCGTAGTTTACCATGGACCTCAGTCATCGCGCACAACCACGAATTCGCCCTATTTTGGGCCTTTGCGTGCCTATGCGCTGAAAATGCGTGGTTTGTTAGTGATTTTTGCGTGATATTTCCGTAGTTCTTGCGCAATTTATCGGTGATTTTCATCGCGTAATCAGCGAAATTCTCGACGAATAAGCACGCAAAACCAAATTTCTTGCGTGATTCATGCGTTTACGCGACTTTTGGGCAGTGTGACCGAGCCCTAATCAAATAGTAACAGGTTCCTGACAATAACAATAATAATCATCATCATCATAATAAGTTTTGTAATCCGTTTCCAGACTAACCAACTTGATTTCACGTCCGGATAAACGCAATCACAACATTCGTGCTCTTTCGGATTATGAATCATTATCATTCATTTTCACACTATAGGTACGAACATCTATAATGTGTAGGAAATTTGCGTGTTTTAGAATATCATTTTCGCATCAGCGAACCTTACGTGGGTATACTGCGAAAATGACCCCCCCCCCCCCAAAAAAAAAAAACAAACAAACAAACAAACAAACAACAATAAACAACAATAACATACTAAGATTTAATCTCATTTAGTTGCTTTAAATATTTCACGTTCCGTTTGTGTTTATTTTCGGAATTATCTGTTGCTTCCAAACTAAGAAATAAACGATGTCAAACTATCAATCAAAATTGAAATTATTGTCTTGCTTTGAATATAAAGTTTGTTATTCCAAAAGTTCATTGATCCGTGAATAAAACAAGGCTCGATTCTCGGAAGGTTTGCTAATCCGACAATAAAATAAACGCATCAATGGAATCACAAACATTCTTGCATTTTTGGATCATAACTTTCACACAGTCTATATAAGGTGCGACACGATAGGGAATCCGCGTATTTCGGAACATTTTATTTTCGTATTAACGAACCTTTGGTGGGTACAAAGAACATGACCCCCCCCCCCCCCTCCCCCCCCCAAAAAAAAAACCCAACAACAATAACAAACAAACAAACAAACAACAACAACAAAAATCTACAAACAAACAAACAATCCAAGGCAAATTAAGATCGAATTAGTCTGAATTAGCCGCTTTGAAAATTTCACGTTTCACCGTCTGAATTATCTCTCGCTGCCTAATAAAGAAATGAACGATGTCAAACTAAGAATTAAACTTATTGTCTTGCTTTTAATGTCTCTTCTCTTTTTTATTTTTCCTTTTCAGTCTGATTCAATAAAAAAAGAACCAAAACAGGCAATGTAACGCGCAACTGCTGAAGAAAGAAAATATATTGAACAACCAAATAACGGAGAACAAATCTTTTTTTTGTGGGGGGGGGAATTTTCTTTTTAATACTTGGTCGAATGTACACAAAATGTTAGTGAAACCATTTCTTTTTTGGTCGACATTCTACGATATTTATTCCTTCTTTTTATGGCACAAACATCAACACATTGACACACCCAACAAAACACCCGTCATAACTATGAAAAAAAAAAGGTTGACAATTTATGTTTTAAGAGACAAATCGTGGGCAGAGGATTCCATCTTTCGATTTCCCTCTCCCTGTCCACTGTCACTCGTGCTCGGCTCACCCTACTCTTTTCCCTTTCCCCACCATGGCCCTGATCACAAGCAAGGGCGTACCGAGGGGGGGGGTGTTTTGGGTGTTCAAACACCCCCCTTTGCCAAAAGGGGGGTGTTTAAGGTGTTCAAACACCCCCCTTGGGCAAAAGGGAGGTGTTTGAGCTATTCAACACCCCTCTTCAGCAATGCTTAGATGTTGACAAAAATGAAACAAAAGCTGTCTTTACCGCTTTTATTTCCTTTTTGAATTCCGCCTTTCCTTTCTTTTACGTTCATTCTCTCTCTCTCTCTCTCTCTCTCTCTTCCTTGTTTTAATGTTTGTGTGGATGATGATACATTATGGAGTTACATAATATCATACGCACTAAAGAACTCGTGTACAGTACGTGTTAATACTACGTTACTGCACCGCGCACGAAGCTGACGCGCAAACAGTAGACATTCCCGATCCCTGCTTTGCTTTCTGACCGAATCGCGAAGATACATTGCGCATAATGTTCACCGTTTACCGGTATTATACCGTACGCGGTACCGTAAATTGTGTATGATGCGTAATATTATGTGTGTACAATGCATGCTGCGCTGCAGCCTATTATAGGCACATTGCATGCTAAGTCAGTAGTATCAACTACCAACAGTGGCGTATCTGGGGGGGGGGGGGCAAGGGGGCACGTGAAAAAAAGAATTCCATGAGTTCCATGTTTTGTAACGCTGAAATATAAAAATTTTCGGCTCGCTCGCTGCGCCCGCTCGCCAAAATTTATCAAAAACAAAACAAAACAAGAAGAACAAAACGTAATGATGACGTGGTAATATAAAAATTTCGGCTCACTCACTCGTAGTAATTCAGAGTATTTTTCCTTAGTTTTAGTCCTTAGTTTGTTGGCATAAATGGTTATCTATGAAGCCGTCACTATATCTTGATTAGAATATTGTAAGATTTGATAACCAAAAAATGACAAGAATTCCATGTTTTGTAAGGCGAAATACAAAAATTGTCGGCTCGCTCGCTGCGCTCGCTCGCCAAAATTTATCAAAATTTATCAGATTTTATATCACCCTCAAAAAAAAAAAAAACCTTTTAAGTGCTCGAAAAAGCATATCAAGTGGACTTTTTTAAAGTCCCTACCAGGATGGGATTGGGGTTGAACACTGTTGGTATAAATCGTTATCTATAAGACCGTCACTATATTAGAATTGATTAGAATTGTCATTCGAAGATTTAATAACCAAAAATGACAAGAATTCCATGTTTTGTAAGCTGAAATACAAAAATTTTCGGCTCGCTTGCTGCGCTCGCTCGCCAAAATATATCAAAATTTAGGGTAGCCTATACATTTAAATCACTCTCAAAAGACCCCTCTTAAGTGCTTCAAAAAGCATTTATCATGAGGACTTTTTTAAAGTCCCTACCGGGATGGGGTTGGGGTTGAATACTTTTTCAGAAATTAGGGGCGCAATTTTCGCGCTTGCCACGGGCGCCGTTTTCCCTAGATACGCCACTGACTACCAAGTACAGTCAGTATAGTAGCCTACTGGAAGCAGCAAGCTCTGGAAGCTCTGGGAGTAGCAAGTTACTTGCTACTCAATGTAATTAGTAATAGCACATGGACTTGGTTAACCTTTAGTATTTAATAGTAGATATGAATCTTTTCAATGACTGAAAGTTAAAACTGAGAGATAACTGAGTGTGAGTCTACAAATTGTGGTTGGATGACTTTATTGCGCCTAAAATTCATTAGATATCTAGGTCTAGGAACAGTGGCGTAACTACGGGGGCATGGGGGGCACGTACCCCCCGCCCCCATCCGCTGATTAAGAAAAAAAAAGAAAAAAAAGAAAAAAAAACCTATGAAATGGTAATTCAAGGGTTAGTAAACTGCTTTTGAAATCGATATGAAAGGATGATCAAGAAAAAAAAAAAGATATTTTTCTAAGATTTCTTTTAACCATTATTATAGAGGTATAACATTGTTCAAAAAGCCCGGAAACGACAAAAGATTGTGATTCAGCGTGATTCCCGGTTGGCATTTTGAATACAAGCAGGATGTGCGCAGTGTACTCAGAATATCGGAATGGCAAAAAGAGTCGCTGCAATGTTGCGCAATGTTTGATAGGTTGTACACATTTGCTATCAAAGCTTGATCATTGATTTTGCACTGTTGCTTTACATACTAGTCTATATTAAAATGCCTTGCATTGCCAATAATAAGACTTGACCTTGGCTATTTCCTAACTTTTCCATCTATGTGAAACACACACACTCACAAACACAAACAAATTAGGGGATGCTCTATATAAAGTGCAGATTTTGGACATCCTTCTCCCGCTTGGTCACTTCGACGCCCCCTCGCTGGTCATACCTCCCCCAATCATGAACATAAACCGACACCCTTGACTACCAGTGGCGGATCCAGGGGGCGCACCGGGCGTCCCCTCCCTCCAATGCGAAAAAAAAAAATATACATGTAGCTACAAACGACAGTTTTTGGATGGTAAAATGTCAAAATTTTTACCGTTATGCAATTCTCCTGCTGTTGCTGTCAGTAATTGCCAGCAGTTGCGCCCGGTGCGCCCCCTCCCCTTAATTTCTAAGGCGAAAAAATATAGCTACAAACGGCAGTTTTGGGACTGTAAAATGTCAAAAATTTTCAAGCTCGCTCGCTTCGCTCGCTCGCATTTAATCGTTATGCAATTCTCGTGATGTTGCTGTCAGTAATTGCCAGCAGTTGCGCCCGGTGAACCCCCTCCCCTTAATTTCTAAAGCGAAAAAATATAGCTACAAACGGCAGTTTGGGGTAATGTCAAAATTTTCAAGCTCGCTCGTTTCGCTCGCTCGCATTTTATCGTTATGCAATTCTCCTGATGTTGCTGTCAGTACTTGCTAGCAGTTGCGCCCGGTGCGCCCCCTCCCCTTAATTTCTAAGGCGAAAAAATATAGCTACAAACGGCAGTTTTGGGACTGTAAAATGTCAAAATTTTCAAGTTCGCTCGCTTCGCTCGCTCGCATTTAATCGTTATGCAATTCTCCTGATGTTACTGCCAGCAACTGCCAGCAGTTGCACCCGGTGCATGCAACCCCCTTAATTTCCAAAGCAAATACATGTATATATATATATATATATATATGTATATGTATACATATATACATATATTATTATATATAGCTACAAACGGCACTTTGGGGACTGTAAAATGTCAAAATTTTCAAGCTCGCTCGCTCCGCTCGCTCGCATTTAATTGTACAGTTATGCAATTCTGATGTTGCTTCCATGAGGTGCGCCCCCCCCCCCCATGTCTTGACCCACGGTACGCCACTGAACACCCCCCTCTAAAAAATCCTGGGTACGCCTATGATCACAAGAGTGTTAAAAAACAACAAAACAAACAACAAACAATGAGCAGCAAATATGACTACACTTGTCACTTGTGAGGTGATTATCAAGCAAAATGTTGACAGTGGAATTGAACAACGACATGAAAAACAATGTGAATAGTAGCCAGAGGGAAACTTGACATCCATGAGACAGACAAAACCACAGGGCAAAGGAATTTGCGCGCGCGTGTAAACTGGGGGTCGGAGTACATGTAGGAACAGGCGGTTAGAGTAATCGAACCAAACCCCTTTGCTGTAAACATATTGGTACTATTTTTTTAGGTGATCCGAGTATCCTCTCGATCACCTTCTGTATCTGTACGGATTCTTTCTTCTTTTTCTTCTTTCTCCTCAAAAGTTGTGTAGAGGTTAGCTCAGAAAGTGCATTGCCTATGAATGTCAAACTTATACCATATATGTATCGTGTCCCAAAGACGAAAGATCTATTAAAATCAAAGTGATCAGTCGACCGTGACGTCACTGACGTCATTATATGAAAACAAATTTCGATTCATATCTCATTATTGGAATAGAATTTTTCAATGAAATTTACGTCACATAAAGTTCAATTCAAGGGAATTTTACTCATGTTTTCAAAATTCATCTATACCCTTAAAACGTGCGCTTACGCGCGCGTTGAAATATTTGTATGCTCAAATCGACCTGAAATTTTTTTTGCACACATTTCAGACCATTTGGAGCATTTTTTGAAAAATTGAAAAAATCGGACGGACGCGTACGCGCGCGCGCATATACGCACGCACAGCTCATATGCAACAGAAATTTCCCGTTTTTTCACACGGATCGGATGCCTGAAATGTCAAGGAATATTTCTACTAAGTTTCAAGTCAATCCGACTCAATATGACGTCATACGGGCCAGTCAAAGTTGAAATTCCGCGCGCGCGTTAATGGCGATAGACAGTGCAACTATGCCAAAAAACCGCCAATTTTAAATCCGAATTTACTCGTCAGGATGGACGGTGACTCCCCATTTTCTTTACATATTTTGAAAGCTGATGAGTTGAACATGTCATTTCATGGGTTGCCGATGCTGGCAAAATGATTAAAAGATATCAAATTTCTTAATAAAATAAAAAAAAGTAAATTTTCAAAATGACGTCATCAAATTTCAAGTTCACTCGAGCGTATCTCACTTATCCTTGGCCAATTTTCACCCAGTTTTCAGTATGTTGTAGCTTATTAAATGTACTTTCATATTTTTACAAAATTTTGATTGGATGACGTCATCACCTCGTAAAAATGGATTTAAAGTATCCTTGTAAAATTTGACCAGTTTACGTGTTATCTCTATGGGACTGCAGTTTTTCTGGAAGTGAAAATTGACATGACTATCTTTTTCGAGCACTAGCTCACTTATGCTTCGGTGAATTTTTCCCAGATTTTAATATGTTGTAGCTGAGACTTTGGGCTATCGTAAAACCCTTTGTTTTTTCATACGACGTCGGCATCACGTCAAAAAACTTGGTTGAAAATGGCACGTGGCTTCGATGCAGCGTCATTTTGCTTAATACACAAGGCCTATGGAGCATGAAATAGGTCAGTGCATAGCGCATCCGACTCGTAAACCTGAAGTCCCTGGTTCGAGGCTCACCCCTACCAATATTTTTTTTTTTTAACACTTTTTTCTTCTTTTTCTTTAGTTAGTCTTAATCTCCCTTCTTAACTTTATCTTTTTCTGGTTTTTTTATGCTTCTCCTTCAAATTTCTATAAAATAACTTAAGTTTTTCTTTATTTTTCTTTCTTTCTTCTACTTTCTGTGCAATAGATCAACAACAACAATGGCTATCAACCCCAGTTTTGCACATGTTGAGTTCATGTCACGTACATTATTTCATAAAATGACAACTACTTGATCGGACGCCATGTTGGGTATGTAAATTAGGGTCAGAGGTCATAAATGTTTCGTCCTGTATCTTGGTGAATACATGTCCTATCTTTCCCATATTTTGCACACGCAAAGACCATGTTACAAGAATCATTTCACAAAATAACCACTTTTTGCTCAGATGCCATCTTGTCTGTGCAAAGTGGGGTCAAAGGTCATATGTACTTCTTTCTGTATCTTCGCTATGACGTGTTATCTCTATGGGAGGAAATTTTTCTATATGTGAAAATTGACATGATTGTCTTTATCGACCACTAGCTCACATACCCTTCGGTGAATTTCTCCCAGATTTTAATATGTTGTAGCTGAGACTTTGCGCTATCGGATGTGTGCCCTTCTTGTTTTCGTACGATGTCGGGATCCCGTTAAAAAACATGGTTGAAAATAAAGCTTATCTTCGATGTATTTCCATATTTCTTTCTTTTTGCAACTTTCTTTGCAATAACTCAAGAAAAACATAGCCTATCACCACCATATTTTGCACATGTTTAGTTCATGTCACGTGCATTATTTCATAAAATAACAACTACTTGATCGGACACCATCTTCTCTATGGTAATTAGGGTCAAAGGGCATAAATGTTTTATCCTAGCTCACTTACTCTTCCGTGAATTTCTCCCAGATTTTAATATGTTGTAGCTGAGACTTTGCGCTATCGTTATGTGTCCTCCGTTTTTTCATACAACGTCCAAATCATGTCGAAAAACTTCGCTAAAATTAAAGCTTTTTGCTCAGATGCCATCTTGGCTGTGCAAAGTAGGTTCAATGGTCAAACATACTTCATTCTGTATCTTCGTTAGTGTATACGGAATTTGGTACCAAAGATGGCAGACCTGACTCCATTTTCTAAATGAGAATCCAAACATCACACGGCCAATGTCCCTAAACACAGATGAAACCTGTATGGTCATGCCTAATGGGATCAGGACTCAAATCATTGATTTTCGAATACATCGGATCACCTAATTTGTCAACTTGATGACAAATTCTAAGTCTATTTTTTTTTTTGTCTTTATTTTGGCATGAAAGAAAAGCATCAAACAGACTAGCTGTGCACCACATTTGTTCACCTAGCTATGGAAATAATTACTACATCCCTTCTGTCATGACAAAAAAAAAAATAAAAAATCTGTCAAATGTCCCAAGAAAAATACAAAACCTTATCATGCTTATACGGTGTGAGTGACATCTACTAGTAGGACAAAGCCATGCATGCTTCGTGCTGAGCTAGAGCGCAGGGAGGTAGCTCCCTGGCTGGAGCCACCAGCTGGCCTGGGAGCCACATGTTATGTAGAGTTGGTGAGAGCTTGACGACATATCTAAAAGTAGAAAGGTTCTTGTGGGTTCACGCTAAACAAAATTGCGTGATATTCTCAAAATTCAAAAGAACTTTAATGATCTCTGAACGGTGAAGTTGCTCTGATTGCTAAATTAGTATATTTTATGATCAACAGTCGATTGTTTTCCGCTTGTAAAAGACACGATGATTCCTCATCGAACGTAAACTACATCGTCCATGTGTTGCGTTCTATGAAAGCAGGAGCCCGTCAAAAACACGGATATACGTCGCGTAGTAATTCGAATTGCTACGCGACGTAAATAATTACGTCGTGTCGTTATTCGAATTACTACGCGTCGTAATTCGAATTACTACGCGACGTAATTATTTACGTCGCGTAGTAAATCGAATTGCTACGCGACGTAATTCCGAATTACTGCTCAACGACTTAACGTCAGGACATTAAATGAATTAGTGTCGTGTTGCAATTCCTAATGCTACACAACGTAAATAATTACGTCGCGTAGCAATTCCAATTACGACGCGACGCAAATAATTACGTTGTGTTGTAAATAATTACAACACGACGTAATTCCGAATTACTGCTCAACGACTAACGCAGCGAATTAAACCAATGGGATCGTTCGTAATAGCGAGTGAAAAACCCAGGAGGAGTACGAAGCGCATGCAATCCGGTGAAAACCGAAGCTGGCTATATAGTCCGGGAGCCAGCGGGGGTCAGCCTAGCTGAAAAGGTTACCAATTTTTATGTATATAGCAATTTAGTACATATGCCCCTAAGTATGGAAATGCACGTCTGGCTGGTCATCGGTGGTGGGTGTGGCCAGGAGGGCCAAAAAAAGGACCCCTCAAAATTAGGCTAGCCTAGCTGGAAAAGTAACCCCATGAAAACTACTGGAACTTGTTCGTTACACTTACAGGATAAATGAATGACCATTGCCAGACGTTTTAAGTGGTGGGGGGTAGCCGCCAGACGCTCTTAAAGGCCCAACTCCAGCTAGGCTAGCCTAGCTGAAAAAGTAACCTCATGAAAACCACTGGAACTTGTTCGTTACACTTACAGGATAAATGAATGACCATTGCCAGACGTTTTAAGTGGTGGGGGGTAGCCGCCAGACGCCCTTAAAGACCCAAATTTTTCCAGCTAGGCTAGCCTAGCTCAAAAAGTAACCTCATGAAACCCATTGGAACTTGTTCGTCACACTTACAGGATAAATGAATTACCATTGTCAGACGTTTTAAGTGGTGGGGGGTAGCCGCCAGACGCCCTCAAAGATCCAAATTTTTCCAGCTAGGCTAGCCTAGCTGAAAAAGTAACCTAATGTAACCCACTGGAACTTGTTCGTTACACTTACAGGATAAATGAATGGCCATTGTCAGACGTTTTAAGTGGTGGGGGTAGCCGCCAGACGCCCTTAAAGACCAAACTTTTTCCAGCTAGGCTTGCCTAGCTGAACAAGTAACCTTGCGAATCCCACTGGAACTTGTTCTTTACACTTACAGGATAAATGAATGACCATTGCCAGACGTTTTAAGTGGTGGGGGGTAGCCGCCAGACGCCCTCAAAGACCCAACGTTTTCCAGCTAGGCTAGCCTAGCTGAAAAAGTAACCTAATGAAACCCACTGGAACTTGTTATTTACACTTAAAGGATATATGCATGACCGTTGCCAGACGTTCTAAGAAGTGGGGGGGGGGGGTAGCCGCCAGATGCCCTCAAAGACCCAATTTTACCAGCTAGACTATAGCCCTGGCTGGAAAAGTAACCTCCTGAAACCCACTGGAACTTGTTCTATGTTTGTATCTCACCTGATAAACACTGTCGACATAGTATTCTGGTGTTCTTTCAATAACTTTCCACACTTTGAGCTATATGACCACTAAATTCACTCCTCAGATCATCTAATGATTGCTGTCAAGTGTTTATTGGTGAAGTCCGACTACGTCAACAGTCAAAAAGTCAATGAACTAGGCCTATGCCATTTGAAAATCTCTGTAATCACAAAGTCGATACGTGGACGAGACATCACTTCGCTTTTGCCTTGTTAGATGATGAATATTTGTAAGCTTCCGTTTCTAATTCATACAGCACCAGCATACATGTCTGAGAATAGCGGTAAAGAAGATTAGAGTCTTTGGCAACAAGTGCAAAATTAAATTCTGTGCCTTATTTGCTAAACAAACGTGGTAGGAGGACAACGACCTGTTAGGCAATATGGCGGACCAATAGCTCTATATTATCAGTGTTATAAAATAAAATGACAATGATGTAGTTCTGAAGCATACTTTTCATTAGATGCTTTTGCAATGACTCAATGTATACTTTTAATCGAACTAAGTATATATCCATGACTTACTCATGAATTACGGCAGAACGATTCGGTGAGGAAAGTTTTCAGTCATGTCATTACGGAAGAAGTGAACGTGTCAATATTTTGCTATTTGTTCCATAATTATTTCTGAAGTGGTTAAATGTATTTTCCTAAAACATTTTTCCTTTTATATAATACCTACGTTGCATCCAAATGCCTATTCGTTGAAAAAATGTATGGCCATGTATTCAAAGGTCAAAGATCATAGATTAATGGAAGTAGGGCATACATTGTACAACATTTCACTAAGTTGTTGTTGTTGTTGTTTTTTGGGGGGTTTTGGTTTTTTTTGTGTTTTTTTTGTGTTTTTTTTTAGGGGGGGGATGATTCAAAGTGTCCTAAAACCTTGTATAATACATGTAGGCCTAGCTATTTAGTTTTGTAGTCACGACTCTTGCTATGTATGATGCCAAACTCTTCCCGCTCATACAAATGCAGCCGTTTCAGGGAAATAATGATTGGTAATGCTGAAGTGGTTCATAACATTCCATTGATACTATGTATAGAACAGAAAGTGAATTTGACAATGGTATATGATATCCGCCATTTACTCTTTGACAGGTTCTATCATCCGATTAATAATGTATAAATTGAATATACAGTAGTCCCCTATTCAGTAACTACAGGTTAAGTTAGATAAGCTGCATTCATTTTGCACGCGACCATGGCGTTATAGCCAAAGATGATTGAATTCTGTAAATCTCTGTGTGCCTGCACAGGATTGGAAAACGAAACAACTTTCTGTGTATAGAACAACGAAACAGAAACTGGTGCTCGCATTATTCTCAGTCACTTTGTTATGCATAATGATGGTTTGCTCATTGCAGTTCCGGAATCTCAGCTCGAGGGACTCGAATTGATCCCAAATCAGTCGGCATGCGTGTATCACCCAAAACAATATCTGAACACAATCATAACTGCAGTCCTCCATAGTCGGTATTGGTTGCCGATAAGGGCTGGTATCAAGTTTGATTTTCATATTATCTACAGTACCTTGTATTTAAATGTTTTCATCGAAATGCCCGTATACGGTATGCGTATCTCAGTTAACTCTTTATACCATAGTTGTAATATACGTGCCAAGAATCTCATGTTTTCAATAACCGTGAACTCCAAGACATGTCGTGATAAGGACTTTAAGACAACTGGCATCGTCATTATAAAACGAATTCCCATTTTACAAGACACGTTTTAGATTTTAGATAGAAATATGGATTCGTTTGAACGCATACAAACAGCTTCTTAAATCCTCTTACATTTTGTTTTTAAGATATGGTGTATACTTTAGAAGTGTAAGAAGCATGCTCTTGTTTTAGAGGCTTTGAGTACTGGTAAGAAGCATTTGTTATTCTTATAGATTATGTGAATAAGTACGCATTCAAGAACGTTTTGAATAAAACGTATCCAGACAACTGCATATCATATTTTCACCTCTTCCTTCATGCAGATGTATACTCTTGCCGAGAAGGTTAACTGTTTGATAGATATACTAGTAGTGCTCACCTTATTGAAAAGGTAATTGGGTAAATTTTTGGTTTCAGTATATTATTCAAACACAACTAAGTTAACTTTTCCATTAACATTTTCACAACTCACAAATTCCACACGCACACACATTTCATGATTCACAAGTCACTAATCCTATTTACTTTGCAGAGTGCAACAACAACATAAGTTATGATACTGAGCAAATAGGCTTACATCAGTTCGCACTATTCAAGGTTTAGAGTAGTTAAGGAACTAAATCGTACCCGATTATGTGATGCTAAGTTGCACCTTGAGATGATGGGCAATATTGTCCCTATAAAGGAGCAGGCAGTGACACTGACTTGCTCCTTTAAAGGAGCAATTTTGCAGCAGTCATGGAGTAAATAAGCACCACATAGGTGCAACATCATACCAATAAGGCACAAGAATGCACCCTCAAGAGAGGGTTAATTCTTGCATCCTTTGGGCATAAAGTTGCACCTAAAGGTACGAGGTTGCGCCTTTTTCAAGGGGGCAAAGTTGCTCCCGAGGGTGTAACTTTCACCCTTTCTTGCGGGTACAAAGTAGCACCCAAAGTTCCAAGATTGCACCGTCAAAACATGGCACAATCTTGGAACTTTGGGTGTTTCTTTGCACCCTCACGAAAGGATGTAAAGTTGCACCAAGATGTAAAGGCTACATGGGGTGCAAAGTTGCGCCAAAAGGTAAAGGGTGCAAGATCGCACCCTCAAGAAAGGTGCACTTAGCACCACTTAGTGTGGGTGGAAAGATGCACCCTCAAGAAGAGGTGCAATCTAGCACCACTTAGTGTGGGTGGAAAGATGTACCCAAGGGAACATTTTCGCACCCTCAATAAAGGGTTCAACTTTGCACCCTCTCTGCAGTATTATTTTATACACACGTGAATTCCTTGTTCCTGTGAGCTACGTTTAATATGAGCGTGACCCAGTATTAGACACGTGTCAAGCCTTTTCAGACACAGAATTTTTTTCTTCATATTGTTTAAAGGTAATTTAAAACAAATTTAAATATATATATATTTATTTCTTTTAAGTTAAGAGGAGCAAATGTGGAGATCATGACCTGTGATACATGTTACGGGAAGTCTATATTTTTATGTGTACTCTTTTTTTTTTTCAACTACAAGGAATTACCTATGAGCTAATTGGATAAAGAAGCTGAGCATTCCTTTTTTTTTCATCAGTTAATGTCAGTCCTGGTGTATTATTCTTGAAAAGTTGGCATCTAAATGTCCTCCAAACCAAGTACTTACTGTATAAAATTATATTCCTGTGAGTTACGTTTCTTATGAGCATGACAGATCTGTAGACACGTGTCATAGTGGTTACAAACACTAAGTTTCCTTTGCTTTCATCGTTATCAAGAAGCGATTTTGAACAATTTCAGATGTTCTGGTTTTTTTTTCTCAATTTCGTTACGAGAAGGCAATAATGATTCCATGTAAGTGCTGAAATGTTTTAACAAAAGACGTTGGAATGCACCTTCCCCTCGACTCAGCATAACTTGCATGTTTCCGTCATATTAATGTGACTAACAAAAGACATGGCGAGGGAACATGCAATGTTATGCTGAGTCGAGGGGAAGGTGCATTCCAAGGTCTTTTGTTAAACATTTCAGCACTTCAGCAATGATTGACAGATGATGTCATCTCAAGAATATGAATATTGATTGGTTTGGAAGGATTTTTTTTTGTGGGCGTTCCCAAGTAATCTGAAGAAAAATAAAAGAAAAAATCATCAAAAATATATGAAATGTTTCTAGATATTCTTTTCGCCGCAAAAGTGATGTTGAGGGTATTATAAATCAACACAGATTAACATGCATTTGGATTTCAGGGCCCCTTTAATCCCTCGAAACTAAGTACATGCAGTATTAGTTTATAGATAACATAATATTTTTGTTGTTGCTGTGAGCTTATTCATATGAATTTTAGACATGTTTCCCATATGTTTCTGTCATATGCTTTACTGAAGAACAGCAAATGTTGAGTTTATTGGCAAGAGAGGTTGATCATTACTTTACATTTAAGTTAATGCGAAGTGCCGGAGCATAAACTTGCCTTGAAATATTAGCATCCAAAACCCTCCAAACCAAAAACGTGCAATACTAAACACGACAGGAATTCCTTGTTGTTGTGAGTTATGTTTCTTAAAAACACTGATTTTTTCTGCTTTTGCAATGTACTATGTTCAAAAACACTCTTGAACAATTTTCAGATTTCGTTTCTTTCTTAAGAGAAGAAAACGGTGAGGTCATGTGAAACATGTTCCTATAAGTTTTATATCGTTATAATTTTTCTTTACCCATCTCCTCAACCGTAAGGTGATACGGTACCTAAAAAGTCATAGGCCAAAGGTCTTGAGCTTTACTTCCCCTTTTTAAAGTAAATTTAAGAGCTGGGGAATTATTTTTAAAAAGTTGGCATTTCAAGGTATGTACACCGAGGACGAGTCTTACTGAATGGATTTCTTGTTGCAGTAGAATTGTATTTTTTATGAGCTTGATGGAGTATTAGACAATTGTATAAAGTGTTTGCAAAAACTGTTAATGTATTCCCTTTTGCTAATGTCCAAAGAGTTCATTTGCCAAGTTTTGATTGTCTTTTGTTTTAATCATCAGGGGTTTGTTTTATCATGGTCATAGAGGAAAGAAACTTAATTATAAAAAAAGCCTTCATATAAGAAGAGATACTGACAATTTCATCAAAAGTTGTGATTTTCAACATTTCCAAAATGCAATAAAAAAAATTGATGAATATTTCTCCCCAGGGCACAGAAAGAAAGTAGTTTTTGGTCATGTTTTTTTTTTTTTTCACGTCAGTATGTTATGATCCCGGCCCTGTTTTTTTTTTTTTTTTTTTTTTTTTTTAATACAAATACAGATACCCTATTTCTTCTACCAAAACCACAGCACTGTATTTTCTCATATTTCTACAGTATTTTCGTCTCAACACTTGCCCTATTGATATTTCAAAGCATGTTTCCCTGTGCGCTCAAGAAACTCCCCCATTAGAGGAGACCTCCGGGTGATTCTCAGATTTTTACATTTGTACAACTATGAATTAGTTATACTGAGGACAGAGTTTCAGAATTTGTGATAATTGGGATGAAGAATAAGAATATTTTCAAAAAATAGAACAAATTGCAATGAACAAGGATGATGACATGGGAGAGTCACCATAAGAATGCATGAGTTGGGGCTCAAGGAAGCAGAACAAAAGAATAAGGCATGCATAGATTATAGACAGGTGAACTCGCAAGCAAGCGGTATTGTTATGGAATTACACTGCTATCATTTCTGAAATAATATGTGAACCTTATAGCTGGTAAAATTGGGTCTTTGAGAGCGTCTGGGGGCTACGCCCCACCACTTAAAGCGTCTGGCAACGGTCATGCATTTATTCTGTAAGTGTAAGAACAAGCTCCAGTGGGTTTCATGGGGTTACTTTCCTAATTTTCAGCTAGGCTAGCCTAGCTGGTAAGAGTTTGGTCTTTGGGGCGTCTGGCGGCTATCGTCTGGCAACAATCATTCAATTATCCTTTGAGTGTATCACAAGAACAAGTTCCAGTGGGTTTCAGGAGGTTATTTTTCCAGCTATATATAGGCTAGTCTAGCTGGAAAAAGTTTGGTCTTTAAGGGCGTCTGGCGGCTACCCCCCACCACTTAAAACGTCTGGCAATGGCCATTCATTTATCCTGTAAGTGTAACGAACAAGTTCCAGTGGGTTACATTAGGTTACTTTTTCAGCTAGGCTAGCCTAACTGGAAAAATTTGGGTCTTTAAGGGCGTCTGGCGGCTACCCCCCACCACTTAAAACGTCTGGCAATGGTCATTCATTTATCCTGTAAGTGTAATGAACAAGTTCCAATGGGTTTCATGAAGTTACTTTTTCAGCTAGGCTAGCCTAGCTGGAAAAATTTGGGTCTTTAAGGGCGTCTGGCGGCTACCTCCCACCACTTAAAACGTCTGGCAATGGTCATTCATTTATCCTGTAAGTGTAACGAACAAGTTCCAGTGGTTTTCATGAGGTTACTTTTTCAGCTAGGCTAGCCTAGCTGGAGTTGGGCCTTTAAGAGCGTCTGGCGGCTACCCCCCACCACTTAAAACGTCTGGCAATGGTCATTCATTTATCCTGTAAGTGTAACGAACAAGTTCCAGTTGTTTTCATGGGGTTACTTTTCCAGCTAGGCTAGCCTAATTTTGGGGGGTCCTTTTTGTGGCCCTCCTGGCCATATCCACCACCGATGACCAGCCAGACGTGCATTTCCATACTCAGGGGCATATGTACTAAATTGCTATACACATAAAAAATTGGTAACCGTTTCAGCTAGGCTGACCCCCGCTGGCTCCCGGACTAATACAGCAGGGAGGTGGAAGTTCCTTTCCACCTCCCTGCTATACAGCGAGCCATACGCATTTCGTTGACAGTACTTCGAATTACGATGCGACGTAATTATTTACGTCGCGTAGTAATTCGAATTGCTACGCGACGCACATCCGTGTTTTTGACGTTTTAGTGTTCAGCCGGGCAAGCAATGGCCGCGCACACACAGCGCATTTGCCTTTTGCATCATCTGCACACACACAGCTGGCTTACATTACAAGTCATGTATGGATTGCATGCTCAGAATACATTATGGAATATCGTTGCGGCAGAGTGATTCACAGTGAATGACGGTACTTACAGGGTAAGGGAAACTTGCCGAAACTTATACACATTATGTTTACGAACCAAAAGAAAATGAAATTGCTTGAATAAAACGTATGCAAAAATCGTTTCAGTATTTACAGATGTGCGTCCAATGTACCAGGGATGTCCGTCAAAGAAGTGACCGAGGTGTGCGTCACTTATGACCCACCTTCTCTCTGTGGTATGGTATACTCCAGGTCAATTGCGCAAGGGACGGGCAGATTGCTCCGGACTGCACCTAACCTCTTTATAGGACGTATATTGGGGGATAGCTATAGCTCAGTGCACAAAACATACAGTGTAATACCACACAGGGCGCGATTTTTCACAGCATATAGGTCAGGAAAAATTGTGTGACGTCACCAAAGGAACGTGGCGTGAAGTGTGAGCGTCTCCATCATTGTCCATGCTTAATGGGCCATTCTCCCCAAAAGTGTGCAAAACTGCGATTTTCGTGTCGCCAGCATGTTCATACAGTTTAAATCGATGTTTTGTCCCTTAGAAATCAACATTCTTATTTTAATTCATCCGAGAGGTTAGACCTGCAAAATATATATCAATAAAGCTATTGAGACATCCGGGATAGGCCTAATATTAGAAATGGAATCCGAAGTTTGATGTAACCGTAAATACCCCATATCGCCAGAAAAGGAAGTGCTCATATAACATATGACAAATGATATTGCATAACAATATGATGTTTTGATATTTCTCTAGAAGATCATTTATATCATGTCGCCAAATCGCAGTTGGATACGTTACCCTTTTTGAGACTCATAAGAGAAGATCAAAGTAATGCCGCATAGCAGTGCAATTTAATGGGTTAAACAAAGTCAACCTCACGCATGCATGGAACCATGATTTTATTTATTGACTCTCTTGTTACAAATATATGTATATATACATATATATATATATATATATATATATATATGTAACATTGTGGTTTTTGTCAAAACAAAGAGAAGATTTCTAAGAATCAAAAATTAAAACAAAAAGTAACATAAAAATATATTTTCTGGAAAATGAGTCACCCTGCGTCATTCAGGTAGTCCAATCCTTCCGGTCACATTCTCCGCTTTTACTTTCCAAATTTGGGCATAATGTCCACTCTCTGCCCTCCTTGTGTCAAGCTATGACCTCATAGCCAGACATAGCCCTCCACCCAAACAAAGTGGCAGTAAAAGTGACGAAGAACTGTGCGTCGGTGGATTGGAATTTAAAGTTAAAATATATCTTTGGGAAGGGTCCTAAATCCAATAAATAGAGAAGTTTTCCTCTCCTCACTTCATATTGGAATCTTTGACAACGGGAAAGCATCGAGATATTGTGCAGCAGAATTCGCGAGAGTCAGCTATCTTTGTCTCCGGCAGGGGTAAGTTATCTTCTTTGTCAAACTTAATCTGTGAAGTCTGGTTCAAGTCTAGACCTGGTTGTTGTCCAGATAGTGTAAGGATTATCTATGAGCTGCTACTTGCGCTATAGACCAGTGATAACATTGTTGCTATTTCAAATTGAGTTGAAATAGGGTTCCTCTGTTAATCGTTATGTTGAACAGAGTGATGCGAGTGTGCATGGGCACATCATGAGATTTCATTGTCGTTCATAATCTGACTTCTGAAATGTATGGCTCAAACCTGCCTCAGACTCAGTTTGGTTGATATGACATTGTTTATCGGTTATCAAGCTCCTACATTATGTGAGTGGACGTTGAGTTAAGTTGAGTTGACAAATATGAAGAACTTGTTGGAAAAGCTGGTTAAAAGATAGACTTGACAATTTGAAGATGACTATGTTCATTGCTGCTTTCACAACATCTTGATTGGTGACATTGTGCGTGATTGTATTGTGGAGTAAACACTCGTGAATGTAATATTCTAGTCATATTAATGTATGCACTAGGAGACCCCCTCTCTCTCTCTCTCTCTCTCCCCTCTGTCTTCTTCTTCTTCACTCTTCTTCACTCTTTTATTTCCATATCTTACATATTGAAGATGATATGAGAGTTTGGCAGTATAAGTCTATATAGAGAACTTATATGTCCAGTATTGAAAGTATACTCTTGGTTCCTTGAAGAAAAGAGTTGTATAAGAGATTATTGAGACATCATTATCTGTTATTGCTGATTGAGTAACTTCTTTATATGTGATATCTGTTAATTACGTTTGCTAATCATTCTGCTTAGATGCACTATTCTGATTCAGTGTGACTACATATAGTACATGTGACTACATAGTGTATCGACTCAGCAAGTTAGTTAGCAAGACATTTATGAATTCAAGAGCAGTGTAGAACAAATAATTGTAGCAAGAAACACTGTGACGTCAAAATTCTAGTAAACAGAGCAAATTCACTTTAGCAGACTTCGAACCTAAGGTCATTCAATCCTCTCTGGTCAGTGAGAGAGCATTCTTGACACATTTACGACCTAGGAGCTTTCACATGGAAACACCTGTTACAGAACACTAGGGCTACAGTAAAGCCAATATAAGCGCTTTCACATCGGAGTCTGTGCCAGAACTTCTGACATAAACCTAACTCTGTATAGAGAAACCTAATGCGGATTAGAGATTTGCAATTGAAAGTATGTACTTATAATGGAATAGCTATAATCATGCAGTTGAAACAATTACTCAATGAGCATATAGCGTGAACTATCAGAATTTAACCATTCACTGTGAAATGTCAATATGATCAACGACTATGTGCCAATTACAAGTTGCAGAAATTATGATAATGAATGTCGATACATAGTGTATAACGATTAAGAATGAACACAACTGAGTTATAAGACTGTGTATGCTATACTGATGAACCTCATTCATTGATGATACAATGTACTCATTATCCCTTGTACATAATGTTTACATTTTCAGGGTTTGGGTTCGGTTTTGATGATCAGAACCTGCGAATAATAAAGAACACCCGTAACCAACATTGCGAGTCCCGGCTTCATTTGTTGTCGTTACATATATATATATATATATATATATATATATATATATATATATATGTATATATATATATATATATATATATATATATATATATATGTATATATATATATATATATATATATATATATATATAGCGGAGAATCAAGAAATAAACTAGTAATGCATTATTTCGCCAATAAGAATGAGTTTATTGAACGACTCAAATTTTCGGTGGCCTCCACCTTCTTCAGGAGTCTCGACGGGGAATGTCAATACCAAAACATAAATTGAACATGAAGAGCGCGCACTCATACACAGAATTGGTTGCTATGAGAGTGCGTACCCTTTACAATGATGTTGCCATGTAGACGCAATGTAGTCAAGGTACCCCACGCATAAGGAGGAGGACATTGACATGTTTATTACGTAACAATGGTGTTAAATTACTTTGTATTATCACATGTTATGATATCGACATGTACTCATCAACGTACCATAAGTTACAAAATTAGGTTAAAGAGCGCTCCAACAATCAAATTGTTTCATTACTTAAAATACAAAAATCATCGGTAGGAAGAAGTTGGTATAATAATTCCTGTTAAGAAACAGATGAAATCATCAATTACAAAAACCACAGTTCGGTGTCTCGCTGAAATCCAAACAGATTTGAACATGCAAGTGTGAAATTGATTGACTCATACAACTGAGTGATAGGATGACAGTGTGAATCCATCTACAGAAAATAATACAAAATAAGAGTAAATTGATTATTAAGATGGAGACATGAAATCATAATATTCGGTATAATTCGTCATAATCTCAGACAGAATAACCAACTAATTTCTCTATCACAACACCAGTGGTAGTGAAACAGTTATCAATTAGAAAGATATTTTGAAAAAAAATATCTTATAATCCTCATCATGACTTATTCCTCTCTTTAACGGAAGAATCAGTAACCGTTTAGAATGGATAAATCCCTGTTCAACCCTTCACCTTGAAAGCTCTTACTCTTCACGATTACATTATATATATATATATATATATATATATATATATATATATATATATATATATAATGATCCGAAGCTGTGGAAAGTTAATGTTACGAATCATGAGCTGATATCAGATACGTTACTTAAACTTTGCTTCATTTAGAAAAAAAAAAAGAGATGCTGTAAATAAAAGCAAAGCTCCGGTACATTTGAATACTTAAGGTAATGATTAATCACACAACAGAAATTACTCTAGAAAATTAATATTTTTGTAAATAATAGTATGAGAACGGTAACGGCACTTCAGATACGTTACCATCAAGCATGTCAGATACGTTACCAATAAAAATCGTGCAGCAAGGTTAACTACGACGCGCTTGTGCGCGCGGATTTAACCGGTTGACATCGTGCTCTATTATGACTTGATAAGAGAACATGCACTTCTAAGAGGAATTAACAGTTTGTTTGATGAAAATCGGTTTTGAAATGGTCGAGATATCCAAAATAAAGTAAAAGAAAGAGGTCCTAAGAAAATGTGATGGCCGGCCATCTATTTTTATTTGGACATCTTGCTTTTACTCTATGTTGGACACCTCAGCCATTTCTAAACCGATTTTCATCAAATAAACTTTTCTTAAGTATTTCGTATAAGTGGATTTCGATTATCTTGCAAATAGTTAAAAACTGAATCCTCATCTAAACCAGAACTGGACTATCCCTCAGAATTGTAGCATTTACAAAAAGTGCCGTCACATGTACGTTACAAATCCATCTTATTTCTGCGTTGTTGAGTTTGTGTGTGTGTGTGTGTGTTTGTGTGTGTGTTTTGTGCGACAATAACGTTTTGTCTGTAACAGTCAACTCAGAAGGAATTTAAGGGCTAAAGTCTGCAACGCACCTTATGTTGTCAACTTCACAGCAAACGGGACTACATGAACGGTCTACCTTTGTTCATCACAACGGCGTAAATCCGTACCGAGGAGTGGGGGGGGGGGGATGATCGGCGATAGTCACGATCACCACGATTACAAGCCCATAACCGGACCGGCGGAGCCTGGGGGGGGGGGGCTGCCCCCCCCCCCCCCCCCCCACACACACACACACACACTTTACAGGGATCGAATGTTTGCATTTTTGAAATAAAAAATGGGAGGGAACTGGAAGCAAAAATATGAAGACTTTTTGTTCTCGTTTTTGTTTTGTTTTTGCTTGTCAGCCGACTTTCGGCGGAAAATCACACCTTACAAGTATGAAGACTTTTCTGTTGTTGTTTCTCTTGTCTTTTGTTTTTCTTTCTGCTTGACAGGCGATTTTGACCCCCCCCCCTTTCAAATTTCAAAAACGTAGCGTCGCCCTGAATAATGCCCAAATAAAATTAATAAAGTGGTAATATGGATCTCCATTTCTTTGTATGTAATAATGTAGTACATATTTTCCTATAGCTATTGTATTTTTGAATTTTCTTGATTTGCAGTACTGGTGGAGGTGGGGGTGGGGGTTGGGGTGGGGGTTGAGATAATGAGAAACCTCTCATGAAATATGAAAGAGTATGTAATTTTAAGAAGGATTCAACGTTTATTTGATGAAAATTGCTTTTCATATGGCTGAGATATCCAAAAAAAAACTTATAATAAAAGGCGACAGGCCACGCCTTTTATTAGGATCTCTTTGTTTCACCTTGTTTTTGGATATCTCAGCCATTTTAAAATCGATTTTCATCAAATAAACTTTTGATATCCCATAGAATTGCATGCTCTTTGACATCTCATAGAGTGCTTTCGGAATATCTCGTAAAACGTTAAAAACTGAAGCCTCACCTCGACCAGAACTGTACACACCCTTTAAGTCAACTAGACTTGGAATTTGTCAACACTGACAAATTAGGTGATCCGATCTGTTCGGAAATCAATGATTTGAGTCCTGATCCCAATAGGCATGACCATACCGGTTTCATCTGTGTTTAGTGGACATTGGCCGTGTGATGTTTGGATTCTCATTTAGAAAATGGAGTCAGACCTGCCATCTATGGTACACAATTCCGTATACACTAACGAAGATACAGAATGAAGTATATGTGACCTTTGACCCCACTTTGCGCAGACAAGATGGCATCTGAGCAAAAAGTGGTTATTTTGTGTTATAAAATGGGTTCAAGAATGTAGCCAATTGGAAGCGCTGAAATGAGTCACGTGTGCGTGCATTAATTTCTTAGTAAATGCACTAAGAAGAGTCTCTCTTCCACCTCCCTGGCCTGACGTACGTCACAATGTTTACACTAGCAGTGCGCACTCAATCAGTTGTTACAAGTGCGTCACGCGCTACTTGGGATACGCGCTGTCAATCCTGTAAACAACTTCTAGTTCGGGCCGCGGGCTGCCACAACAGCCGGCGGCCTTTCTTGTGCATAACACGTGGCGTACGTATACTCTTATACGTACGTACAGTACTTATGTGCGGGATTTCCGAGTGCGACGTGCGTGCGTAAATGTTTGGGACGAACATCTTCGGACACCTTGACTTTTGAGCGAGTGCTACATGTAGCTGACTGGTATTGACCTACAAAGGTACGTGAATAATGCTGTTAGTTTTCGACCCATTTTATAAAACAAATGATGCACAGGATTATTTCGTGGCGTTAGTGAAGGTGCGGCGCACTCTCGAGTATTGACAACGGTTGCAAACATGCACTCGGCTGCGCCTCGTGCATGTCGCACCATTGTCAATACTCTCGAGCGCGCCGCACCTTCACTAACACACTCTATCCTGTGCATCATTTGTATAAAATGATCCTTGTAACATTGTCTTTACGTGTGCAAAATATGGGAAAGATAGGACATGTAACTATTTACCTCAGGACAACTCCCCCGGAGGACTAGTCCCCCGGGGACTACTCCCACCTGACAACTCCCCCGGAGGACCACTCCCCCGGAGGACGTCTCCCCCGGAGGACTACTCCCCCGGAGGACGTCTCCCCCGGGGGACAACTCCCCCGGGGGACTACTCCCGCGGGGGACAACTCCCCCGGGGGACAACTCCCCGGAGGACAACTCCCCCGGGGGACAACTCCCCCGGGGGACAACTCCCCCGAGGGACCACTCCCCCGGGGGGCAACTCCCCCGGGGGACAACTCCCCCGGAGGACAACTCCCACCTGACAACTGCCCCGGGGACGTCTCCTGGGGGACAATCCCATAACTGAACAGAGATGTTTCTTATTCGTGTCCTAGAAATTAAAATTGAATTCATCTGTGTAAAAACAATATTCTTTTTATACAGAATTTAAATTAAAGTTAACGTTACCTAAGACACGTCCATCTTTATAACAAAGTTTTTGAAATCTCAGCACAAAGTTTTTACTTTTGTACACGCTACATGTAATGTCGAAAAAAGTAGAAACGCAGGTCCATTTTATCACTGAAAATTGGTCAAGAGATAAACACATTGACGGATACACGCTTTTGAGGGGAGAGTTCATTCCTTATCATGTACCTGTTATTCTTCATTATTTTATAATATTTTAAGAAGTCCATTCTTTGATGATTTTCCTTTTTTTTTTTCATTTCATTTCATTTCATTTTATTGTTTCTGTATGGCACAATATTTTGCACAATATTTTGCAATTCATGATTATGATAAGGAATATGTAAATGAAAGAAAGATATTATTCAGAGGGGTGAAGGCTCAAATAAGGCTCAAATAAGGAATATGTTAGATAATGATTATGATTTTATTGTTTCTGTATGGCACAATATTTTGCACAATATTTTGCAATTCATGATTATGATAAGGAATATGTTAAATGAAAGAAAGATATTATTCAGAGGGGTGAAGGCTCAAATTTTTGAGTTTCTTCAGTTTGTCTCCCTCTACAAAGGAATATGTTGTTAGAAATACCCTTTTAATGGGGTTATGATTTTCATCTTAGATTCTTATGATAGTTACTATCCTATATGTCACTGTCAGTAATACTTTATTGTGCAATTTTCGTTTGTTATGTTGACTGTGAATTTATCTGAACATCATTACAATTCTTAATGTCGGAGAAATAATTGACAGAAAAAAATATGAATATTCTGTGCCTGAAAAGACTTGAACGTGTAAAAAGGTAATATCTTCCAACAGCCTTGGGAAAGCACACCCGCACGTCCAACACAAATCTCTCAACCACAAAGATGGGATGATTCGAGTTTCAATTAATTGAAAATTGAGTTTTGTTTCACACAGTTTTATTTGATAACGTTTGAACATGGAAAACAAAAACAAAAAAAAAATGTCTAGCGTAAGAGTAATTGAAGTTAGTATGCAAGCAACACTTTTGCACGTAATGGTATACCGGAGATTGTGGTATCAGATAATGGTACACAGTTTACAAGTGACCAGTTCAAAGAGTTTGCTTGTCAGTACCAATTCAAGCATGTCACGTCTTCATCACTTTCTACATAGCAATGGGAAAGTTGAAAAGACAGTACAAATCGTAATGTCTAATGAAAAAGGCAATGAGAGATGGAACAGATCCAGGTTTGGCATTTATTGACTATCGGAACACACCGATCGATGGGCTAGATAGTCCTGCACAATTGTTGATGCAGAGGAGGACAAGGACCACCCTGCCAACAGCTAGTCAGCTGCTGAAACCAAAAGTAATAAAGAATGTGCAAACAAAGCTGACCAAGAAACAAAAGTGCAGTAAAATGACTCTGATCGAAGCGAAAAGCGTTGTTGTTTCAAACACAAAGTTGTCCCCCGGGGGAGTTGTCCTCCGGGGGAGTTGTCCCCCGGGGCAGTTGTCCCCCGGGGGAGTCGTCCTCCGAGGGAGTCGTCCTCCGGGGGAGACATCCTCCGGGGGAGTAGTCCTCCGGGGGAGTTGTCAGGTGGGAGTAGTCCCCGGGGGAGTTGTCAGGTGGGAGTAGTCCCCGGGGGAGTTGTCAGGTGGGAGTAGTCCCCGGGGGAGTTGTCCTCCGGGGGACAAGTCCTAGACCAGTATTTACCAAGATACAGGATGAAACATTTATGACTTTTGACCCTACTTTACATACCCAAGATGGTGTCCGATCAAGTAGTTGTTATTTTATGAAATAATGTACGTGACATGAACTAAACATGTGCAAAGAATGTGCAAATTGCAAAGAAAGTTGCAGAAAGAAAGAAATATCTCAATACATCGAAGATAAGCTTTAATTTTAATCCCGACATCGTATGGAAAAACAAAAGGCACATAACCACACAACGATAGCTCAAAGTCTCAGCTACAACATATTAAAATCTGGGAGAAATTTACGGAAGGGTAAGTGAGGTATATAGAACATATAGAAAAATTCCCTCCCATAGAGCAAAATGTGGTTATTTTGTGAAATGATTCTTGTAACATGGTCTTTGCGTGTGCAAAATATGGGAAAGATAGGACAGGTATTTACCAAGATACAGGATGAAACATTTATGACCATTGACCCTAACTTACATACCCAAGATGGTGTCCGATCAAGTAGTTGTTATTTTATGAAATAATGTACGTGACATGAGCTAAACATGTGCAAAATATGGGGGTAATAGGGGCTGTTTTTCTTGAGTTATTGCAAAGAAAGTTGCAGAAAGAAAGAAATACCTCAATACATCGAAGATAAGCTTTAATTTCAACCAAGTTTTTTGACGTAATCCTGACTTCATATGAAAAAAGAGAGGGTATATAACGATAGCCTTAAGTCTCAGCTACAACATATAAAAATCTGGGAGAAATTCACCGAAGCATAAGTGAGCTAGTGCTCGATAAAGATAGTCATGTCAATTTTCATTTCTAGAAAAACTGCACTCCCATAGATATAACACGTAAACTGTTCAAATTTGACAAGATTACTTTCAATCCATTTTTACGAGGTGATGTCGTTATCTAATCAAACTTTTTTATTACACTAATGAAAGAGCATTTAATAAGCTACAATATACTGAAATCTGGGTGAAAATTGGCGAAGGATAAGTGAGATACGCTCGAGTGAACTTGAAATCTGATGACGTCATTTTGAAAATTTACTTTTTTTATTTTATTAAGAATTTTGATATCTTTTAATCATTTTTTCAGCATCGCCAACCCATGAAATGACATGTACAACTCATCAGCTTTCAGAATATGTAAAGAAAATGGGGGGTCACCGTCCATCCTGACGAGTAAAATCGGATTTAAAATTGGCGCTTTTTTGGCATGGTTGCACTGTATATCACCATTGACGCGCGCGCGGAATTTCAACTTTGACGGGCCCGTTTGACGTCATATTGAGTCGGATTGACTTGAAACTTGGTAGAAATATTCCTTGACAGTTCAGACATCTGATCCGTGTGAAAAAAAAAAAACGGGAAATTTCTATTGCATGTGAGCTGTGCATGCGTATACGTTCGCGCGCGTGCGCGTCAGTCCAATTTTTTCAATTTTCAAAAAATACTCTAAATGGTCTGAAGCGTGTGCAAAAAAAAAAAAAAAATGAGCTTGATTTGAGCATGTAAATATTTCAACGCGTGCGTACACGCGCGTCTTAAGGGTAAATATGAATTTTGAGAATATGAGTAGAATTCGCTCGACTTGAAATATATGTGACGTAAATTTCATTGAAAAATTCCATTCCTTTAATGAGATATGAATGAAAATGTGTTTTCATATAATGACGTCATAGTGACGTCACGGTCGACTGATCACTATGATTTTATTAGATCTGTTGTCTTTGGGACATGATACATCATATGGTATAATTTTGAAATTGATAGGCTGAGGACTTTCTGAGCTAACCTCTGCACAACTTTTGAGGAGAAATAAAGAAAGAAGAACTAGAGATTGTAATTTGTCATTACTGACAAATTAAGGTGATCCAACTTTTTTTTAAATCAATGATTCGAGTCCTGATCGGAATAGGCATGTCCATACAGGTTTCATCTGTGTTTAGAGCCATTGGCCGTGTGATGTTTGGATTCTCATTTAGAAAAGGGAGTCATATCTGCCATCTTTGGTACCAAATTCTGCATACACTAGATAACGAAGATACAGCAACAAACACATATGACCTTTGGCCCACCTTTACACTCCCAAGATGGCATCTGAGGAAAAGGTGGTTATTTTGTGAAATGATTCTTGCGACATCGTCTATACGTGTGCAAAATATGGGAAAGATAGGACAGGTATTCGCCAAGATACAAGATGAAACATTTATGACCTTTGACCCTAATTTACATACCCAAGATGTTGTCCGATCAAGTAGTTGTTATTTTACGAAATAAATGTACATGACATGAACTAAACATGTGCTAAGTATGAGGGTGATAGGGGCTGTTTTTCTTGATTTAATGCAAAGAAAGTTGCAGAAAGAAAGAAATATCTCAATACATCGAAGATAAGCTTTAATTTCAACCAAGTTTTTCGATGTGATTTCGACGTCGTATGAAAAAACAAAGGGCATTTCACGATAGCGCAAAGTCTCAGCTACAACATATTAAAGGGAAGGGCTAGTAACTGATCAGTGGGAATCAGTGGGAATGCTGGAGGTTGACTGTTCCAATCCTTGTGGGATTCATTTAAGAGTACATTATGATAATTTATATCTGCTGTTGTGTGAAAATTATTTGCTTCAGAATGGTCTCATATTCAAGTAATGTGCAGTTTAATGTTTCCAGGTTAGCGTGCCTGGTCAGTGACGGGGCATTAAACTGCACATTACTTGAATACGAGACTGTTCTGAAGCAAATAATTTTCACACAACAGTATATGTATAATGTACTCTTAGATGAATCCCACAAGGATTGGAACAATCATCCCTCAGCATTCCCACTGATTCCCACTGATCGGTTACTAGCCATCCCCTTTAAAATCTGGGAGAAATTCACCGAAGGGTAAGTGAGTTAGTGCTCGATAAAGACAATCATGTCAATTTTCACATCTAGAAAAATTCCTCCCATAGAGATAACACGTCATAACGAAGATACAGAAAGAAATGCGTATGACCTTTGACCCCACTTTGCACAGACAAGATGGCATCTGAGCAAAAAGTCGTTATTTTGTGAAATGATCCTTGTAACATGGTCTTTGCTTGTGCAAAATATGGGAAAGATAGGACATGTACTCACCAAGACACAGGATGAAACATTTATGACCTTTGACCCTAATTTACATACCCAAGATGGCGTCTGATCAAGTTGTTGTTATTTTATGAAATAATGTACGTGACATGAACTAAACATGTGCAAAATATGGTGGTGATAGGGTATGTTTTTCTTGAGTTATTGCAAAGAAAGTTGCAGAAAGAAAGAATATTTCAATACATCGAAGATAAGCTTTAATTTCAATCAAGTTTTTTGACGTAATGTCGACATTGTATGAAAAAAAATGAAGGGTATATTCACGATAGCCCAAAGTCTCAGCTACAACATATTAAAATCTGGGAGAATTTCACCGAAGCATAAGTGAGCTAATGCACGATAAAGATAGTAATGTCAATTTTCATTTCCAGAAAAACTGCACTCCCGTAGAGATAACACGTAAACTGGTCAAATTTGACAAGATTACTTTCAATCCATCTTTATGAGGTGATACCGTCATCCAATCAAAATTTTGTTATTTTACATGTGAAAGAACGTTAAATAAGCTACAATATACTGAAATCTGGGGGAAAATTGGCAAAGGATTAGTGAGATACGCTCGAATAAACTTGAAATTTGATGACGTCATTTTGAAAATTTACTTTTTTTACTTTTAAAAGAAATTTGATATCTTTTAATAATTTTTTTCAGTATTGCCAACCCATGAAATGAGATGTACAACTCATCAGCTTTCAAAATATGTAAAGAAAATGGGGGGTCACCGTCCATCCTGACGAGTAAAATCGGATTTAAAAATGGCGGTTTTTTGGCATAGTTGCACTGTATATCGCCATTGACGCGCGCGCGGAATTTCAACTTTGACGGGCCCGTATGACGTCATATTGAGTCGGATTGACTTGAAACTTCATAGAAATATCCTTGACATTTCAGACATCTGATCAAAGTGAAAAAACGGGAAATCTCTATTGCATATGAGCTGTGCGTGTGTATATGCGCACGCGCGTACGAGTCCGTCTGATTTTTTTCAATTTTTCAAAAAATGCTCTAAATGGTCAGAAACGTGTGCAAAAAAAAAATGAGCTCGATTGGAGCATACAAATATTTCAACGCGCGCGTACGCGCACGTTTTAAGGGTATAGATGAATTCTGAGAACATGTATAGAATTAGCTTGACTTGAACTATATGTGACGTAAATTTCATTAATGAGATATGAATGAAAATGTGTTTTCATATAATGACGTCATAGTGACGTCACGGTCAACTGATCACAATGATTTTACTAGATCTGTCGTCTTTGGGACACGATACATGTATGGTATAAGTTTGACAATGATAGGCAATGCACTTTCTGAGCTAACCTCTGCACAACTTTTGAGGAGATAGAAATAAAGAAAGAATCCGTACAGAAACAATAGGTGATCCGAGAGGATACTCGGATCACCAATTAAAGAATCAGTACAGATTCAGAAGGTGATCCGAGTACCCTCTCGGATCACCTAATATATTCACCTAATAAAATTCAGCGATCTGGTGCACACTTTTGGCGAAATTGTGGATTTTTTTTTCCTATCAAAAAACAAGTAAGAAAAAGAAATATTCATAGATAATTTAATGACTAAATCGTGGTACCTCAGCTCTTACTTCGCGTGTGCGACATCACGGTGTAGGCCTACTACACTAGTAGTAGGGCCTACATGTAAGGTATCGGGGGGGGGGGTAGCCCGAGGAGGTAGCCCCTTCCCCCATGACGGAGCTTTTGCATTTTTAGGATTGACATGGAACGATTTGATGTGCACTTTTGTGGAATATTCGGAAAATTGTCAGTCCCCAAAGTGTGCAGAGTCTAAATCAATGGATAGGAACAGAGCCGGGGGGGGGGGGGAGGAGTATATTAAAAGAGGACGAGGGAATCTTATTAGAATTGAGGTAATACATGTAGATCTGATGCACACTTAAATGAAACATTTGGAAATCTGTACTAAGCCTGTAGGAAAAGGACCGAAAGGGGGAGAGAAATTTTGCATTTTCAGAATTGAAATTCAGCAATCTGGTGCACCCTTTCGATAAGATATTTGGAAAGTTTTCTACCAGCTTTTGCATGTTTATGATTGCAATTCAACGATCTGGCTCATAGTTCTGCCGGTATTTGGACAATTTTTCCATAAAGAAAGATTTGTCCTCATCTCGGGAATTGTTTGGGGGACAAATGATTTGTCTGCCCCCAAACGCCCCTGATCATCCCTGTGTATGACCATAGATGTATCCCGACTGAGTCATCAGAGTCATCATCGTTTGCTGTATGATTCAGGAAATGGAGGGGGTTCAATTATGGCGGTGTAGTTTTATTTTGTGTTATTGTTTGTTTGTTTGTTTTCGTACATAATTTGCACAGAATACGAATACATAATTTCATGGTCCCGAGTTGCTCGCGTCATAGCATGTTTACATGTAGGCCTATACTATTTGACGTTGTCAACGTCTGGTTCATACCTTATGTCGATATTACTTTTTTTCGCGAGCGAGTGATGCGAGCGAGCACTTGAGAAAATTATATATTCATATCCTAAAGGATAGAATACTGTTAAGCTCTGTTAGCTCTCTGAAGGCGGGCGTAAGAACGTCATGCAATATGCCAAAATTGATACAATCGCATTTCTGCTTCTTCCATTTTTTTTTTCAAATTTCAGGGGGGGGGATGATTGTACTGGTCACCCCCCCCCCCCTCCCTCTATTTCTGGGGGGGTGCATCCCCCCATCCCCCTTCCGGATTTACGCCCATGGTTCATTATAATTTTGCATCTTATCTATATACATGAAATACGCTCAGTATACAAGAGCACTTCCTTAGTTGCATGTTTATGCTCTGAAAATGACTATAGGATTTGATGTCTAGCGTTTTGCATCAAGTTTTTGAATCACATGTGTGAGTGATCGGGCTTTAATGTAAATCGGTAGTTTAATGTGTCAACACTGTAAAAAATGCGACATGCGACATGTTTATGAACTAAACACAGTGTTAAAAATCTAAACACTTTGTTTAACATCTAAACACCCGGTGTGTATAGCACGTGTAAAGTATTGAGAGTTAAAGTGTTTAGCTTGGAGTGTTTAGTTGGAGTGTTTATTCTGGTCACGTTATGTCAATATGTCCATATATATATATGGAGAAGTGTTGGAAATGGTGTGTAAATTGCAATTTCTAGTTTCCTTTTATCACGAGGAAGTGGAAACTGTTACGACATCAAGATGCACTATGAAATAATTCATGTTTTAGGCCTTTCATGGAAATGCCTAAGGAAAAAGGATAACCTAAAAATAATTATGTAATACAACTGTAATAAATTTATATTTTGGTTTCGCATACATGTACAGTCCTATATTTTAACTGCTAGAAAAAAAATGGGAGTTGCCTTTGTTAATGATTTCGTTCATGGTTTAGGGCATTACCCAAATGTTTGTTGGTTAGGCCTAAACACTTCTACTGTCAGGATAAACAGGCGCGTTTACATTTAGAACGCCTCGTAAACACGTTCTAAACACCGCACATGTTTAACATAAACACTGTGATACTCGTACTCTACAAGTCAGCAGCGCATGTGACATGACGGCCGCGGCCACAACGCACGCAGTGGTGACCTGTGCGTGCGCTTCTAGCGCACACTCGTGCTGTGCATGATTATGACCATAATCAATGCACAATTGGCGGGAAAGGAGATGTGCGCGCGCGTACGTACCTGTACGGATGGATCTGTCTGATTGGCTGGCTGCTGGTGCATGCTGCGATTGCATGCCCCAGCAGCGTGATGTGCGTAGGCCTACAGTACGTGCGCATTCGTTCTAGGCTTGTCGTCCACTACACTGCACTTACGACTCGATCGACTGCACTGTACTGCTAGCTGCTGATAGCTCGACTGCACTGCATAAAAGAGCGGATCTAGCTAAGATGGCGTCGAAGGGATAAAGTTCTAGCCTGGCCGGCCTGCATGAAAGCGGTGAGTCTGCTAAGTCTGCTAAGTCGGTGAATAACAAGATTTATTGCAAAATCACCTCGTTTAATGTAAAACTGTAATAGGCGTGGAAATAAGCAACGCCCTTGAAGATTTTGCTCGTTTGTTTTAGTTTTCTATTTCTAAATCTAACGACTAAGTTGTACATTAGAACGGGGAACGCTCTAGCGTTAAGTCTAACTGTAACGTGTTCGTGTTGTTAACGTTACAATATCTAACTTGCTAGGCCTACACTCTGCAAATTACCGGTACCGTAGTTATGGGTAAACTCGGCCTAGCGGGTCAACTCACTGTATCTTTAATTTTACGAAGTTATGAAGTATCTTTCATGTGAATGACGATGGGTTAGTGACTATATTTTGAGTGAAATTCAGTTTTATTCCCTGTAAATTCTTCACTCAACAGGTGGTGAAAATTGAATGTAAAGCCCATTAGGATGTCTTGGAAGGGGATGGCAATGGCACCAAAGTGGGTGACGATGATGTCCTGACGTGTACTGTATAAATCCTGCAAGACATTACCTCTGCTGGCAGAGAACGAGGCATGGTGCACTCAGCAGAGTAAATCGACTGGGGATAGTATATCACTGTACACTACCCATGTGGAAAGTGGAAATCAAGTAAGTACTCAAAATTGCAGAGCCAAATCAATGAATATTATGTACTTAAAGGGCATGTAAATGAGTTTCTACAAAATGCAGATTTTAGATGCTTTAAGATCTTCTGTTTGTGTGTGTGTGTGTGTGTGTGTTTTTTTTTTTTTGGGGGGGGGGGGATTACCTACTCCCGACTCCCGAATTCAATCCATTAGCTAAAATAAATACACAGTATGGAAAATTGATTTATTGCAAATATTGTTGAAAGTGTAAATTACAGATGTGAAAATCTTCACCCAAGAGACAAAGGATACAGTATGGTCGTAACTCTGCTTGATAATGATGATGAATAAGAAAGAAGAAACAACAAAAAAGACTTGAATTATTTCCAGAAAATTCAGCAAAGTAAGTAAAAACTGACGCAAGACACTATGTGCTAATGTGATGAAGGGATTCTGTCATTCCTTTTAATTTGAACTTGCTTATGGATTCAGTCAACTTCTTTGCTATCCATTCATTTTCAGAATCTATGGGAGCAGTTAAGTCCATTGTATTGCAAAGCCAACTGATTTGTTTTCCTTGTGTAATCATTTCTTTTTACCAGCACCAGTACGTCATGGAAGAATTGATCAGGGATCACGCCAAACCTGTCTGGATTAGAATGAAAGATGCATGCGCTTACTTCTATACAACCTGTCTAAAAGTGCAAACATCTGAGGATTACAAGGTCATCGCAAGATATACTGATATACAGTATATCTATAGGCCTACATGCCATATGAAGGAAATGAACCATGGATAATGATTTTGAATGTTAATAATCATTTTCCCGCTAGCCATGTGATGTCTCACATCGTCATGATGCACTACAGACCTATTAGGAGGCATCCCACCTGTTAGAGCAACCTTTCTATTGTTTTTTTTTTCTTCACTGACAGTGTGCATCTAAACCTGTATACATGTACTAGAATAAAGCAAATCATATAGGGGTTGATAGGGTTTTGTATGCGCTGGGGCTTCAGTTCTCCGTGTGCGTGTATGCGTGTATTACATAATGACGAACCTCTAAAGAAATATGAAGGTAGGGGACCTATATAATTCGAAGAGGAATTCAATGCTTATTTGATGAAAATTGGTTTTGAAATGGCAGGGATATCCAAAACAAAGCGATTCTATTGTCCTCTGTGCTTACGATAATGGTCACCTGTATTCTTATTGCTCATAGATATGTGTAATTGTCTTTTTTTAACAGCTGGTACGTAAAATTGTAATGTTATCTATTATGTAAAGACACTTGCTCGAAATCGTTTTGCACTAAGAAAAACAGTTTCATTCACTTCATTTTATTCATCAACCAATATCCTTGTAATTCACTGTTAAGATATTACTCAAGAATTTTGTTCGATTTGCTTTCTGTTATATTCTTGTGGAAAAAGGAATATAGAAATCAAAACAAATCAAATCAAAATATCAGCCATTTCATTTTTTTTCCCCTCGGGTGCTTCAAATACAATCAGCAGATATTGGACGCAAATAAGAGGCCAGTAGTTGCATTTGTTTGGAATTCTTTGCAATTTTTTTGTAGACCTGATAGGAAATGCAGCATTCGGTAGTTAATATTTTCTTTCTGAGATATTCTTGAAATCGGTCACATGGAAAGAGGTATCAGAATTGTAGTACAACATGCATGGAGAATAGGGAGGAGTCTTGCGACTGACTGACAAATTGACAAGGGAGGAGTCTTGCTGATCACATCGCGTGTTCATGACAGCCTTGCATACCCTCCCGCCTCCAGTTGCAATGCATTATTTTTTCTTTGTTCATATCCTCTTGTCTTTACCAAAAATTCTGCTGTGTCGAGATTGAAAGTAGCCCTCCATACCATGATTATGTGGAGTATGATGAGACTGATTAGACTCTAATAGACTATTCATGTATATCCATTGAGTTTGACTTCTTTCTCCAAGGTTCTAGCAAGGTAGAAGTTTTTTCTCACTCACCTTTTGAAATCCGCTAACATTCTAAGATTTCTCTCGAAATAGCAAAAGTGAAAAATCAATACAGTACTGTTAGCCTACATGTACTTTCAGTGAATGTCGCAGTGAAAAGAACAATATCATGTATGTATTTAAGTTCCATTATTGGTACTGATCAGGGAGTGCAGATGTTCACCACAGGCTAAATACAGTGAAAACATTTTTTTTTTGGGGGGGGGGGTGGGGGGGGGGTCTCTTTATGATGAGTGCATCATCTACACTCCCTGATCAGTACAATACGACCATAGTGTTGTGCATGGTATAATTTGCCGTGAGCCTAATTTGGTTCGGGTACACCCCAAAGCACTTTGCCAATAATTGATGTAATCTTCAAGGTCGGCATTAATTTGTTCACAGACTGCAGTTATGTTCCTGGAGGTGTTACATACATGTCAAGCTTCCGAAGCGTTGAGTTGCACTTCACAATCGACAAGTTTATTCGTTTGTTTTACAATACTAAGAATTAGTTCTGAATACAGTAGAAAGACGGCAATTCTTGAAAGTAGGCTAAGAATTACATGTGACTGAAAAGTAATTGTTAAATGCAATATTTTTTTTTCTCCAAAATGAGTTATGTGTCATTTCCTGCAAATACAAACTTTACTGTGTGTATAGGAGAGAATTCCATTTACGTCTTCGTTTGCAGGCCAGTGACTCCCAGGTATCTTGCATTTAACTCAGTATGGTGTCGTATAGCAATAACATGGCAATATTTAAAGGGGAAATCCAGTCCAAATACAAGTTAGTCTGATAAGAAAGAATAAAATATTAAGAGTTCATTGGTAAAATTTTGATCGAAATCGGATGTAAAATAAGGAAGTTATGACATTTTGAAGTTTCGCTAATTTTTGAGGAAACAGTTCTTGAATGGTTGATATGAATATGCAAATGGCAATGTGGGCATGTCATTCCCTCACAACTTACTTAATTTCAAGTTTTTCATTCAAACGCAATTATTCCCGAGGCTCAAGTCCTGATATATCTAACTGATCACTTTTCTGAAGTTATTCAACCAGCAATACCATAATGTTTCACATTTCATTAACATAAACATTGAATTTCATCATTTTTGGGGGGGTACACGATCAATGGAAAATTGTGAGGTTATCGCATGGTCAACTCACTCATTTGCTCACTCACTCAACTCACTCATTTGCATATTCATATCCACTTTTAACTGCTTTGCAGAAATTAGCAAATCTTCACAATTTGATAACTTCCTTATTTTTCATCCGATTTCATTCAAATTTTTACTGTTAAACTGGTAAGGTTTTACTCTTTTTTATCAAACTTATTTATTGGACTCGATTTCCCCTTTAAAGGATTTTAACTTATTATTCATCAGATATTGCCCAAGCTTTGACTGATGTTTTGATAACTTGCATTCAGAGAATTGCCTTAACTCTTGTAGCCAAAATATTTGTGAAAGCTAACGCAGGTCTTCCCTGGTATTATGCGATGTAAGTGTGCTGATGATTTGGTACATACTGGGTAAATTCTATATAATGTTATGCGTTTATCTTTTTTCATGCAAAAAAAGTGGAAACAATCCACTTTACATTAATAAATACATGGGAATTAACATGCATGATGATATGTCTCATTTAAACACGTAGAAATTAGCATGTATGAATGTATGATGTGTAAACATGTCTCATATAAACACGTGGAAATTACCATGTATGATGTGTAAACATGTCTCATATAAACACTCAGCATGTATAAGGTGTAAACATGTATCATATAAACACTGAGAAATTGCGATGTTTAGTATGTAAACATGTCACATGTTTAGTGTATGCAATTTTGTGATCGATCTAAAAATCAGACATGTGTTCTGAGAATAAACACTAAAATGGCAAATAAACATGTCGCAGTGTTTTTAATCTGTCACAGCGAATAAACATGTCGCAGTGTTTACAACGTAAACAGTGCGTCATGTTTATTTTTTGGTTCAGTGTTTAGATCTTAAACATTGTGGGTGATTATGTGAATGTGCGGTGTTTAGTATTTAAACACTGTGAGTGATTACGGTGTAAACGTTTGGTGTTTAGGCTATAAACACAGCAGGTGTTTAGTTTTTAAACATCAGAACCGTTTAAAACATAAACATGTGTGTGTGATAAACACCTAGGGTGTGCTGAAAATAAACACAGCATGTGTTTAGTTCATAAACATGTTTAATATATAAACACGTCGCAGTGTTTTTAAACTGTCACAGAAAAGTGTTTAGTTAGGTGTTTAGAAACTAAACAAATTTTTTACAGTGAAGGAACATAAATGCTTTGTCAGATACGTTACCATCGTTTATCGATTCTTTTGACCTAATTTATTACAGACAGGAACAAAGGAAAATTGAATTCATGTGTATTATTTGAATAGAAATCTTTTCCAACTTCATTTTTACCGTCTTCCGTGTAATTACAAAATTTCAGAAACTATATCAGAAAAAAAAAAGAATTGTGGATTTGTGTTTGTTTGGTTCTCATCTTTCACGTATATCTCAAAGTTTTATTGAAGAGTTATCTAATCTTTATCTCTCTATGACGAGATCATTCTTAACGTTTAGAAGTGCGGTGTTTTTAACGAAAATAGTCACATTGTGATGTTCGTACAAGTTAAAATGACTTTATTGCCATGATTGATGTTGGGTCTGAAACGTATGCTAACGGAACTTCTGATGAGTCAGATACGTTACCAAACACCGTTCTTCTTCCGATCCAAAATGTATTCAATCTGGAAAGGATGTTACCTGGCATTTGCTATTTATGAGAAGTGTAATACTTATTCATAATGCTTCATATCGATGAGATTATTGATATGATTAAAATGCAGGTAAAAAGTTAAATTAGGGTAATATATTTTAGGCCGAAATATATATATATACATAAATATGTTCTTGATTTCTATTTAGCCTTCACTTTGTAAATCACGATCATTTTTATTACAGATTAGATCAAGGCCGACTCCATGATGTTTGTTTATGTTTAAGCTTGTAGTTTTACAGCATTGCCATTTTAAATCAAGAAAAAAGCAGACAATAAGCGATTTCCTAAGATGCTACCTCTGGTGACCACATTATCAGAAGATAATGTGATTTTAACATGTTAAAAAAGGACTCTGCGTTTGGAAATGTTTTTATTAAAAAAAAATGAGCTTTCAAAAATCGCCCATTGATTGTTTTGTATGCCTAAGGGATTAAAGTTTCTGACTTGATAAAAAATGAATGAAATCTTTGATGGTGAATTTTGTCATTTTGTACAACTGTAATTACACACTTTTTCGGAGAATGGCCCTAATGTTCTCTATACAGTTGACCATCTAGTATCATCTTGTGTACATACATTTGTCATGGCTCATTATTTTGTTGGTGATACATTACGTCAGTCTTCTTCAGATTGTACGATAATGGTTATTATGAATATTAATGAACCACGCAGAAAATTTGGGTAATTCGATGTCAAGGATTTGTACCAAGGCTTGTACACTTGAGCTGAAATAGAATACAAACGTCATCAAAACAGGAATAAATTGCAATAGAATGGATGAATAGGACATGACATTATGTTCACCTAAAATAGTGACACCCCATGCCCGTTCTAGTTACAATGATTCCAGGATTGCTGAACTGGTGACATGTTTCTATTAAACCAGAAATACTGTTGAACCACCTGCAGTAATGCTATCATCTTACCTGTTTGTAATTTAACTTTTCTTGAAGACCCGGTAGAGTGGGGAGAGAAGGTTAGCCAGAATTAATTGATCTTCATTCGCTGCCAACCAGGATACATTCGAAAACCACGACTTACATGGTTCATGCAGGAACGATAGAATCAGTGAGAATAGAATTGCCGTCAGCGAAATTTTGCATAGAAGCGTAGGCTCATCGGTAACGTTCTTCGGCTTCGCGTGCGTTGCGTAGATAAAGTGAGCTTTCGCAAGCACGACGCGGCCGGTAGTTGAGCGTGCCGTGTGCAAAATTTACTTCTGCGCATGATCAAATCTGAGAAACGTCCCGTCTTGGCAGGGGAAAATGAGAACGGTTCCCGGCCAAAATAGCGTTCGGTCCCGATGCTGGGCAGGATTAAGCCAGCCAGCCAGCCAGCCAGCCAATCAGCGATCTTGTCCCCACGCCTCCGTCCTAACAGGAAAGCGAAACTGCTTAGATATGGGGACCGGAGTCCCAGTGCGGGGACTGTCACAGCTGATTGCTTCCGCGTACTCTCGGTCTTCCCGTCGTGTAGCGAAAACTCCCTTCAGGGAGGTGCCGCAGCCGCTGCCGCACCTTCCTGAGTAATGTAGGTCGTGTCTTATGCCAGGCTGACACTTGCACGACTTTTGGCCACGATTTTGTCGTGGCAAGTCGTGACCAAAATTTTGAACATTTCAAAATAAATAACTCGTCCCGACATGGCACGCAGTCACGACGGGTTTACGCACACTTCACGCCAGTTTACGACTAGTATGCGCACTGGCACGATTCGAGTCGTGCCAATGCGTGCCACAGAATCGTGCAAGTGTCAGCCTGGCTTTACTCTCCCGAGCAAAGATGGACACAGGACAAAGGAAATATTCAAATTCGGCTCTGATTGTATGAACATCGCGTCATTCGTATGACCACCGATGGCGTTTCTCAGGCTTCAGCAGCAACTTCGTGAGCGGCGCCAAAATCTGAATGTATGTTGTTCATTATAGGCATATAAAATCTTTTTTTTTTATTTTTACAGAGAAGTGTGCATTTGTATAGGATACAAGTGTAAAACATAAATACGTAACATGTTGTAATGTGACTGATGAATGTAATAGTCACGTCCTTTGTGTTGTATGTTATCATTACCTTCTTTGGTCACGTGTTATATACGGAGCATGTAAATAGGCCTTAGTAATAACCAATTTCTGATGTTTCCAATTTATGATTAACTTCGTAGAGATATGGCCAATCTGCTTCCTACGTTTGCATTTTACTTGGATGAAAATTGATTTGATTTGATTTGATTTGATTTGAATTTCTTTGCACTTTGTGTACACAAGAACAAACAAACATTATATTAAACTGAGTTACATATTACACAATAACATTGTACCTTTTTGACTTACAAAAAGTGATCGAAACACATTCTAATAAAATAGATTTGAACTTGAACTGGAATTAGTAACATAAGTTTGCAACAAATGATAAATAAGTAGTATAGTGTGGTGTGGTATGGAATACTCTACTTACGTATCAACAACGAACAGATGAGTAGGCATATATATATATATATATATATATATATATATGCAGGCCTTCTAGTCTGTTATGTAATAAGATATATATATATATATATATATATATATATATATATATATGATTGTATTATATGTAGAATATAAATGTGTGTGTATATATATATATATATATAGAGAGAGAGAGAGAGAGAGAGAGCAAGAAACCCTTTGCAAATTGAGTAAACTACGGATTATGTCCATTATACTCAGTGATGACGACATGTCATCGCAAAGTTATTAACAGGAAAAAAACAAGTCCATTTCACAGGTGCATGTAACTTCCTATTAAATCACAAGACATACATTAAAGTAATGTGAAACATACATACAGAAGTCATTGAATATATTATTGTCATATTAAACTGGACAGAAGAATTTAACATTGTAGTCATAAGAGAAATAAATAGTTATAACATGTTGTATTTCAGTACAACGCGACAAGTTTGGACTAGACTAAGCTGAAATCTAAAAGAACGGCTATAAAATTATTATGAATAAAATGGCTTGTTTATTTAGTATAATATTTCAGATCCAAATTCTACAATTAAGATGATCGACAACAGAAAACTCATTCAATTCATCAACTCGTAATGGTAAGTGGGGAAGAACTGGCTAACATCAGAGAAGGAACGGAGGAGAAATCTGATATCATTTCTTGTGTGTGCGTATGTGTTAGTGTCTGTTCGTGTTTAGCTGTCTGTCTTTTTGGCCCCATAACAAATTCAAACCAGCTTTACAGAATGTTTCATATCTGCTGCAAAACATGTTTGTTCAATCTCGCTTTTATTTTCCCTAAACTAACTGAAGATACAATGATACTTTGTACAACCACTAATACAACCACGCGACGAACAGGAATTAGAATGTTAGAGGTTGATTTTCATTAGGTTGTTGTGCTAAACAGTTGGTAAGTGCAACCAATTCATTGTTTCATATGTTTAAGCCTTTCGTAAAATTGTATATTGTCAGAGTATATAGCGACTTTCTCAAGATTAAAGTTATAATTCTCCAAGAATACTCCATCATCTGATTGTGAATTGTATGGAACTCATGACAAGATATATTGCAATACACAATACAGCCTTTCAGTACACTTTCCTGTAAGCAGATATCTATCATGAAGAGTGAAATAACTCTGTAAGTTTGTTTTAATTTGGATAGGGGATGCACACATGTAGCTGATCAAACATTGTAACATGGATTTAGACCAGTTTAAGAGATAATTCATTGAAGCTTGCTACATACTCTCATGTTGTAAATAACACATAAGTGAGACATTGTCTTTGTTGTATATAGCAGTATCATACATTGCACTATATTCATGACGGATATAAGCACATAATCGATCTACTTGCATGCTGTTTGTACATGTTCATACTGAGTATTTATGTTTAGTAGGATAGTCTTTAGCATCTTGATGTGTTATATACACAAGCATTGCGTTGTGGATTCACTTGTTGAGATACAAATTCATTGGAATTATTTCTCACAAGAAATACATTTTTACATCCAAACAGTAATCTAATTGTCTTGGTCTATAAATAAAGGCTGTGTATCAAATAAGATGCATGTGCCAAATTATATTTGGGCTTATGGCAATTTATACAAAATTTGCAGTAAGATGACAAACAATAACTGTGTAACTGTAATACAATGACATAATTTGCATGTACATAAATGGGCTATATCTTCCAGGATATATTACCAATTTGGTCACACAACTACACATGTATATGCTTACAGTGTAAATAGTGTTATATAATATTATACTTCATAGGATTAGAAATCGTTGAACTATAGCTATGAGTTGATTCGTATAGTAACCTGTACAATTCATTATTTGCTTATTTCAGTAATCCGTCACGTCGCATAACGTTCCATTGATATATGCATCGTAACGTCGCGGTGCATCGTCACATTGCATCGTCGTGTCAAGTCATGTCAACATTATCGTCAAAACCGTCTATGTGAAGCTACGTCACATCGTAACTGTCAATCGAAGTTTATACTGTAGCAGCATCGTTGTTATTTGCTTATGATAATGGTCATTGGATCATTGTTTGACATTGAATAACAAGAACCCAAGTTCAACGAAATTATGTGCGTTCACTGATTTATTGTTATTGACGCGTTTGCACTGTGATAAACCCCGGAGTAAGCAGCCTATATATCAGAGGTTACAATATCCTATTAATATTTTTTCATCCATTTTGGATATCTACGTTGAATTGACAGCTAGTGAAATCACTTTAATTTGCTAGAATGTATTTAAATGTCGACAATGCAGCAAAATACGACAGTGTTTGAACATCGTTACTGTAGTTACATGTTATCTGATGTGATTTCCCATTCAACTAAATTTTCATTGAAATTTCATTTCATGCAAGATCACCTGAAAAAATGAAATCACATTTCTTTGTTTCAAACATTTACGCTTCTGAAAGACTCGGCGTATCCTCATCGTCAAAAATATAACTTAAGCTACATGAGAAATACTGTCTAAATCAACAAAGTGATCTTAGAACTTTTTTTATTCTGCAGCGGCATGAAAGTCACAGGTTTTTATTCATCAAATAAACCTCAAAAAACCCTAGAATAGCTGCCTAAATTTTCAATACTCAATTCAATAATTAAAACTTTATTTTCACTTCTTTTCAACAAAAAGTACAAAGAAATATGTGGAATATGACATGCATTTTATCGAATGATATCAAAACATAGCAAACAGAGAATTTCATAACATTATGTAATTGATCCTGCTAAGATCATTTCCGTGATCTATTTTTGATAAATGGTTCATATCTACTACATCTGTTTTTTCCTGCGATTTTTTTTTTCACAATAATGTATTTTAATGAAATATATTTGAATTATTCCAAATTATTTCAGTTTCAAATCTAGGCACTTGGAATTCATCAGGATATTGTAAATCTTCCCATGAAAGCAGTTCCAAACAAAATCAATGTATAATTAATGTAAAGAGTATTTTGGGTGGTAAGAGCCTAGCCTAACCTTTCAAAAAAAGTTTGGAAATCTGACTTCAGTTGTGAATTTCTCCAGTTTGTAAGCACTATACAATAAATGCTTGATATCAATAGAAGGTTTATTAAATTTTCTTCAAAATAATATCCTACTCATTATGATTATGCTATCAAGTAAAGGTCTGTACTCAAAAGTGTCTGATAAGGTCTGCATTGAAAAGATGGAAAATGAACAAGAATCTTCCCTATGAAAGAGAATGGTCGTAAAGAGTAAATAGAGAACATGTTCTTTTGTGTTATGTCTTTTGTTCTCAACTGGTCAGCCATGAAGGCAAATTTCAATAGACATCACGTCACATTAAAGTTTTCAGTAGTGCCATGCCAGGCAATTTTGATAGCTCATCAAGATTTATGGTTGTACATCATGCCACGTGTAAGTAATGTTCAAAAAGCCCCCACCATAGGGCAGATTGAAGCAAACTGCTGAGATGCTTCAAAAAGATGACAACGCAAGACCACATAGAGCGAGACTCGTGCGCAACTTTCTCGAGAGAGGCTATCACTAATCTTGAATGGACTGGCCTGCATGCAGCCCCGACCTCAACCTCATAAAACGTCCTTGGGATCAACTTGGCCGAGCTGTGGGGAAGATGGTCACAAATGCAACAATATTGGCAGGACTCCATCAGATACTGGTTGACGAGTGGAACGCCATTCCTCAGCAGCGAATCACGAAGCTAATCAACAGCATGAGTACACGTCACCAGGCGGTGGTGCAAGCACTTGGGTCGTCCACCAGATACTGAGCCTCGATCATGTTCATTGACCATATAAAGACAAGTTGACATAAAGTAAAGACAAAATAACGACCAAATGAGGACAAAATAAAGATGAAATTCCAATAAAATCAAGACCATTCCATTTCACTTTTTATGTCTTTCTTGTGGTTAATGTGGCGAGGTTCTGTGAGATAAAATGGTTTGAGTCATGATCGTTTGTGTGTGTGTGTGTGTGTGTGTGTTGTGTGTGTGTGCATGCGTGTGTGTGTTTGTTTGTTTATCTGTTTCGTTGAACGCATCCATGTTTCGCTCCATAGAAATGCTAATGTTACAGTAAATGAACACCAAAGATACAATGGGTAACTCATAACGAGGAAACTCCATTAGGGACGTCAAAAATCGGTCATTTTGCAACTTTAAAATTCTGACTTTACCTTAGATTTGTAAGCACTGCACCTCCATGTATACGATAATCATAACAAGTATGATATCATTTTAAAGAGAATTAAACAGTCTTTGTGTGGTACTAAGCACAAATAAGTCATTTCTAAGGAAAAATGATTGATCAAAGTCAAATTTCCAAACTTTTTTTGAAGGTTTAGTATACAATGACACTGCAAAGTCAATGATATACACGTGTATCTTCTCATTTATCCTTAAAAAAATACACTCGCATGGATTGTTTATCACTGCTCTTAATGTTTTGTAATCGAGAACCCTTAGAATATATCTTTCTGTCATTAGAGTCAATCAAACCCCATATTAAAGTGGAATAAGGTCATAAGTTTTCTTGATCTTCTTTTTTTTTAACTGACAGATTCTAATTTATTGCAGGTCATGTGGTAGCCAGCTAAAGGCCCGGTCCCACTGCACTTACGGATGCAAAGAGGATGTACAGCGTACAAAAAAATCTTGCCATCCGTTGGAAAACGCTACGAATCCGCTGTGTACCCATCGCATACGTGTTTCATCCGCTCTATCCATCGAGCATCCGTCCACTGTGATTTCATCCGCGCAAAAAGTTTTAAGCTGCTTAAAACTTTTAGAACGGATGAACTTTCCGCTGTGTACGATGTAAATCCGCGACATACGAGCAACAAACGTTGTATGTCCGTGCGGCATCCCTTAAACGTCCGCTGCATCCTCTCTGCATCCTCTGGGCATCCTCGCAACTCACATCCGCTGCAGCTAAAAACGGAAAGAGGGAGGAAAGATATGGTACGTGGAACGTCTTTACATCGTTAACAGCACGTTAATAGAAAGGATGTAAGCGTATGCATCTCGTATATAAAGCATTTCGAAAGCATCCCCTCTACATCCGCTCTGCATCCGCTCTGCATCCACTCTGCATCCGCTTTTTCTGTTATGCGTCCGTTTCGCAATTATCTCCGGTAATCCCTTCGGAGCTGTCATCCCCTTCCATCCGCTTTCATCCGCTAGGCTTCCGATGAACATCCGTTTAACATCCCCGCTACATACTACCCACGTCCGTTCTATTTCCGTTCTGTTACCGCCAATTTTCGCCAATTTTGTCAATTTCTGGAGCGGATGAAAGCGGATGAAGCCATCCCCGAAATTTTGCTCGTCCGCTGTGTCCTTTCTGCATACGCTTTGTGGGCCGGGCCTTAACGTATCGGCAGGCTGCGGGAGTAAGAGTGCAGACCCTATTTGTGCATGCTGGCGTTGAATCGGCCTACTCTTATCACCGTGTTGAAAGAAATTATAAAGATATTATGAAAGCAATTGAATAAAAGTGAATGAGATCTGACTTTATATGATGCAAACAGGTGAAATCTCAATCATGATCCCTTCGTATGCTCTCAGGCATATTGTAGCCAAAATACGCCATGTCGGTGGAAAGCCTCTCTCTGACTTTTTCAAACTGCTCATCAGAAAGCGTGTCATAATATTTTTTCATGATGGCATCATCGCTGCTATTCGAAGGGTGAAGTTTCTTGTATGGATGGAATCTAGAATCCACACCCATGAGTTTCAACGCCTCTATGACATCGTCATTATACGTCTCAGCTTTTCCAATGAAATCGTAACCGAGACAAGGATTACAAATCTTGTACACGTCCTGCCAGTGAATATCGTAATTTCCGTCCAAGAAATAGTCGATAAATTCTTTAAAGGTCACATTGTACATTTCATTTTTTACCGACTTATTGGGCATTTCGTCTTTAGAGTGATTTCCGTATTTCATGTAGATTTTCTTATTGTGAGCACGGCGCTGATTAAGATTTATATTGGGAAAAGTCTCCAGTCGCTCTCTGAAGGCAGACAAAAGACGGCTGTAAGGATTGCGCACGAAGATAACCTTCTTAAAGCGAGAAGCGTAGAGTTTCTTGCGCTTTTTCGCTTGTGACATATACTTAAAGTGCTTTTTTAGTAAGGTGACAGATTCCATCGCGCTCAATTTAGCGTCTTCAGGTATAAAGCCGTTGACGCTGAGGAGAAGTCTACCCCAGACTGTGCCGCCACACTTGGGGACGAGGAGTAGCAGCGTTCGCTGATTTGGGAGGACCCTAAAGAGCTTGCAGGTCTTTGCCAGGCGCGGAGAAGCCCTGATGTTTCTCTGCAGACATTCACGCCGTAAGATCTCCTGACGAGCTGCTTGTGTGTCTCTACCACTCACCGTCGGTGAGGTTTCCTGAAAGATATGATTTTGCCAGATAGAAATGGAACATCATTTGATTATTTTGAAATATGTAGGAAGTGAACAATGTCCTTGATCTGAACCGATATGAAAACAACAGTACTCTACCTTCTCATGAAACGTAACTGTTCAAGTATACTGCAGGAATGGAGTAACGTAATCTCAATGTAAGGATTAGTGTCGTAAGTTATCGGTAAGAGGCTACATTATATATCCCCTGACAGTGAAACATTTGAAGTTGAATGTGGCATATTTCTCACATGAAAATGCAAGAGATGCTATGGAGTTCAGCTCTCATAACTGTGTATATCAGAATTGTGTTATTTACTCTTCAACGAACTTGTATCAGAAATACACTTGAAGACGGTGGTCAATATCATACTGACACAAATATGGGGCGAATGGGAAGGTTCTATAAAACAGGACAAAGAAAATAATCAAAGCGACATGGAAATGCATTTCATTTGAACACAAAATACACGAGGCAGAAAAAATGCAAAATGTGACATGACGTTTGCACATCAGTGAAGCCCTTGCAGGCAAGCCTTTTAATTGAACGTAAACTTAGCAGGCAGGTAAGTAGGTAACAGAAAGTCTATACATCTTTTAGAGGTTTGAATATATGGTCGAAGTTACTGTCATGGTATATGGCAACACCTTATATTGTAGTAAGTATACCAGCCTCAGAAACAGGTGAGGTGAATCTATCTCTACGACAGCAGAGAAAATAACACTGTAGTCAATTTTGTACAGGCGTCACACCGTCCCAAATTCGGCTCTGATCGTATAAACATAATTAGTAGAGCGGCATAGCCGAACAATTGTGCATTTTGTGATAAAAGCACCAAATTTCGTACACAGGTTGACAATCACGTTCAGATTAAATTTAGATATTGGGCCATCGTAAATAGCGCCCTCAACGTCCATGGCAGCCATTTTTCAAAATGGCTGCCATAAATCCCATGTTTTCGTAAAATTTGTTAATTTTAGGAGAGAAAAATCAATAAGATTTTGGTTACAAATGGGAAATTACATTCAAAATAAATCTAGATATCAGGTCATCGGAACTAGAGCCCTCAACGGCCATGGCAGCCATTTTTCTAAATGGCCGCCATAAATGCCATTTTTTTTTCAAAATATTTGCTAACTTCAGAAGGGAAAGCCAGTAAGATTTTGCAAACAAGTGGGAAATTACATTCAAAATTAATTTAAATATGTCGCCATTGTTAATAGCGCCCTCAACGTCCATGAAAGCCATTTTTCAAAATGGCTGTCTAATGTGCCACTTCTTCGATGATTTTGCAAATTTCAGAAGGGAAAAGTTAATAAGATTTTCCCCATAAATGTTAATTATATTCAAAATAAATCTAGATATTGGGCCATCGGAAATTGCGCCCTCAACGGCCATGGTGGCCATTTTTTTTTAAATGGCCGCCATAAATGCTATTTTTTGTTAAAAAATGCAAATTTCAGAAGGGAAAGCCATTTTTTTTTTTTTTTTTGCAAACAAGCGGGAAATTACATCCAAAATAAATCCAGATATTGGGCAATTGAAAAATTGCTCTCTCTATGGCTATGGCAGCCATTCTTTTTTAAATGGGCACGACCATAAATGCCACTTTTTCATTAAGAAAATGTTAATTTCAAAAGGAAAAGTCAATGAAATTTTGCTTATACAGTAAATGGGAAATGACATTTAAAATAAATCTCGATATTGGGCCATCGAAAATTGCGCCCTCAACGGTCATGGCAGCCATTTTTAAAAATGGCCGCCATAAATGCTTTATTTTCGTAAAGACTTACTAAAATCAGAAGGGAAAGCCAACGAGATTTTGCAAACAGGTGGGAAATTACATTCAAAGTAAAGTTATTGGGCTATTGCAAATTGCCCCCTCAATGGCCATTCCAGCCATTTTTCAAAATGGCCACCATGAATGTCTTTTTTTTTCGTAAAGTGTTGCAGACGTCTAATCAGAATTTCCGCAAAGGTGGAAAATTACATTCAAACTGAATTTCATAATAGGCCATCCAAAAGTGCACCCTCAAAAGCCATAGCAGTCAAGTTTCAAAACAGCTGCCATGGATGCCCCCCCCCCCCCTTTCTGGTAAAAATTTGCTGCTGTCAGAAGAAAAAGTCAATAAGACTTTGCAAACAAGTTGAAAATTATGCTCAAAAATAAATTTAAGTATAAGGTCTTCTTAGAAGGCGCCCTCAAGGGCCATGCCATGGATGTCTGTTTTGTTTTGTTTTGTTGTTTTTTTTTAAAGATATGCTAATCTCAGAGAGCAAATCAATAAAATTTTTTACATAAGTTGAAAATCATATTCAAAAGAAAATAATATACGAGGTCATTACAAATGGCACCATCAACGACCATGGCAGCCATTTCTCAAATGACCACTATAGATGCTATTTATTTCTTGTAAATATGATAATGCCAGAAGACAAAAACATTTCTTGTGCAAATTGACAAAAGACATTCAAATAAATTCAGATTTGAATATAAAATGAAGATAATTATTGAGCCACCATTTAAACACCGTCCCCAACGGCTATGGCAGTTCTTTGTCAAAATGGCTTCCACACACTCCTTTTTTTTAATTTGCTTATTTAAGAAGGAGAAAGCAATAGAATACTGCTAAATAGCCGTTACATCTAATGCAATCTGGTGTTCAAAGAAATCAAAATTTGAAAAAAGGTTTCATTGATGGGTTATTTCTAAATTCATGTTTTCAGTTTAGTTCTAATTGCAGTATTTCGCGTGTGACGGCTAACAGTATGGATATCAAAGGTATGTGTTTTTGTGGAAGCATGGCAAGTAAATTAACTTTTTTCGTAAATTGAAAGGCCATTTTTTAATTATCTGTCTTAAGAACATTTAGAAAGTTACATTTTAGAATAGATACACGTCATATAGTCCCATATATCTAATGATATGGTGATACTGTCAAAGTTAATACATGGCGCCATTATCCCTGGATATTCATATTACTCTTTTTCGGAAATTTTTCAAGTTTGCCACCTAAAATATGCATTCATCATTGCTGAGATATAATCGCTAAGCATTTGCCTTGTTTATTTTAGTTGTTCCTCAAATGATTTCTTTAACACCATATTTCAGATTATATAATGTCTCTGTGAGTATTCTACTGCCTTCTCCGTCTGAAGTTAAGCAAATTTTCAAGACAAAAAACAAAAACAAAAAGAAGAGTGTATTGTAGCCATTTTGACAAATAGGTGAAATAGCCATTGAGAACACAGCTTGTGAGAGCTCAATGTCTAAACTTCTTTGTATGTACTTGTCAACTTGCGCAAAAATGTTTATTGTATTCTTCCGGCATTAGGACATCTTATTAAAAGAAAAATGGCATCTCTGACAGCCATTTTGGAAAATGGCTGCAATTGCCGTTATTAGCAATTTTTTTTTCTTCTTGAAAATTTGCCAAGGAACAATTTAGATATATTGTTTGATTTTAAACATGATTTTAAATTTAGGTACACATTTGTTGACTTTTCTTAATGAAATTACCATTTTTGAAAACAAAATGATTATGACAATGGCAGCCATTTTGGAATATGGCGGCCGTGGCCGTTGAGGGCAGTATTATAATAATCTAATACAAATATTTATTTCAAACAGAATTTTCAAATTGTGTGCAAAATTTTATTGACTTTTACTTCTGTGAAATCAGGAAATAAAAAATAATGGAAAATAATCCATGGTGGCCATTTTGAAAAATGGCTGCAATGGCCATTGAGGGCGCTATTTACAATAATGTAATACATAGGCGCAAGATCTATTTCAAACGAAATTTTTAAATTGAGTGCAAGATCTTACTGACTTTTTCTTCTGGAATTAACAAATTCAGAGAAAAAGGTGATATTTATGGCAGCCAATTTTAAACATGGCCGCCATTTCCGTTGAGGGCGCAATTTGCGATGGCCCAACATCTAAATTTATTTTGAATTTTATTTCTCACTCGTTTGCAAAAATCTTATTAATTTTCCCTTTCAATATTTTTAATTTTTTGCGAAAAATGGCATCTATGGCGACCATTTTGAAAAAATGGCTGCCATGACCGTTAGGGGGCGCAATTTGCGATGGCCCAATATCTAAATTTATTTCTAATGTTATATTTCACTCGTTTGCAAAGTCTTATTGATTTTCCCTTCTGAAATTTGTAAATTTTTACGAAAAATGACATTTTATGGCGGCCATTCTGAAAAAAAAATTGCTGCTATGGCCGTTGAGGGCACTATTTACTATGGCTCAATATCTGAATTTATTTTGAATGTCATTTCCCACTCCGTTTGCAAAATCTTACTGATTTTCCCTTCTGAAATTTTTAATTTTTTGTGAAAAATGCCATTTATGGCGGCCATTTTGAAAAATGGCTGCCATGGCCGTTGAGGGCGCAATTTGCAATGGCCCAATATCTCAATTTATTTTGAATGTTATTTCCCAATAGTTTGCACAATCTTATTAATTTTCCCTTCTGAAATTTGTAAATTTTTACGAAAAATGGCATTTATGGCGGCCATTTTGAAAAATGGCTGCCTTGGCCGTTGAGGGCGCTATTTACGATGGCCCAATATCTGAAATTTTTCCAAATGTAATTGTCAACATGTGTGCGAAATTTGGTGCTTTTATCATAAAATGCACAATTCCTCTCATTTTTCGAGCTATGCCGCTCCACTAAATAGGGTTATTCACGAGGACATCTTGAGCAGTTGGCCCGCGTACAACCGCGGTGGATTTTCTTGGACTCCAGCAGCAACTTCGTTAGAGATGGCAAACATCTTCTTGTAGCCATTGTGTTTCCTTCGAGTGTCCTTCGGGAAAACGTCTTGATAAAGATTCACATCTTCTTGTAGCCTTCGTGCGTGGTTCGGATGCCATCGCGCCATCTTCTCGTGTTTGCTTTGGGGGTTGATTGACTTTTGATCATGTTCGGGGTAAACTTCGCACAAAATTCAATTTTCATATTCGTATTTCCATCTTGTGTCACTGTCGCCACCCTAAGACAGCAAGTTAAACTTCTAAGCCAAGTGTGAGATGGGGTTTTCTATTTCTTTTGTCTTTTAGGGATTTTGTTTTTCAATGAGTGAGAAAATCACGAGTGAAGTTAAAAAAAAAATAAAAAATCTGATTCTCCGTGGCACATAAGAAAAAGGTTATTCCTAAAACGTGGTAGCTATAACAATTCTCGAACGGTGTTTGGTATGAAAGTCCATTATGTCGTCAATTTTGTTTGCGAAATATTAAGGTTTTTTTTTTTTTTTTTTTTTTTTTTGCAAGTGATTACGAATGCCTAAATCTATACAGTGCTTTTATTTTAATTCATAGGAACAGAAGTAGATAATACCCTTGCGGAAGTTTTGATGGCGTGTCTTGGTTCGGTCCGAGCACCACATACATGTTTCGGGCACGGGGCTTCATCTGAGGAGAGAAGAATAAACCTGATTAATTATCAAGTTGTTTCCCACAAGGCAAACACGTTGTAGACATTGAAGACGTCGTTAACCCCCCCCCCCCCCCCCCCGATAAGTTCATGTTAAAACTATTTACACTCAGGAGAGTATTTCCACCACAGATAGACTTCTTTATTCGAACTTTGCATTTAATTTGATGCATTATGTGTAGGTCTCTTTTTTCACAAAACATCTCACATGTAAACTTTTTGCAATAAACCCTAAAACATAAGGAGATATCAGTATTTTTTTTTATATAATTCAGAACTGTAGACGGTTTAGTCTGGAAACATTTTTGATTATAACTACTGTTCACATTTTGTGTATTTAACAATACTTAAAAAATATTATACGGATTCAAATTTTTAAAGTGATTATTTCTATCCTTAACTCGCTAATCAAGTGCTCGAAGCTTTCATTATGCTAGAAAAGTTAATGTTGAAATTTCAATATGATTTCTTTATGTGGAAATAGTAGCCTTCTCATCCAGCGATGACAGCACCATCATGACCATGAAGTTTCAGAATTCATAACTTTTAGCAGATCGTCCGATTTTCCTCAAACTTTTACTGATAATATGTTCTACTAAATCACTGCTGCATTTCTTCCCTTCAGATACATATTTGGTTGTCATTCCCCTTTTTATTCAATACAAGTTTATTTCCATCATCAGCAAAAACATAAGGCATAAGAGTATGCATTTGTCGGTTAATGTGATTGAGTACTTTGAAAGAAAAAGAAATACAGATCAAGGGATACAATGCAACATATATAAGGAAAGCAATGTACACTTTGCAATAGAAACCAAGAAAATTTTGAAGGAATAAAAAAGAGCGATCTACTGAAAAGTGAAGCTCATACATGGTAGATCACTCGAGAGAAAAAAAAAATAATAAAACCGTTCAGATCTCATTAGAGCTTTAGTATTAAGAAAAAGTTAGCGCGGATACAACTTAATGCCAAACTAAGAGAAAAACTACAATGTCGGTATAGCGAATGGTATGATTCCACTGAGCTATTAGTAGCGCATTATTGTTCTATAGTAGATTTATTACAGAACATCTTTCCGATATAATTTCTATGATCGGCAAGTAATCACTATTCGGTAATTCACCAATATTTTTCATGAGAAAACTCTCGGCCATTTCGAAATGTCATGGACAACAGTCGTGAAATATTAGCACTTTTTCCCTAGAGAATTATAGGGCAGTAATGTATGTACAAACAAGTGAGCACTGAGCATCACTTTTGCTTATTTTAAAGTATGCGGGCATTACGAAATTGAGTGCTCAGTTGTGGAAATCCCTTGCTTAACCCGTTCCATATTGAATTCTGAAATCCCCTTAGACTTAATACACAGGCCACCAGGTTCCGGTAGGAAACGGGTTAAAAACGAAATCAAAAGTGCTTGTAGGTGCTGATCGAGCCCTCACTAATTTGAATGCTCAAACTTGGAAATTCATGCCCACACACAAAATCGAATGCTCACATCCAAATTTGAACTTGTGACCACTGATTTGGGTTCCTAAAAGCGAATTTGAAAGCATTGGACATGAAATCGTTTGACCAAAATCACTGCACCTCTTCAAACATGCGAATTTGAATGCACATAAAATGAAAAGTACGTGACATTTACAATATTTATTTATAGTATTTTTTCTATTAACGTTGATTGGTCACAATGATTAGGTTTATACAAGTAGAGAAACTAAGACGAAGAATAAGAATAAGAAGTAGAAGTAGAAGAAGACCTGAGACTGATACTGAAACAGATCCGGTGTCACTGGTTATATATTCAGCAACAGCTCGTGAAGAATTGAAATACTCACCATTATAATAGATAAAACCAAGTACAAAGACTGTCCAAAGTGCACATAGGCCTACCCCGATAGTTACGGGCTGTAATCCGTGACGAGGAGTCATCGTAAATATTACCAGTTCCTCCCGACGTGGTCAACTTGAAAGATATGCCGTATGCTGTGCTGCCCTGTGGTAGAAATCATTTGATATAGACAGATGCATCTAGCAAATGTGACGCAACATTCCATTTATTTTCGAAAATGAAAAAAATAAAAGACATGTACTATATCGTTTTCAGATTAACGAAACTTCAGAATAACAAACCTTATTCAATTTTTCGGGTTAAACAGATTGTACATTCCAGTGGCGGATCCAGAGGGGGGGGGGGGCGCAACCGGTGCACACCCCCCCCCCCTTTTATTTTTCATTAAAAACAAAAGGAATAAAAAAAAATGAAACCCGGAAGTGGCACCAGAAATATTAGTTGCGCCCCCCCCCCCCCCTTTACAGAATTCCTGGATCCGCCCCTGCATACAGAGATATAAAACACGATTAATATTTCACGAAATTGCAAATTCAGTAGGGATGGTACAGTATTGGTGGAGAGGAGAATTGGGCTTTTAACTTTTTGCGAGATACCAAGAAAGCACTTATGATTTAGTACAGAACATACCATTTTAAGAGGAATTCAAAGTTTATTTGATGAAAATCGGGTCTGGAATGACTGAGACATCCAAAAACAAAGTAAAACAAAGCGATCGTAATAAAGTGTGGGTCCCACACTTTATTAGAATCGCTGTTTTTCGGATATCTCATCCATTTCAAAACCAATTTTCATCAAATAAATGTTGAATTCCTCATAGAATTACATGCTCTTTTACATTTTACAAGAGTTTTCTCATTATCTCAGCAAAAAATGTTAGAAACCTGAAATTAGGTCTCAACCAAAACTATACTATCCCTTTTAGCCAGTATCAGTTATTACAATACCCAACCTCACGCAAAAGATTTGTGCAACATTTAGCCAGAAGAATACTTTCTCCTTTCTATTTCAAAAACCTATACCGAAGCTCACTTATTTTAGCATAAATGCAGCATATAATTTGTGGCAAGTTGTAATTTTCTTTCAATTTCCTGCCCAATTTAAAAGACATACGTACCTTCATGATGAAAACTGTATTTACGAAAACACTTCTTTTAAAGAACATACCACTATACAAAACTCAGGAACTACTAACTTTTTTAATCTGAATATAGTTACAAGAAGGTCTATGCCATTTTCAACAATATATGTGATCCTTTGAATCTGCAACAGTCTGCTAAATTATACATGGTACTCAGTAGCGCCCTTCTTCACGTATCTCTGCTGTAAATAAATGTAAATAAGAAATAAATGCCATGTTGATTCGACACTGATTCTGGTAATAAGAAGTTTGGTGCTACCTGAGGCCTCGATTTGATTTCCACACCCTAAAGCTAACAAGGTTGGGCTGGACGCGTGACTATTAAAAAAGCAAGGGTCACGATGACCGAGACTTTTCTTCACAATACAAAGGTGTTTGTGTGTGTGTGTGGGGGGGGGGTGTTTGACTGTGTGTTTGATTTGCTTGTCTGGGAATGTATAACTTTGGAGCTACAACACCTACCATTGTATCTCTGTGTGCATGTGAATGTAGACTGTGTTGTCGTCTTCATAACCCCTCTCGCCATGCTTTAGAGCTGTTTTCCTCCATCAGACTTTTGTTGATGACAATCACATTAATAGACCAGTTCGTAATTCCACTTTGCGCATGAGCAGAAAAAAGGTCATTTGTACCAACAGGCATTTTGGTTTGTAATTTCACTGAGATAAGCATCTGTGATGCGATGATTATTCATGTGATCCTTCTCTAAATGGTGCTTGCCAAGACATCCACCTGACAGCAAAAATGGTATTTCGCAATATAAAAGGAAACAGGCTCTTATTGCATTCAATACAAAACAATAAAATGGATGCCTGCTGCTAAATTGTCAACTGATGGAGTATTCTGATCACCTGATCTAAACGCAAGTTCATTGTTTGAAGATGAATTCCATAAATTGTTACGTCAGGCAAGCTTATGCACTATGCCGCTTTGAAAACGAGAGAAGTGCCTAACCAACTGAGAAAAAAAGAAAGGTCATTAGTACCAATGTGTACATGAGCTAATTACGAGCTGGCTTATTCTTTTAACGTCAGAGTCGGTTTACGTGAGGTTTCGTAGATAGCATACAGCATCTCAACATGTTTTTTTTTTCTGTAATGACACGCTTGTACTTACTTTCTACTGGAACTCTTTTTCTTTTTTTTTAATGGAACATTTTGTAGATTTGAGTGACCCGTTTCATGAAAGGACGTAAGTCCTGATCTTGACTCGTGATTTTTCGCAGCACGGCCATTCTGTATTTCTCAATGAGGTCATCACAGTCACACGACTAAGGTGGTATATTACAACGCCCAGGGGATGCTGTAGATGATCAGCTGAAGCTCTGCCTGTCAAAATATGTTTTGATTTTAATTTAACGTTTCTTTTAGCCATCCCTTGATTTGTCACATTTATGTTGCTTCTTTGTTGTGTGTGTGGGGGGGGGGGGGGTTGTCAGCTGCGGACACTCGCCAAGTCATTATTGTTTCTTTTTAATTCATCACCTATTACTGATAGCTCCTGCCTTAATTTGAGGACAAGAAGTTATCAGTTGTTTTTGTTGTTTCGATAACAATTTTGAAATGTCCGTTCCGAAGACGTTCCATTAATCGTCGCACATATGTAATCTCTTTCAGATACAAGAGTGAGCTCTTTGTAAACAATAAACGTTAATTTCATGTATATTTATATGACTTTCATACTTTGAAATTATCAGTGCATGTTAAATTCTCTAAAACGTGGGAATAACTGGTGTCTTTATTTTTCGCAGGGTTAACATAAAACAGGGAGTTTGGAGGGGAATTGCGTCTGTCACAAACTGCCCTCTAAACTTAGAATGAAGAACTCGACCAGTATTAATGACGTTACAATAATATTAATGTACAGGCCTATCGCAGTCTCCGTGTTACACGAAATAATACTTGCAAGTTCGTGAACATGACTTCTTCACATTCAGATATCACTCACATAACTATAGATCTACCTAGATACTGGTGAAATTCTAAGATAATATAACTGAAATATATAGAACTGATATCATATTGTAAAGTACGATATAGACCTACCTTCTCTCTATATGATATACTCCGAGTAAATTGCGCAAGGAACGGCCAGATTGTTCCGGACACCACCTAAGTTCTTCATAGGGCGTGTATTGGGGGTAGCTACGGCTCAGTGCACAAAACCTACAACGTAATACTAGTACCACACAGACCGCTATTTTTTCATAACATGTAGATCAGGAAACATTATCATGTGACGTCACGAAAGGAACATGCCGTGTTGTGTGGGCGTCTCTATGCGTATACAGTTGACCATGTAGTGTCATCTTATGTACATACACATTTGTCATGCCTCGTTATTTTGTTGGCGATGCATTACGTCAGTCTTTTCAGCTTGTACGATAATGATAGTGCTTAAGAACCATGCAGAAAATGTCGGTAATTCGTTGTGAAGGATTGGTACAAAGGCCAGTAAACCTGAGCTGAAATAGAATACACAAACGTCATCGGCAATAAGAATGAATTGCAATAATATGGATGAATTGGAACTGAGATATTATGTTCAGCTATAAATAGTAGAATACTGAAGGAACAAGTATCGACTCTTCTTGGATACGCATTCTGTTACTATGACTCTGGGATTGCTGGATCTGTGACATACGTTTCCATTAAACAAGTCTATTTTGTTGAGCCACAGTAATGCTGTCACATTACCTGCTGGTAATTTACCTTTTCTTGAAGACCCGAAGGAGCGGGAAGAGAAGGTGAGCCAGAATTAATTGATATTCATTCGCTGCTCACCAGGAAACATTCAAAAACCACGACTTATGCATGCACGCTGGAATCAGTGAGAATAGAATTGCCGTCAGCGAATTTCTGCACAGAAGCGTAGACTCATCGGCAAACGTTTCTTCGGCTGCGTGTGTGTTGCGTATAATCAGGGAGGTGCCGCACGTCCATGGCTATTAACGCAGGTGTCACACTCTCCCAGAATTGAGCAAAGATGGACACAGGACAAAGGCAATGTTTGAATTCGGCTCTGATTGTATAAACATCGCGTCATTCGTATGACCACCCATGGCGTTTCTCAGGCTTCAGCAGCAACTTCGTCACCTTGTTCATGAGTGGCGCCAAAATCTCCATGTATGTTGGGCATTATAATGGACGTATATTTAACAAAGAAGTGTGCATTTGTACAATCAAGGATAGTAATGTTCTACATAAATACGTGCATGTTGTAATGTGACTGATGAACGTAATAGCCGCGTGCTTTGTATTGTATGTTATTATTGTAAAATTATGGAAATGAAATCATGTGAATTGATTTGAATTGTCTTCTTTGGGATCAGTAGTCACATGTGTATTACATGCGGGGCATGTGATTAGGCCTAGATAATAACCAATTTATGATGTTTCAAATTTATGATTTGCTAGTGATTATGGCCGATCTGTTTTGCATCTTATGTGGATGAAAATTGATTTGATTTGACCTTATTTCTAGTTTGTGTTCACAAGAACAAACAAACATAAGTGAATTACAATTACACAATAATATTTTGCCTTTTTGACGTACAAAAAGTAATTGAAAAACATTATTCTAATAAAATAAATTTGAACTCGAACTTGGTTTGATAACATGTAAGTTTGCAACTAATGATACATAAGTGGTACAGTGTGTGTGAACAAACTAGTACTATTACACCGCATATATATGTATATATATATATATATATATAGAGAGAGAGAGAGAGAGCAAGAAACATCCCTTTGAAAATTTAGTTAAATACGGATGAATGGCCATTATACTCAGTGATGATATGTCATCGCAAAACTATAGAAAAAACAGACAAGTCCATTTCACAGGTGCATGTAACTTCCTTATAAGTCGCAAGACATACATTAAAGCAATGTGAAACATACATACATTACTGGAACAAACATGAGAGGGTAGAAGTCATTGAATATATTATTGTCATATCACGCAAACTGGACAGAAGAATTTAACATTGTAGTCATAAGAGAAATAAATAGTTGTAACATGTTGTATTTCAATAAAACGCGACAAGTTTTGGACTAGACTAAGCTGAAATGTAAAAGAACGGCTATAAAATTATTATGAATAAAATGGCTTAATTATTTAGTATAATATTTCAGATGCAAATTCTACAATTAAGATGATCGACAACAGAAAACTCATTCAATTCATCAACTCGTAATGGTAAGTGGGGAAGAACTGGCTAACATCAGAGAAGGAACGGACGAGAAATCTGATATAATTTCTTAAGTGTGCGTATGTGTTAGTGTCTGTTCGTGTCTAGCTGTCTGTCTTTTTTTGTCCCCATAACAAATTCAAACCATAAAATTTACAGAATGTTTCATATCTGCTGCAAAACATGTTTAGTTAATCTCGCTTTTCTTTTCCCTAAACTAAATGAAGATGATTAAAATGGTACAACCACAGATACGACCATGTGACGAACAGGAATTAGAATGTTAGAGGTTGATTTTCATTAGGTTGTTGTGCCAGCAGAGTTACATAGAAAAGTATTTCACAATTCACGAGATTGGTATTCCATTATAGAATTCCCTCCGTATCTTATGATCTTGTTAATCTTAACGAAATAAATATTCAATTACTGACAGTGTTGACTTGGGTCTCTCTTAAATTCTAATTGAGGGAAAAATATCAGAGGAGGAATGGGCGAGAAATCCGATGTATTATGTGTGTGTGTGTGTGTGTGTGTTGTGTGTCTGTCTTTCTATCCCCATTACAAATCCAAGCTGTTAGATTCACAGAATATTTCATATCGGCTGCAAAACATCTTCATCTAATCTTGCTTTTACTTTTCCCCAAGCTAAAAAAAAAAAAAAATCCCAAAACTAAAAATAATACTAATAAAAACAGCTACAACCACACTACGAACAGGAATCAGAATGTTAGAAGTTCATTTTCAGTTAGCTGTTGTGCTACCAGAGTAAGAATAAACATAAAAAAGATGAATAGCATTTTACAATTCACACGATTTTTATTTCGTTGTATAGTGTTCTCTCCGTATCTTATTCTTGTTAATCTTTGTGACAGAGCAAGTGGATCAATCCTGTGTCACACATTCACTACAAATTGATAATATTGAATATCGGCCATTTGAAAGGATGACATTATTGTACAGCATATAGTTACAGGGGCGGATCTAGCTTTTTATAAAGGAGGGGGTTGGGGCGGTATGCGAGGGAGCGTAGCGACCGAGCCCGAGCGAGCGGAGCGAGCGATGGGGGGAGGGTGTGGGAGGGGGTGTCGCCCCTCCCACAGTAGGGAGAATTTTTGAAAATCTGTGTGTGAAAATGGCGTTTTCTTGCATCTAAAACACCACTATTTTTGGTATAAAGGTCATTGCCATAAATAGAAAAAAGAAATAAAATTCCAAGTTTAAAAAAAAAAAGATAAGATTAAAAAAAAAATTGTCCCCGGATTTTTTTTTTTTTTTTTTGGGGGGGGGGGGTTGCAACCCCCCCAACCCCCCCCCTCTAGATCCGCTTCTGAGTTAGTGCATCAATACTGCAGCCGTCATATCGGCTCTATGGTATAAAAGGTGATCATTCCGCAGAAAAACTGTCTTCTCCTTTCCAAACCATAATATGAAGAGATACAAAGGAAAAGTTGAGTTCGCAAACCATAATATAGAGAAATACAAAGAAAATGTTGAGTCTTTGGAAATTTGTGGAAAGATTCGGCTGTTTCCTCAGTACAAACTGTTACAAATAAATATATAAGAAATGTCGAGTTTAGGGACCTTTGGAAAGTTTTGGGAAGGATGCTAGTCCCAGGGAGGAGGGAGAAGCACCACACATACTCATATATAAGATTTTCCATCACGACCAGCCAGGTGGTTGACAGTCGTTACGACAAAGTGGAGTATAGTCTAGTGGTCAGCCTGGTGGTCACTTTTGAACATGCATGATCATGCCCTAAATCCATGTAACCAAAAACTGATTGGATGATGGTTTGCATAAATTATTAAGAGGTGGAGTATGCAAATGCTATAATGCTATCATATTCATCATGTTGTTGCTAGGTGGTGTTAGACAAAATTTTCCATAGCACCATGTGCTACACCCTCAGAATCATTATAAATAGAATGATTTTGTTCTTTAAAGTTAGTTGATTCGAGCATTCACGTATTCATCGGTCACTCATTGAGTGGGAGATACCCACTCTCTTATACCGCACCGGAAGACTTGTAAACTTCATCTATTGACAAGACAATAAATGACCATCTTTGTACATATTGCACATACATCACTGTCTGCTGTTGAGTTCTTCAGAAGTATCATCGTGTGGTAGTTGAGCGTGAAAGGTACAACGCCAGTGTGCTGAGAATGCGGCATTGTTGAAAACCATCCAGTTATAATCTTGGAAAAAAAAGAAAATTATATTACTTATCAGATGTCTCTAAAATTCTGATGATAGAGGAGAAATTGAATTGTCTTGAGGTAAACTGATTTGATATGATAATTTTTACTTTGTAAATTGTGAGAAGACCAAAATATCATTTGAAGATTCACATTAGCTGCATTATGAACATCATATCTTATAAGTATTTTTCTCCATTTTGGATATTTAAGCTGATTTGACATCTAGTGAAATCGCTTTATTTTGCTAGAATATATTTAAATGTCGACAATGCAGCAAAATACGAGAGTATTTGAACGTCGTTACCGCAGTTACGTGTTATCTGATGTGATCTCCCATTCAGCTAAATTTTCATTGAAACGTCATTTCATGCAAGATCAGTTAAAAAAAATGAAATCACATTTCTTTATTTTGTCGTAAATTAATAAAATCTAAACGAAATGTTTCAAACATTTACGCTTCTAAAAGAGTCAGCGTTTCCTCATTGTCAAAAGTGTAACTTAGGCTGGATGAGGAATAGTTATTAATTCATCACATTTATTTTAGAACCTTTTTTTATTCTGGAACGGCAAAAGAAAAAGTCACAGATTTTCATTTAACAAAAAAAAAAGTGAGTCAATCTTTCCTCTTGCATAAGGTGATGGCCACAATTTTCATACTGATTGCTATCACACTTATTAAAACAAAACCTTAGAATAGCTGTTAAATAAGTTTTCCCATATTCAATTCAATTTGGCATAAACTTTATTAACTTGTTTTCAATTGAAAGTACAAAGAAATATGTAAAATTGACATGCATTTTATCGAAAGATATCAAAACATAGCGCATAGAGAATTCATTTCCATCTGTCATTGATTCTGTAGAAGATCATTTCCATTATCTATTTTAATAAATGGTTTGTAGCTACTACATCACCTTTTTTCCCTCGATTTTTTACACAATAATGTATTCTTATTTAACATATTTAGATTATTCCAAATTATTTCATTTTCAAATTTAGATACTTGGAATTTAATAAGATATTGTAAGTCATCTCTTTAAAGCAGCTCCAAACAAAATGTATTTATCATATGTACTAGTATTTTGCGTGGTACCAGCCTATTAACTTGTATACAATGATACTGTAAAGTCAATGATATATCTTCTCATTTACCATTAAAAAAGAAAAAAATTACACTCGCATGGGTTGTTTATCACTGTTCTTCATGTATAGTAACCGAGACCCCCCGGAATAACGACATAAATTTTCTTGACATTTTATGTTTATGACTGAAAGGAAATAAATGAAACATTTTAATAAATTCTTTATTGTACCTTTTTGGGTTTTTTTGCCATGCTCTAGTATTTACCCAGATATAAACCTGTGATAGAAGTAACGTTTGAATAATAACTATTTCCCGGAACATGTCAAATTTCTCATCTCTTATAGAGCTATGATAAGTTTTGATATTCCTGTGTTAACAGGCGAGGAAAGCTTATTATAATCATCATGGGCGATGTTCGTTTTTCCAAACGTTCTTTAATCCGAAAATGAAGGTTCGTTATTTCGATAAGTAGGCCTATAGCTCATTACAATCATAGATGACTTTCGTTATTCCGAATTTTTGTAATTCTGAAAATGAAATAATTATGATACTGTATTTTAATCCGAACGTGCGTTAATCCGAAAATGAAATAAGATCCGTTTATCCGAAATTAAAGAAAAAAGAAGTCTGCTTTTCCGAATATTCTTTAATCCCCAAATGAAAAGAGGGTGCGTACTAACGTACCTTCGGAATCACGAATCTTATTTCTCATTAAGGACATTCGGAATAAAGATCCTTCGGGATAACGAGCCTTCGGAATAACGAACCTTCGGTATAGCGAACCATATTTCATTTTCAGATTAGCGAACCTTGGTATTAGTAAACTTTATTTCATTTTCAAGATAAGAAAGATTCTGAATAATGAACTGCAACCGTCTGTTCACCGGCACCATTATAGACTAGTCTTGAATTCGCCGGATTCTTAGCCGTATTTCATTCTTTGGCTGCAAGTCAATAGATGGCGCGATTCCAAATGTCTGCAAGTCGGTGTGGTAGCTAGCTAACAATAATATGGGCAGGGTGCGGAAGTGAGGGTGCAGACCCTGTTTAGCTGGCATGTTGGCGTTGAATCGGTCTATTCTCAACACCGTATAATGCTGTGAGATGAAATTAGATTAAATCGAATAAAACTAAAGGAGATCTGTCTTTATTTGATAGGTTAGATCTCAAGCATGATCCCTTCGTATGCTCTCAGGCATATTGTAGCCAAAATACGCCATGTCGGTGGAAAGCCTCTCTCTAACTTTTTCAAACTGCTCATCAGAAAGCGTGTCATAATATTTTTTCATAATGGCATCATCGCTGCTATTCGAAGCGTGAAGTTTCTTGTATGGATGGAATCTAGAATCTACGCCCATGAGTTTCAATGCCTCTATGACATCTTCATTATACGTCTCAGTTTTTCCAATGAAATCGTAACCGAGACAAGGATTACAAATCTTGTACACGTCCTGCCAGTGAATATCGTAATTCTCGTCCAAGAAATAGTCGATAAACTCTTTAAACGTCACATTGTACATTTCACTTGTTACCGACTCATTGGGCATTTCGTCTTTAGAGTGATTTCCGTATTCCATGTAGATTTTCTTGTTGTGAGCACGGCGCTGATTAAGATTTATATTGGGAAAAGTCTCCAGCCGCTCCCTAAACGCAGCCAAAAGGCGAGTGAAAGGATTACGCACGAATATAACCTTCTTAAAGTTGGAAGCGTAGAATTTCTTTTTGCTTGTTTTTTTTTATCTCTGACAAAAACTGAAAATGTTTTTTTAGTAATTTGACACATTCCATCGCGCTCATATTGGCGTCGATTGGTTTATAGCCGTTAACGCTGAGGAGAAGTCTAGCCCAGACCACGCCGCCACACTTGGGGACGAAGAGAAGTAGTGTTTGCTGATTCGGGAGGACCTTGAAGAGGTCGCATGTCTGTGCAAGGTGCGGGGAGGTGCTGATGTTTCTCCGCAGACATTCAATCCGCAAGATCTCTTGACGAGCTTCCTGTGTGTCTTCCACTTTCACTGCTGGTGAGGTTTCCTTTAAGATATAATTTTGCAGAACAGAAGTGGAAATTCATTTAACGATTGTGGAGAATAGGAAGTATGAACCAATACAACACCACCAGTAATCCCTTCTCATGAAACTACAGTTCAAGTATATACAACAGGAATGAAATGACGTAACCTCAATGTGATAGTGACTATTGCTGACTTTACATGGACCCCGTTTACAGTGCGAGGCTAGGCCGCGGCCGAGCCCAGCCCCGCTTCAGTGTAAACGCGCAAAAGGCCAAATGCGAGGTCAAAATTGGCCTCGCATTTGGCCTCACATAGACCCCGTTTACAGTGCGGGGCCGGGCTCGGCCGCTGCTCGGCCGCAGCCGAGCCCGACCTCAATGGCCCCGTTTACAGTGCGGGGCTGGGCCGAGCCGCGACCGAGCCCAGCCTCAATTGCGAGGCCGGGCCCCGCAATTTTGTCCGTTTACACTGCCGGGCTCGGCCGCGCTTTTGATTCAAACCTTTCAACATTTTGTCGTAGTGGCGCTCTGCTTGTAAACAAACGCAATTTGGTATTGTCTGGTTTTCAGACCCTTTGCCAATGAATTCCGTGGCGACGAAGTCGCCGTTCGGGTAAAGGCCTTTGCCGAAAGAAAAAAATCCTTTGCAGGACAAAACCACCTTAAACTATACTAGTTTTCGACGTTGAGGGGGTTAATATCCTGAATAGCGAAAGATACAGGCAGAGTGTTTGGAAGCCAGACTAAAATTGGCCGCGCAATTGGCCGCGCATTTGGCCCAGTTTGCGTTTACACCAAGAAGAGGCCGGGCTCGGCCGCGGCTCGGCCGCGGCCGAGACCACCTCCAGAGCGAGGCCAAATGCGAGGCCAATTTTGGCCTCGCATTTGGCCTTTTGCGCGTTTACACTGAAGCGGGGCTGGGCTCGGCCGCGGCTCGGCCGCGGCCGAGCCTCGCACTGTAAACGGGGTCTCTGGAGGAGGTCTCGGCCGCGGCCGAGCCCGGCATCTTCTTGGTGTAAACGCAAACTGGGCCAATTGCGCGGCCAATTTTAGTCTGGCTTCCAGACCCTCTGCCCGTACTATTTCGCTATTCACGATATTAACCCCCTCAACGTGGAAAACTATAGTATAGTTTTGGGTGGTTTTGTCCTGCAAAGGATTTTTCCTTCGGCAAAGGCCTTTGCCCGAATGGCGACTTCGTCGTCACGGAATCCACTTGGCAAAGGGTCTGAAAACCAGGCTATACCAAATTGCGTTTGTCTACAAGCAGAGCGCCACTACGACAAAATATTGAAAGGTTTGAATTAAAAGCCCGGCCCCGCACTGTAAACGGGGTCTTGGTTATAGCTAATAGGCAACACAATATCCCCTGACAGTGGCATATTTGAACTTGAAAATGTTAGATTTCTTTCATGAAAACGCCAGAAGTCCTAGGGGGTACTGCTCTCATAAGTTCGAATGTCAGAATTGTGTCACTATACTTTTATAATGATTTTAAAAAGAGGGATCAGAAAAACACTTGAAGACATTAGTCATTATCCTATAAATGGGGCGAACGAGAAGGTTCTAAGAAACGGAAAGAGATGTACAATGCGACATGAAAATAAATTTCATTTTAACAACCAAAATACAAAAGGCAGAGAAAATGCGTCAAATCTGTGGCATGTATTAATTTTGCACTTGAGTGCCAACAGACTCCCTTGTAGGCAAGTGATTTTCAATATTGAGTGTGAACGTAGCAGGAAACTAGGTTTAATGTAGTTCAAGAGTAACAAAATGTCGATATAGGAGCTTGAATAGGATCTCGAGGTTACTGTAATGGAATATGGCAACACCTAGTATTGTAGCAAGTATTCTGCCATCCTCATCAGAACCAGGTGAGTTGAACCTATCTCCACGACAGCTGATAAATAACACTGTAGTCAATTTGATTCAGTCGGTACACTATCCCAAAGATGGACAGACGGACGATAAAGGAGAACCTAAAGAACTGCAACAGCCTTCCAGAGGAAGTAGCGGTTGCTCCAACCCTTGACACATTTATGCTTTATGTTCTCGTTTGTGCTTGATATGTTCAGACAAATCTATCCACCTGCTTTTTCTACTACAAAGTTATGCCACATGAGAGCTTGTGCATATCTCTTTACTCCGCGTCTTCTTGTGTTTGTGACACAGATTACTCATGACGCTTCTTTGACCCCGTTTACAGTGCGGGGCCGGGCTCGGCCGCGGCTCGGCCGCGGCCGAGCCCGGCCTCAATTGTGCGGCCGAGCCTCGCAATTTTGTCCGTTTACACTGCCGGGCTCGGCCGCGCTTTTGATTCAAACCTTTCAATATTTTGTCGTAGTGGCGCTCTGCTTGTAAACAAACGCAATTTGGTATTGTCTGGTTTTCAGACCCTTTGCCAAATGAATTCCGTGGCGACGAAGTCGCCGTTCGGGCAAAGGCCTTTGCCGAAGGAAAGAATCCTTTGCAGGACAAAACCACCCTAAACTATACTAGTTTTCGACGTTGAGGGGGTTAATATCCTGAATAGCGAAAGATACAGGCAGAGGGTTTGGAAGCCAGACTAAAATTGGCCGCGCAATTGGCCGCGCATTTGGCCCAGTTTGCGTTTACACCAAGAAAAGGCCGGGCTCGGCCGCGGCTCGGCCGCGGCCGAGACCACCTCCAGAGCGAGGCCAAATGCGAGGCCAATTTTGGCCTCGCATTTGGCCTTTTGCGCGTTTACACTGAAGCGGGGCTGGGCACGGCCGCGGCCGAGCCGCGGCCGAGCCTCGCACTGTAAACGGGGTCCTACTCACCTGTGCGTCACACGGAATTTTCCTTTATTTTCCGTTTGTCCGTCGACATTTTGTATTTGTCCATCCCTGGAGAACACGGTCTCATTATTCACTGTGCATTCCAGTTATTACCAACTGCAAGGTCATTACCTCATGTGAACGCTGTGTGTTATGCATACGCTTACCAACTGAATGTTGTTTATGTAACTCGTTTCCAAGAGACATACGGTAATCTAAGTCATGAACATGTATTTCCGGTAAACAACTCATTATTCAACTCGTGTTTGTGCACCACTGATTATGGATGAGTTCATAAACGCTATTTCTTCTTCTGTCATAGATAGCGATGCAAACGATTATCAGCCAGCTGCACTCAATTTCTTCTTACATTCTTATGACAGAGAAGAAGGTGAAGATTCCGATTTTGTTACTTCTTTAAACACATAAACCCAAGATCTGAAGCTTGATTTTGACACTAATGATGCGTCTGCTCGAAATGAAGGCCAACTTTCTCACTACCACTTGGAAAAAGAAATGATTACACTTTCTCATTCACACTCTAATGAGCTTTTTGTCTCACATTTCAATATAAGAAGCCTTAATAAGAATTTTGATCAATTACTCGTATTTCTCAACGAATTACAATTTAAACACAGCATTATCGGTCTCAGTGAAACTTGGCTTCAGGAAACGTCACCTTCTTCTCTATTTACTATTGACGGTTTTAAATTAATTACCAACAACAGGATTATCGAAAGAGGTGGTGTTGTTGGTTTCTACGTCACGCAAAATTTAAACCACAAACTGTTAAATGAATATTGTATTATGTCCCTTCTTGGCCCACTTTTATTCATCCTGTACATCAACGATCTCCAAAATTCGTCACAGATTCTTTCTTTTATTTGTTTCGCTGATGATACAAATTTATTTCTGTCTCACCGCAATCCCACTTCCCTTGTAAGCATAATGAATAATGAATTGAAATCTGTTCAGTGCTGGATTTACGCTAACAATTTACCATTAAATGTTGATAAAACACATTATATGTTATTTAGCAATTCCCTGCAAGTTATTCCTGATGATGTTAAGATTAATGATGTTAATCTAACCCGAGTAGATAGTACTAAGTTTTTAGGACTTCACATCGATAGCGACCGCTCCTGGAAAACTCATTTTAATTTTTTAAGCAAAATTTTGTCACGAAACACAGGAATCCTAAACAAACTGAAACATTTTTTGCCCAACCATATTTTGCAGATTGTATATTCAACCATGATTTCCCCATATCTTAACTATGGAATTCTTGCGTGGGGTAACGCATCCAAATACTTGCTGGATTCGCTTTTTCTTCTTCAAAAGCGAGCGATCAGAACTATTAACCATGCTGGGTATTTATCTCACACAAACGCCTTATTTCTGAAAAATAAGATTTGAAAATTGATAGACTTGTTTGATTATAACTTAGGTATTTTTATGTATAAATTTTCCTCAAAAGATCTTCCTGATTTTTATTTTATTTTTTTTTTTTTTACTGATGTTCATAAGAAACAATTCCGTCCACCACTTTCCAACTCGCCAGAGTTACGCTTATCACCTTCCACGCACTCGAACAATTTTCGCTAAAAACACAATTATGTATACAGGTCCAAAATATTGGAATGACCTCCCAACAGAAGTTAAAAGCTGTTTGTCATTATCATCCTTTAAGCGTAAACTCAGACAGCATGTATTGAATAGCTACAACACACAAGTGCACTAACTGTCCCTTTTATTATGTTCATGGCTGTTCTGTTATACTACTCGGTTGTTGCCATGTGAACAGACTTATGCATATATACATTTAGTTAAATGCTCTCTCAAATTCCTGCCCATCGGTGTTTTTCCTTCCACTTCTAGTAAGACCTTCGGTCGTGTCCCATAGCCAATGATAGCGTCATAGTTTCCCCTTCTTTCTTTCTTTCCTTTTTTTTTTTTTTCATGCGGCAATGCAGCTGGCTGGTATATCACATATAGGAATTGCAATTCATTCATGTTTTCCATTTTTCGAATCTTTCCTCGTGTCTATGACCCCGTTTACAGTGCGAGGCTCGGCCGCGGCTCGGCCGCGGCCGTGCCCAGCCCCGCTTCAGTGTAAACGCGCAAAAGGCCAAATGCGAGGCCAAAATTGGCCTCGCATTTGGCCTCGCTCTGGAGGTGGTCTCGGCCGCGGCCGAGCCGCGGCCGAGCCCGGCCTTTTCTTGGTGTAAACGCAAACTGGGCCAAATGCGCGGCCAATTGCGCGGCCAATTTTAGTCTGGCTTCCAAACCCTCTGCCTGTATCTTTCGCTATTCAGGATATTAACCCCCTCAACGTCGAAAACTAGTATAGTTTAGGGTGGTTTTGTCCTGCAAAGGATTCTTTCCTTCGGCAAAGGCCTTTGCCCGAACGGCGACTTCGTCGCCACGGAATTCATTTGGCAAAGGGTCTGAAAACCAGACAATACCAAATTGCGTTTGTTTACAAGCAGAGCGCCACTACGACAAAATATTGAAAGGTTTGAATCAAAAGCGCGGCCGAGCCCGGCAGTGTAAACGGACAAAATTGCGAGGCTCGGCCGCACAATTGAGGCCGGGCTCGGCCGCGGCCGAGCCGCGGCCGAGCCCGGCCCCGCACTGTAAACGGGGTCTATGGAAGCCGGAATGTTTAAACCAGGGAGGTGTTACAGAGATGGAGTGGCAACTCTTCGTAATTCATGCAAACACATGTTTGGGTACAAGGCGGTAGAATGGGATGTATAGCATTCCACTACGCTTTGAAGGCATGCTCGGCACCGCTCTAGTTGCAAGACGAAGTTCGGAGACGAAGAACGCATTTCACCTTTCGTTGAATTACAAGCTTTATTTCACCGCAAAGTTTTAAATGAAATACTCGAATTGATTAAGAATAGTTTAGGAAAGAATTCGATATTATAAACATGTATTTCTAGTTTCTTCGTAATTCGCAAATCGAAATGAAATGTGAATTAGGCCCTCTTAAAAACCTAATATTTTTCTATAATGCGCACATTTCCGCATGTTAATTTTCTATCTTTTAATAAGGGATATTTTGATCTTTCAAATGAAGTACTCCGCTAAAGCGTGTTCCAGCGTGTTTTTAAACTATCTGCTGTTAAAATTGTGAGTTTAACACTGCATTTTGATTCGCTGCTCCAATTGAAGGTACACAAATTCATTGTTGCCATCACTTTGAAAGAGAGAGCGAATTGCAGTAGGAGCAAGTATTTCTAGATGTGAGAGCGCTAGTCCCGATCATTGATGCTCTCTTTTGTCAAAGCACATGGTTAACATCTGTAGTTGAGCGCATCTCGGCGGTGCCACGCATGACTTCAAAGGAGAGCTTCAAAGGAGAGCAGTAGTTGTCTCTCCTTCTCTAGCACCTCCCTGTTTAAACCCTAAAATTATGTCGTATTCACACTATCACTCCCATGTCAAAATTGCTATTAGAGCAACTGCTATAGTGTGCAGCATGTGGTTACTTGTTCTCATTTTATCACACACATACATAAATTATGAAGAGTTTGTTTGCAAAAACCGATAAGTCCATATTTGTCAAATGGAGATATTTGCGATTAAAGGTCAAGAAAAATAAAGAGAATAATAAGAAAATTTTTGCTTCTTTTGACCATAATTTCAAAAATGTACCTTGATGTGTAGTGACCAATATATCATTTAAAAAGTATTATTTTGTATTTTATGACAGATACTGTACTTCAAAATCTTCAAAAATGGACTTATCGGTTTTTGCAAACAAACTCTTCATATAATTATGTGAGAAGAATCCTCTGTACCCCCGAGTATTATTAGTATTTCTCTTTTGTTTATCCTTACTTTTGGTCTTTAATTGTACCCGTGCTCCTCATCCTGTTCCCCACACTAGGTTTTTGTTGGGACCTACACTCAACAAGCTTTGCTTTTTAGTAGGTTCCATCGTATTTCTCTTTGCATCATTTACTTTGATTGAAAATGACACATCGACCGCTGTGTATTATGTTTGTATTCATATTTCTTTATGTAAGTATCCAAGCTGGACATTCTGTATTATCATATTTTGTTATATATCATGTATTTTCCATCGAGAAATACGAAAATGAAATTGAAATTGAAAATTGAAATTTATGTCAAGGGTCAGCCAGTGACAAACCATAACTGGGCACTTTCTCTATAAAAAAAAAAGAAAAGCAGAATTTGTAAAGTGTAAATATAATAGTAGTTAACAGAAATTCAACGAAGGGCAGGCTTGGTCTACATCCCTAATGCCACGAGTATCAACCTATTGATTGTGGGAATCTTCGGCAATTACAAGACAAGAAAAGACAAGGAAATGTTCATCGGGTCATTCATGAGGGTATCTTTAGTAGCGAGCATCGTATAACTGCCGATAGACATTATCTTGGGGCTCCAGCAGCATCTTCGTGAGCCATGGCAAAGTCTTCGTGTAGCCATTGTGTTTCCATTGTGTATCCTTTGGGAAAACTTCTAGATTAAAGATTCACATCTTCGTGTGACTTTCGCGTGTAGTTCGGGTGCCATCGTGTGATCTTCTGTGCTTGGTCGGGTGTTGATATACTTTTGGCCGTGTTCGGGACAAAATTTGGTCCAAAATTTGAAATTTCGTATTCGTTTCACCATCCTTTGTCAATTTCACCACAGTGTTACGCTACCCGTAAAGTATAGCATGCAGAAGGCTTTACTAAGACAGCATCGCGTGGCACAAGTTCGACTTCTAGGCCAGGTGTGAGATAGGGTTTTTTTTTATTTTGCCTCGTCTTCTAGAATTTTTTTTTCTTATTCAATGTAAAGGAACATCACGAAGGAAGAGATTTTTTCTGTTTTCTGGTTGTCGGTAGCACACTTGAAAGGAAAAACAAAGCAAAGGGGGGGGGGTTCAAAGAGATGCTGGTTATGACAGCATTTAACAAATAACTTATAGTATGAGAGTCCATGATATCGTCTATTGTTCAAGAAATATAAAGGTTTTTTTCTGTTGACAAGAGATTACAAATGCCTAGATCTACTGTTCTTTTATTCCAGTTCATCGAAACGGAAGTGAATAATGATTACCCTTGCCATGCTTGCGGGAGTCTGGATGATATGTTTCGGTTCGGTCTGAGCACCACATATATGTCTAGGGCATGACGCCCCATCTGAGGAGAGAAGAATAACCCTGATTGATAATCAAGTTGTTTCCCAAAAGGCAAACACGTTGTAGACATTGAAGACGTGATTTATTTCCCCCAAAAAAAAATTCATGCTGATATCATATACACTCAGGAAAGTATTTCCATCACAAATAGGTCTCCTTGTTCTAACTTGTTTGATACTTCCAGCAAGTGTTTCTAATTCAGTTGAACTCAGTTATATTCACATTTCTCTTATCAAAAAGTGCATGAAATATTACAAAATGGAATGATATCTGATATCAAGCTTGGGTGTATAATATAACTGATATAGAACATTGTGTCTTTATAAAGTTTGGACAATGCTCGAGATATACGAGTGGGCCTACTTAAAAGCGAGCTTTATGTATAGGGGGAATGAAACCCAACAAAATGCATTTGGATCAAGTCATGAGTTTGTTTGCAAAAACCGATAAGTCCATTTTTGAAGATTTTGAAGTACGATCTCTGTCATAAAGTACAAAATAGTATCTTTTAAATGATATATTGGTCACTATTGTCTAAAGGTACATTCTTGAAGTTATGGTCAAAAGAAGCAACAATTTTCTTATTATTCTCTTTATTTTTCTTGACCTTTAATCGCAAATATCTCCATTTAGCAAATATGGACTTATCGGTTTTTGCGAACAAACTCTAAATGCCGCAATATGAAAGTAGAATACATCTGATCAGTGAAAATGAAAGGAAAATGAAAGGAAAATCGGATCTGATGAAAAGTTATCAATGTTTAAAGTTTCACAGCAGTCATCGCTAGACGAAGACTACTATAGTTCGTGACGTCACGCATAAAAAAAAAAACTATATTATTATCATAATGTGGATTGAGTATTCCGTAGAATGCCGCAATATTCCGTAAAATGCCGCATTATAAGTAAAACATATCAGTGAAAATTAAAAGAAAATCGGACAATCTGTTGAAAAGTTTTGAATGTTAAAAGTTTCTCAGCACCCATCGCCGGATGCGAAGACTACTACAGTTCTAGACGTCACGCAGAGAAAACGATATCGTAAAAAAATAGAAAGAGAATTCCTCAAAATGCATTTCTTCCGGAGAATAAATGCTTCCTCAAATTGGTATTGACTTATCTTTAAGGGTGATATCATCCCCCTCTCCTGCTATATGAAAGAGGCAAATCAAGTGCTCTTTAATCATGGTTGAAAATGAAAATATATTTATAATTTTCTGTACGATTTCTGTATTTCGATTAGTAATACTTTGCATTGAACAGTATCATAATCTTCTCATCCAGCGATGTCAGCACTAAAACCTTTAAAAATTTCGGATATACATTGGGTTTCATTCTCCTTTGAGCGTATAGATCCCATTAGAGATTGAGTGTTAAGAAAAAGTTTTGGATCACAGAATATGATACAACATACAGATTGCGTGTTGAAAAAAAAAAAGTTGATACCGGGAACCGATATAACTTGAAACTAAACTTATAAAGCACTGTTAAACGAAAAACTAGAAATGTTCCTATGGCGACTGGTATGCCTCCGCTATATATAGTGAATTATTCTTCCAATAAATTTACCTGTTTACAGAACATCTTGCCAATGAGAGACAAAGACTTGCCAAATAATCACTGTCTGGTAATTCACCAATTTTTCATGAGGAAACTTTGAGCCAATTCCAGTATATGGACAAATTTAGGGGAAATTTGTATTTTCTCTTTATCTTTGAACCCACGACCAAAGTCCTTCCCTACAGCTTCATAGGGCAGTAATATATGCACCAAGTTTAATTGCGCGCATACATTGATTCATTTACGAGGTACGTACATTAGGAAGTGAAGAGAAAATTTCACCAGTAAGTAGTGTTATGGTAGCATTTTAACCTGACCTGTGACCTCATGACGTAAAACTTCCCAAAACAAGCATTGCCAAGTAATATGTACGGAGGCAAAAAATAAAAAATAAAAAAATAAATAGTAATAATAAAAGCAATTCTTAGGGTAAAGCGAATACTTCTAAAATACAATAAGAGAGCGAAATAAACCAGTGCAAACATGGCTAACAAATTTACGATCGTTACGATATCAATATCGTATGTAGCTACGCATTGTGATTGAGATACTGATGATAGAGGAAATTCATCGGACGTTATCGCAATGTCCGTTAATCCGAAAATGAAATGGTTTCGTTATTCCGAAGGTTCGTTAACTCAAAATAAAATGAGGTTCATATTCCCATTGTTCGTTATATCGAAAATGAAATGACATTCGTTATTTCGGAGGTTCGTCTTTTCCGAAGGTTTGTTAATATCAAAATGAAAAATTGCGTGTACTTTGGAACTGACAGAATGCATACACCTGAACATTTTTTATAAAGTACTCCTCTAAATACTCTTATTCATATTTTGATGTTAACGTTAATTTATTGAAATGATTTAAAGGGGACCTCCGAATGATTTCAGACTTTTACATTTGAACAACTATAAATTAGTTAAACTGAGTACAGGGTTTCAAGTTTATAGTGATTGGGATGAGGAATGAGAAAGTTTTCAAAATTTATAACAAATTGCAATGAACAAGGATGATGACATGGCAGTCTCACCATAAGAATGCACGAGTTGGGGCTCAAGGAAGCAGAACAAAAGCAGACGGCATGCATAGATTCCTCACAGGTGAACTTGTTATGTAAGCGGTATTGTAATGAAATTACACTTCTGCATTTCTGCAATAGATGTGAGGCTTTGACGTAATCAACACTGTTCAGTGTAATTTGTTTAAGATATTCAGTTTGTTGGTTTCTCTGCTCAAGGACAACAATAAATCCACGATTGTATACACGGAGCTGTCGATTTATGTACTACGTGATTTGAAATTATGAAAATCGTCTGGAATTCCCCCTTAATTTGTACAAGTTATGCAAGTATAAGAGAAACTGAAAAAAAAAATGACTGAAACTGAGACAGATCCGGCGTCATTGGTTGTAAATCAGAAACAGCTCGTGAAGAATTGAAATACTCACCAGTATTATAGAGAAAACCAAGCACAAAGATTGTCCAAAGTGCACATAGGCCGACCCCAATAGTTACGGGCTGTAATCCGTGACGAGGAGTCATCCTCGTAAATATTACCTGTTCTTGCCGACGTGATAAGCACAACGTGAAAGAGATGTCGTATAGGTGTGCTGCCCCGTGGTAGAAATGATTTGACAGACAGATGATTGATAAAACACGTGTGATGCAACATACTATTTATTTTCGAATATGAAAAGGGGGTATGTGCTACTAAATCTTTTAAAGTCGTTTTTGGCTTTAAAAAAACACACAAATTTTCGGAATATATAAGTAATTTCTTATAAAGCGCTATGTCCAGTTACAAACTACTCAAAGCGCTTTCTAAAAGGTACAAATAAATAGTACATTACAATACAGTGCAATACCATACAAAACAATACAATACAATGACAACGCCTAACAGAAGAAGAAAAAACACATACACACACACACAAAAAAGAACCCTAATCATATGATTGAGCAAAAAGATATGCCTTGACATGTCGTTGAAAAGTATCTAGGCTGTGTATGTTACGAACATTATCCGGAAGTTTATTCCAAAGTGAAGGAGCCAAATGGAGGAAGGCGCGATCCCCGTAGGTTGTCCGAGTTTTGGGAACATGTAGCACCGTCGAAGACGAAGAACGTAGGCTGTAAGCTGACTGCTTTACTGTGACCAAGTCCTGAAGATACTTCGGAGCCATGCAATGTAATGCCTTGAAAACAAGGGTAAGAATCTTGTACTCAATCCTCTTCTTGACTGGAAGCCAGTGGTATTGTCTTAGTATTGGGGTGATGTGAACATTCTTCCTCACACGAGCTAGAACACGGGCGGCACTGTTCTGTACTCTTTGGAGGCGACAGATAGAAGAGTTAGGCAGACCAGCTAATAATGCATTACAATAGTTAATGCGTGACGATACTAGGGCGTGAATAACCTTGACTGCATCAGATTCAGACAAGAATCTGCGAATTCTTGCAATGTTCCTCAGATGGTAGTTGGCACTCTTATAGGCACTTGTGATGTGGTCATTCATATTCAATCTGTTGTTTAGGATCACTCCAAGGTCACGAACTGATTCCAAGAGCGACAGATTCTGGCCATTCAGGGAAATGTGGTCCATCTCAAACACAGAGTGTTGGTGTCGGGAACCAATCAGGATCACATCAGTTTTGTCATTATTAAGTTTCAGGAAATTGCCACTCATCCAGTCCTGCATTGCCGCCAAGCAATCCTGAATTTGCCGACAACAGACCTGATCGGTTATTCCTGGCTTGAAGGCAACATAGAGCTGCGTGTCATCAGCATAGAGATGATAGCTCAGGCCAAAACGTCTTGCTATGTCACCAAGAGGAGAAGTATACATGGTAAAGAGGATAGGTCCCAGCACGGAGCCCTGCGGGACACCACATTCGATGTAGCACTGCTTTGATGAAGAATCCAACAAAGTAACTACTTGGGATCTCAAAGTCAGGTAGGAGTGGAACCATTTGAGAACGTTTCCAGAGATTCCAAAACGATGCGACATTCTCATCAGCAGCAAATCGTGGTCCACAGTATCGAACGCTGCGGATAGATCTAAGAGGACAAGGAGTACCATCTGTTTCTTGTCGAGGGCTAGGAGGATATCATTTGTCACTTTGACAAGAGCAGTTTCCAAACTGTGCCCTGGTTGATATGCGGACTGCAGGTTCTCGAACAGATCATTTCCCTTGAGGTACTTGCACAAGAAATTTCCAACAACTTTCTCAAGAACTTCGGAGACAAACTGTAGTTGCGAAATCGGTCTATAGTTGTCGAGAGAGTCAGGATCAAGAGTAGCACTGCTTTGATGAATAACAAACCTAATTCCATTTTTCGGATTAACGAACCTTCGGAATAACGAAAAGTAGCTGTCTAAACAAAGAAACATTCAATGTTTACAGATTAATATAGCCTAAAAGCTTGAACGTTCAAAAATTCGTCAGCCTGCAGGTATACATGTATACTAATAGTATGTGACCGTGCATCACAAAACGAACAAAAAGTCGCACACACTGATTTTGTGTGAGGACTGAGAATAGGTGAAATGGGTGAAAGAGCAAGTCTTCTTCTAATGCTAAACTTTGGGATCTTAAAACGGGTAGGAAAGTGTGTTTTTTAGCGGTTTATCTCGAACAGTCTTTTGGTAGAATAGTGTGATTAGGTGTGTCTTTAGAGTCCCATTTTCGTTTCTTCAAAACCTTGTACGCACTCTTCACTTTCAACTCTAATAACTTTTGAAAGGATGTTACTGCTTGGAAAGTTGGCATTAATTGTGGACAGAATGTGTTGATAAGGCAAGCTTAATTTCACTTTAATCTGATAATTCCTTCATTGTTGTTACTCTGGTGGTTTACTTCCTGTTTTTTTTTGTGTGTGTGTGTGTTGTTTTTTTTTGTCCCATTCATCGCACAGCCAGCACGGCTTGGTAAAGATTTAGCGCTTGAATAGACACTGTACTTCAGAGCCTCTTTTCTCACTTAGCACTTTTCCCGACTGTGTGCATTCTTAGGTTAGGAGAGTCCATTTGATTTGAGTTATATATCATTTCAAAGCTTAAAGTCTGCTCTTTCAGAATATGCTCTTAACTAAAATTTCATATCTGGCGACTTTGTGTTCGTTTTCTGATGAAGGGTTACATATAATAGTGAAGTAATGTGAGAGTCTGGTAATTAAGACTAATTGGGTGATCTTGACCCTGACCCGCATCTATCCCATAATGTACTGCTACATGTGGCTATGCAGCACGTCTTAGAACTATAGGGTCACAGCGATGATGCAGTCTTGTCATCAGTTCCTCATCATGCTCTCAGATTGAGGCGGATTCCACCCTCGTAAGAAAGAGATTCGAATCACTTTATATGAGTAAGTGTTCAGGAATATAATAAACTCTAGCTTTTGATGTGTTTCATGATGTTATGAAAGACAATAAAGAAGTTTGGTAGTATTTTTGCGAGCCTCTTTAAACTTATGCACACATGAAAGTTTAACTGTGCCTGCCTTAGAAACTCTTTGCTCTACACACACCTAAGCTTGTGTACATAATGATAGGAGTGTGTGTGTGTGTGTGTGTGTGCCAGGCCTGCACTAATTTTGGATGCACAATCACACCCTGCGTTCAGACGATCCCCCGCTTCGAGGGGAATCTCCCGTTTGCCAGGACAATCCCATCGTGTGGACGCTCGGTGGGACATTCCCCTGTCCCACGCACGGAAAGCTTGTCGAGCCCAGCAACAAATTCTGGTGGGGGACAGAGCGCGCGCAGCTCCTGCAGCTGTTTTCCTCGTAAGTGCGCATGCTCAAAATGCCATTTTGTACGCGCATACGGTGACCTATTCTTGCGATCGGCTACACGTCACTTCCGGTTGACTGGAGTGAAAATAAACAGCTATTGCAAGCGCTAAGCCTGCATAATAGATACTGCATGCTGTGCATGTACGACGCGTACAATTTATGTGCAACTCTACGCAGACAGTACATGGTGACTGTTTTTCATTATTCATTTTGTCATTGTGCCATCATCCATGAGATACATGCATCATATCTTGCCAGCAATATTCTAAAAATCTGGATCCTGTCGATCGATCGGTCCCGGCATTTTGCCAAGGTGAAGGCAGCCGGACTGGACCTGTGCCCGTATGAAATCGCGGCAGGACTCTGGATCAACGACCCGACAAAATGGCCAGATGTGCAGTAGAACCTCTTTGAGTAGGCCCTAACACGATATCTACGCTTATTCAGGTAGGTCTATAGGCCTAACGGTAGTAGGCTTAGGGTAGGGCCTAATTTAGGGTAGGCCTAGGGCCTAATCCTGCCGCCCTCACAGCTACTGTACAGTAGTACGGCTTGCGCTAGCGCTATGCTCGCAGGGCGCCCCGGCACAAAACACGTACAGCGTTTACACTCCAGGCTCGTGTATGGTTTGTTTTCACTCCACCGCTATCCATGACCCCGTGACACGCAAAATACCCGGATGTCCGACCATGAGAATACGACACAACTGAATTTGAAACCACTAGCCGTGATTTGTCCCCCGTTCAGCGGGAGATATCAAGACACGTGTGGACGGTCGATCGTAAAAAAGATACAATCTCTCCCTCTCTCCCCGCGAAGAGGGGGATCGTCTGAACGCCGGGACAGTTGTGTTTTAGAGCACATACCATGTGTAAGACAATGAGAATAATTACTGCAAAGGCAAAGAGTGCAAATTAGGCATGGATTGTGCATCAGGTCAGATTGTTATAATGGTAGATCTATCCTGACTGCTTGGATGTATACTATGTTCTTTTGCTGTAACTAAGTTGGGTAAAAGGTGATGCAATGAAAAATTGATGCTAGTAATAATCAAACACAAAGATGAATGATTCAAAAAGCAGTGGTGTGCTATTTCAGGCATAATTCACTAGAGTTTAGAGTTGTCACTCAGGCAAGAAGATACAGCCTGTGTCAGAAGATGCAGTGTAGACTAGAGCAGAGTCAAGTTAATGTTCTAGGTTGTTATGGTTTGACGTAACTATATTTCTGGCTTTGTCTAGAGTAGATAAATGTATATGTGTTCTATATTGGCATAGAAAGGAAAAGGCTAAAGTTGAACAATATGCACTGACATGTGTGTATACATACACCTCAAGCACTCATTGCATTTGTTATGTTTATTGTCACAGCATAATCAGTGCTAGCTGGGTTAAGAACCTGGAGGTTGTCTCCTACCTGTAAGTACTCTAGCTGGATTGAGTATTTGGATCGGTGAGTTCAAACACAGATAGCAACTAGTGTATATTGTATTCTTCGTGTGCACATTTACACTTTTGTATGCTCAGTTGGCTGTTAATCAGTCAGTAAGAAGTGGAACAGTTTGATAGTTCATATACTGTTTGTGCAAAGTGCAAGGTAAGTGACTACTAAGTTCACATAGCTATCGCTCAGGATCAAACTCTATTAAAGTAGGAGATTTGTATGATATCTAAAATGCTGACATGTTTTGTTCTAGTTACTGAGAACAATGTTACTACTTGGAAATGACTATATGCAGTGACAGGCATTTTTAGCAGTAATTAGCTGCCTATTTGTTATCTACTGCATTCAATAGAAATACAGATGTAGACTGAGTCTATCGATAACATAGAGAAGGTTATTCAGTTACAGGGGAGGATTGAGTGATCTATTCCATTGACTGTTTTGGCATGTTTGTATGTCACTATTTCAAGATCTTTGCAGTTCTTCTTTGATATGATATGTACAGGCACTGCTAAATGTTAGAAGAATTAAGACGATGGAAACCCAGTTGCATTATACACTCCTAAGAGTATATGTTTCACATTAATGCATGATATTTTAGTCATCTACATACACTATGCATATCAGAAACATGTATGTAATTTCATATTCCTATTGTGAAAGACTAAGGCTGTGATATCAGTCTAGCTCTGAGATAGATATTTGACAGGGAAATTCTGTGAGCATTGATATGATACAGTTGTTTGTTAGTTTGCCATCCTGGACAAATTGTCAAAAGAAAAATGTTGGATTGTTGCTATCCATGATGCTAACCGTGTTTTGATGTGTCTGCTCTGTTATACAGGGGCTGTTTTAGCTGTTTGATTGTTTGCTCTGTTTTTGACTTGCTTTGATCGGCTGAGGTACGCCGTGGCAATAAACGTCAAGTCACCTTACAGCACCAGAGTCCACTCGTCATTTGTGTGTGCAGTAGAATCCCTACCCCTCTTCAATAGTAATATACATCGTATATAATTATAATATAGTGTGAGTCGTGTGTCTTCAGCTACTGAACCCCTGGGCCGTCGCATCTTTTAGGAGTGTGTATAACGAGAGTAAGGAGGCGGTAGACGTTGCTTTGAATCCTCACAAGTGATTTTACTTCAAGCTTTTGGGCTTTCTGCCCTTTGTCAAGACTGAGGACAAATCGGACAAAATACAAAACATGGATATCATATACAAAAAATAATGATGATCAAAACAATAGTGAAAATAATAACGACTGTGATAGAGGCAGAGACGGCAGAGAGTAAATACACGGATGGGAGTGTATATCCTACAAGATTGTCCTATGCATCAATCTTACATCACACTTGCATATACAATCACAAACAAGCATACATAATATTATTATAAGCATTAATACGTATGACTAAACATCTGCGCGCACACATGTACATTTAGATACTTACAACTGAACATAGTAACAACACTGAATATTCGGAACATTAAGAGTTGTTCTAAATAAATGGTGAATATGAAAAAAGAGGTGCTGATTGTTACTTACTGTAGTGGTGGTTGGAGTTAGGCCACTGTTGTCAGTTGTCCATTAGCCCACCCCCGTTTTTATTTTTTCTCCAATACCACCAGAATATTTCGGTTCCCCACAACCGGCTGCCAATTGACTGACGGTATGTAACCGGGCCTAATGTGAAGTGTGCATCTCACACCGTACGTATATAGATTCTGTTCTTTCCTTCCTGTAACCTTAAATGCTGTGAAACACATTATTTTACACTTATTTCCGGTTAAGAACGCTACTTATGACTGTGCTCAGTTCTTCCTTTTTTGTGTGTGCCTATGTTCCGTTTATGTATATACACTCTTTAATTTAATTACTATTATGATTTTATTAATTGCCGTTATTGTTTATCATGGTTGCCTGCTTTGACATACGCGAGGAGATCCACACGTGTGTTCGTGCGTACCCATATCCGTTTCTATATGTACATGTGTGTGTGCAGATGTTTAGTCATACGTATACTATTTTGTAAATGCTTATAATATTATGTGTGCTTGTTTGTGATTGTATGTATGCAAGTTATATTATGTAAGATTGATGCATAATCATATACACTCCCATCCATGTATTTACTCTCTGCCATCTCTGCCTCTATCACAGTCGTTATCATTTTCACTATTGTTTTGATCATCATTATTTTTGTATATGATATCCATGTTTTGTATTTTGTCCGATTTGTCCTCAGTCTTGACAAATGGCAGAAAGCCCGAAAGCTTGAAGTAAAATCACTTGTGAGGATTCAAAGCAACGTCTACCGCCTCCTTACTCTCGTTATAGATATTCACATAATTGAATAAATCCGCGATTTGAGTGGATAATTCACAGTTTCTGATAAAAACGAGTTTATTTTCGAAAAGAGGAGACATAATACTTGTCTCTGTGCCAAACACAATATTCCAAGACCGATGAAGATTATTTTCTATAATGAATCTGCATTCATAAAGACGAGGAAATGGCCTTGACTTATTCAAATTTCTGTTTTGTGGCATATGTAAAATGTGCCAAATGTTTTCCATTTCATAACAAGGGAGTGATTAACATTAAAGAGAGTTTCTATGATGCTGCCAATTTTTTTTTGCTCAGTGTAGCACAATTTCAAAGACAAAAAATACCTTCCCGATGAAAATTGTATTTACCGAAACTAAACGCTACTTTTAACCAAAACAATATACGACGAGAAAAAAATCAGGAACTATCCACAATTCTAAATACACCTCTATTACAAGTCTTTAATTTTCAACGATGTGATGCCCTTAGAATCTGCAACAGCTGCGTTACACATGGTGCTCCGCAGCGCCCCTCTTTGTGCCTCTTTGCTGCCTGTAAATACGTGTGAATAAGAAATAAAAGGCCATTTTGATTCGACGTTTATTCTGGTAATTCAAAATTCGGTGCTACCTCGCCAGATGTCGAAAGATGAGGCTGGGCGCGAGATTAAACAAGCCAAGGGTCACGATGACAATATATCTTTATGATACAAACGTGTTTTTTGTGTATGTGTATGTTTGATTTGCTGGTATGGGAATGTATGTTTGTAGCCATGGCTCTACAACACATACCACTATATCTGTGTGTGCATGTGAGTGTAAACTATGTCCATGGTCATAATCATATCCCCTGCTCCCATGCATTATACTTTTTCGTTAGTCTTTTGTCAATGACAGTTTACATTAACTCTTTTAACGTCACCGTCAATATACGTGGACATTCGTTGATGGGATACAGTATATCAACATGTGGTTATTGTTTATTTTTTTAGTATTAAATGTAACTCAACACTTTATTGACTTGAGTGACATGTTTCACGAAAGGACGCAAGACGTGAAGTTTGTGACTCGTGATATTTTTTGCTGCAAGCACGGACATTCTGTAATGAGGTCATCACAATTACACAAACAAGATTGTATCTTACAACGCCAAAGGAATGCTATAGGTAAACTGCCAATGCTCTACCTGTCAAAAATCGTTTTGATTTCCATCTAACGTTCCTTTCAAACATCACTTGATTTGTGAGTTTTTCACGTTGTTCTTTTGCGTTTTTGTCAGCTGCAGATATTCGCCCAGTCATTATTGCTGTTTTTTTAAGTCATCATCTATTAATGATGATGATCTTACCTTGTTTTGAGGACAAAAAGTTATCAAATGTATTCTTTGTTTCGCTAACAATCTTGACATGTCACTTCCGTAGGCGTTTTAAAAATATAATCGATTTTAAGTGCAAGAGTTAAGGGCCGGCGGAACCGGGGGACCGGGGGCATACAAAGGAATACATAAGGTGTCACCACTTTGGGCCCCCATTTTTTTTTTTTTACCCCGGAAGTGCGTAAGTGGCACTAGAAAGAACTAGATAGATTACATATTGTTCTCTTTGGTGATTTATCGGAATGTTTTGGTTAAAACAATTATGTATTATAATTTTTCGTCTTTTTTTTTACGCGATGAGAAAATATCCCAAAATCAAGTGCAGTTTATGGAAAGTGGAACAAGTTACCATCTTGCCATCTTATAACATGTATGACGTCGTCCGTTTGATTAGTTCCCTTATAGTGTACAAAAGCAATAATTGATGACTGAACTCTGACTGGCGACCAAAGGTCGAATTGCACAGATGTACATCTCATTATACAAAAATATACATTGACATAGAAGGAATAATTTCATAACCATAGATATAACAATCATCACATTCAAACATGCATGCAAATAATAGTAATATAACTCTAAAAATTACTTGAATATGGGGTACAGCAATCCAACCAAAGGCAATATCTACAGTAATTTCAACGCTACATTGTATTGTCGTCTTCAGACATGACTCGAATAAACACATTGTTTTGTTCGTGACCACGACTTCTTCAAACTTAGACATCAATCACATTAACTCTATACTGCTAATAGAATTCTAAAATGATATGGCTGTTTATAGAGTTAATATCATTTTGCAAAGTACGATTTAGACCTACCTTCTCTCGTTATTCTCCAGGTAAATGGCGCAAAGGACAGAAGGACATGAGGAACGGGCAGACTGTGCCGGACACCACCCCCAACCCCGTACAATACGTAACCACTTCAGGGCGTATTGCGGGATTACACGTAGCGATAACGGCTCAGTGCACCAGCAAGCATAATACACAACAATATACAGGCAGTCTTGGTGGGTTTTTCACAATACACATTTCAGAAAACATCATTTTTGATGTAGCCAAGTGAATATGGTGTGATGTGTAGGCGTTTTCTTGTTTCCTACAGTTGACCATCTAATGAATACTATCATGTTGCGTATATCTGCGCCCTTTATATCTAGTTTATTGGCAAGAAACGCATTACATAAGGTCTTCGTCAGATTGTATGATGATATAGGGCATCATAATTTCGGTAATTCGTTGTCAAGGATTTATATGAGAGCTTGTAACCTGAGCTGAAATAAAATATACCAACGCTATCAGCAAAAAGATTGATTTATGATAGGCAACAATGGATGAATTGGACATGACGTCTATGTTCACCTAGAATAGTGAAGGGAGCAAATACTGAAATTTTCTGTATGCTCCATTTTATATACAATGATATTGGGATGGATATATTCGTGACGTACGGTTCTATTAAACAAGTAATTTTGTTGAGCCACAGTAATGTCATCATCTTACCTGCTTGAAAGTCACCTTTTCTTGAAGACCCGATTGCGTAGGGAGAGAACGTTAGCCAGAATGAATCAAACTTGATTCGCTGCTCACCAGGATACATTCGAAAACCACGATTTGTGCAGGCATTCTAGAATAGAATTGCCCGTCAGCGAATTTTTGCCCAAACGCGTACACTCATCGGCTCCCTGTTACGGCCAGCAGAATATTACAAAAGATCCTCCCTTTGACCTTTATACTCATATTTTGAATGACGGTCATCAAGTCGATGATCCACAGGAAATGGCCGATGTATTTAAAAGGGCATTTTACCGTTTGTTTTTTTTTTTATATGTTGTTCTTTTAATTCTAAAAGACCCAGCGGTGCAAACAGAATCAAAATTCCATAACGATTAAGTCCGTAATTTAATGTTAAAAATGGAACTTTTTAGGTGAGAATTATGCTAATGAGCTGACGAGCCCGGATGTTATGATGTCACAGGTGCTCTCACTATTACTGATTACAAGTGCTCGCATACGCGTGCGTCAATTCGTATCGAGTAGCAGACGACGCTTAGGTCTAATATAGCTAGCAGGCGGCGCTTGTGTACTGTTCTATCCATGTAGATATCTCAAATTTCACTAAACCAAATCGCACCAAAATTACAGGATATACTTCATAGCATATTTCAAAGTATTCTCTTATATTTGAACGAAATCAGTAATCGAGAAGTATCAATATTGACGTCAGTGGCGTATCTAGGGGGGGGGGGCAAGGGGGCACGTGCCCCGGGCGCCACTCCTTGGGGGCGCAAAAAAAACGAAAAAAAAAAAACGAAGAAGAAGAAGAAAAAAAAAGAAAAAAAACGAAGAAGAAGAAAAAAAAAGAAAAAAAAAAACGAAGAAGAAGAAGAAAAAAAGAAAAGAAGAAGAAAAAGAAGAAGAAGAAGAAGACGAAGAAAAAAAAAAACTCGCCCGGAAGGGGGAGGGAGAATGGTGGGGGGGGGGGGCAAAAAACCAAATCAAACAAGATAAAAACAAAACATGATGATGACGCGGACAAAATGACAATGTTTGTGTTCACACAAAAATTCCGTGTTCTGTGAGCTGAAATACAAAAACTTTCGGCTCGCTCGCTGCGCTCGCTCGCCAAAATTTATACAAAAAAGAAGGTAATAGTAGAGCAGATAAGCCGAAAAATTGTGCAAAATTTGACTAAAGCATGAAACTTTCACCAGTGTTAGTACATGTTATAAGATTCATTTTAAGATCTGGAGGTAAGTCTGAATTGACCTCTGATGACCTCCAAGGTCAATGACCTTAAAATTTGATAAAAAAATAGTTATTTTGCGTCATTGATGAATGTTAAAATGGTAATGATGTACTAAAAACTCATTTTTGTTACAGTGGAATTGTCTTCATGTTCCATAGAACCCTGACATGTTTCTACCTTTGACCTCTGATGACCTCCAGAGGTCAATGACCTCAAAATTTCAGAATATTGATATTTTGTCAATGATTAATGATAAACACGGCAATGATGTACTAATACAATGTGTTTTTTTTTTGTATTTTTTTTCAGTAGAATTGCCTTAATGTTCCACCGATCCTTGACAGGTTTCTACCTTTGACCTCTGATGACCTCAGATTATCAGAATTTTGATATTTGGTGCAACTGGTTGATGATAAACATGATAACGATGTCTTAAAAGTTTATTTGTGTTACAACTGAATCGCTTTCCTATTCCTCAGATCAGGGGAAATTATTTACATGTCTTTGCCTTTGACCTCTGTGGACTGTGACAGGTCAATGACCTCAAAATATCAGAATATTGATATTTGACGTATATTCCATGGTTAACTGTATACCTGGTGTGCAATCATGCATTATGCTATTAGCATTTATGCTACAATAGAAGTGTCTTCTCATTCCACAGAACATTAGTCATTACCCTGTGTATATCCAACTTTGACATCTAAGGACAATGTGAGGTCAGACTTTTAGAATATCAAAATTTGTGTAGGATTGCAAATACTGATGTCTGGCTTCATTGGTTTAATCCTAAAAGTTTAATCATTTACAAATCACGCCTTGACGTTATAATCAAAGCATGTATGCATATTCCACAGAGCATTGGTTCATAGTAAAAGGTTTCAGGAATGTGAGCGGTCAATTACTTCAGAAATGAAGGGTTAGGGTTAGTGATGGCAGTGACCTCAAATACCGTAGAGACTATGTCCACCCCCCCCCCCCAAAAAAAAAATACAACGGGACCCTCCGCAATGATAGCTTTAAAAATATCGAATCACGTCAATCTAAATACAAATTCAGGGTATGAAACTGTAACTCATTGCCCACATTTTACAGGAAACCCCATTCGATTTGCCTCAGTGGTCAAAGAGAAATGAGGAATTTTGTAGAGGATGTCAGGAATCTCTTCCCTCGAAGTTCTATTGTATTCACACACAAGATGTATTTGTATTAATGTTTGAGTTTGTTTATACAACACTTGTATACTTGTTTTGGTGTAGTGGTTGATTTGTAGTATAAGTTATTTCATTGTTTGTACTTTGTTTTGATGTTCATGACATTTTTATCTGTACATAATATGAGCAGGGCCCCTTGGTAGAACAGTGAACCAACTGAAAGGGCTACCCTGCTAAAGGAATACTGAAATAAATAAATAAATAAAATCAAGATCACTGAAGTGCTAAACTTGGAAGAATCAGACTCATGACATGCTTTACAACAATCCACATTTCTCTGTGACCGCTTAACCAAATCGAATGGGGTTTACTGCAAAATAGAGCTAAGACTTTATATTTTAAGACCCTGAAGTAGCATTTAGACAATTTAATCATATTGGGTGTTATCAATGCGAAAATCTGATTGTATTTATTTTTTTTTTTTTTGGGGGGGGGACATACTGTATAATATTTATGTTTGGGTTAGTTATGCAGCCTAGCTTGCATGAAATTATGTGCAACATTATCCAATTTGCACTGGACAAAATTTGTACGCTTAAACATGGAAGGTGGGGAGAGGAGTACCATATTTTGGGTTGATGCTTATATAGTATGTGAACAGGCATATGGCAAAGTCCCTTGAACTGGATGAAAGGGTGAAAGATGCTAACCAGAAAACAACAGGCCCACCTCATCAGGTGTACGTCACAAGTCAAACAACTCAAGAGTCGTACAGCCCATGAGTTACGCAGCCCACGAGTCATACATCCTGTGACCTAAACACTAGATGAACAAGGTCCATGAGCTCGACATCAAATATAATAGGCCCACAAGCAGTGCGGTCCGCGAGCTCGACACTTTGCCCACGGTATGCGATTCATATATATATTTCAGAGAGCTTAATCTATTCAGTGTATAGGTATTGTGGACCCCCCCCCCCCCCCCCATGTGTCGGACTCTTATGGGCCTGGTTTGCCTAAGCCTAGTGTCAAGCTCATGAGCAATGCTACCTAGTTTCGAGCTCGTGGGCTGTATGGTTCCGATGAATGACTCATGGTCTTGGAGCATACAGTGACGTCATGGACCATCTGGAAACCGACATACTGTGAGGCCTAACATGCATTCCACATGAAGTAATCCTGTGTCTTGCCATTGTCATCCAGTTACTAGGTCATTAAGTCACGCAACTTGGGGCATTTTTTTTTATGCCTCCGCCAACGAAGTGGCCGGAGGCATTATGTTTTCGGGTCGTCCGTCCGTCCGTACGTCCGTCCGTCCGTCCGTACGTACGTCCGTCCCGTTTTGTTTTTGTCGATATCTCAAGAACCGTGTGGTGGTTTTACATCAAACTTGGTATGAGGGTATATCCTGGGGGGATAATACTTTGTTTGGATTTTAGGGTCACGGGGTCAAAGGTCAAAGGTCACAGGTTATTTTGTGAAAAAAAGGTTGAAAATTCATGTTTTTCTCCATATCTCGCAAATGGTTCAAGGTATCTTCATGGAACTTAGTATATATGCTTGTTCCAATGGGCAGTGATTATCTAGGGAAGTTGGAAGTCATGGTTCAAAGGTCAGGGGGTCAAAGGTCAAGGTCAACTCCTCAAAATATTACTACTTTCCTTATATTTATGCAATGCCTGAAGGTTGTTTTTTTTTTTAACTTGATGTATACATGTATTACCCAATATAATTTCCCACAGAATATATTATATTCTGTGGGAAGTTTCTTGCAAAAAGGTCAAAAGTCAAAAGGTCAAAGGTCAAGTGAAAGTGCTGAATTGTACTTTTTCCTCCATATCTCAAAAGTAACTCAAGGTATCATCATGAAACTTACATATTTATGCATGTTCAACCTAACAGTGATTCTCTTTGGAACTGTGAGGTCAAAGGTCAAAGGCCAGGTTTAGATAATGCTATTTTCCCATTTGTTACTGAAATTATACTTGTTCTCAATACCTTGAAAATCATTCAATTCATAAACTTATAAAAGGGTCAAAAGTCAAGTAAAAATCATCAGTTCCCCAAATACCTGCACTCTGACATTTTAATCATTCATCCAATTGAACCTAGTTCTAGGAAAGTGAACATTCAGCACATTTGTGTCAAACCTGTCATTTTGATATTTTGCCAATTGTGTGAAACTGTCATCACACATTGTCAAGACATTGTACTATAGACCTATTAGGAGAACCATGCATTATGGCGGAGGCATATCAGTCGCCGTAGCGATATATCTAGTTTTTTGATGATATCTTAAAGGTAGGGAATCCCATTTGCATGCCTTAAATGAAGAGTTGTATAAATACAGAGGTATGTTGAAGAGAGTATCATTTTAGAAACTCCCATAAAGTATTGAAAGTGGAAGGTAACATTTAGTACATTTTTATTGACCGTTAGATTTTGAATTGAATTTTTTTCGGGGCTCACCGTAAATTCCAGTACATTACTAGGCTACCTTTGCAGACCCATGCACTGCATGTGTGTCCATCATGTATATTTTGTGAAGAAAGTTCATCAAAACTTACAAACATTTCTATATACATTCTTGCCACACACTCTATATGTTATTACATCAGCTCTTATACTTTTAGATTTGTGTTTATAGATAAAAGAATACAGAAGACTGCAACAAAAAGGCTTAAGTGTGGCTGACACACAGAACTACTGAGTAGTTGAGTTTTGTGCATTATTCAAATTGTAGATAACTGTTGACTTCCAAATTTCTCAGCAGTGGCCTAAACAAGTCCCCTGAGGTTCATATCTAATGTTTTGCTGCATTTTGAGAGGTCTGTAAAAGGTATCCCCTACCTTTAAGGTACCTCACTTCCAAATAGGAGTGGAACTACTATTTGCTCTGATTATCTTCTTTATACTCGATACTCCTTAACAATTGGGCCTGGCCAAGAGTTGTGCCCCCATGCCCAAATATTGCTTGTTTCCAATATGGCCGCCATCCGGTTTGCATCCAATGTGTGAATCAGGGTAATATGGCAGCGGGTACATCATCCGGTTAAAACTCTCTGCCAGCAAGTGATGATTCAGTGTAACCTCGTGCTGAAATTGGTCTAGATGTATACCCTCGATCTCTGTCAAGACAGGGCAGCATCTGCGTTATCTTCAGAGAAGCACGCGATTGAGCTTACATTGCACGGATCGACACACAGATCTCCACCACGACTAAACTGGACATCCTGAGGTCAGACCAGCGTTCTTCTAGGTGCCCAGCCACTGTATGCGATCATCAGAGTCTTCCATTGGCAATATCTAAACAGTTTGGGTGAAGGCAAGCTTGTCTCTATGATGGGTGCATTACACATAGAGTTCAGGATGCACCAGATGATAAGAAAGTTTCTTATTGACTCGCGGGATAGGCTACAATCCTTTCTCTGGCAAAGTTCTGAATTATCGGATCGTGCTCAGTCTGCACACAGTGAGCTGAACACCATATCAAGTATACGTGTGCAATGATTGTGTGTAATGATATGGGAAAATGCATGGAGAAATCAAAATGCATATGTACATGTTTATGTATTTTACGTGGAATCAGTTCCCGTCTGTTGTCTTCATCAATCTTGCAATGTTGCTGTTTATTATTTTCTGTATTGCTGTATTGCAGGTGGCCTATTGCAGGTGGCCTTCAATTTGTTTTTCACATTATATTGACATGTTTAACAGACTGTAACTCACCAAGATGCCTCTTGAAATGTTTTGAAAGACTTCTGCTTGATTTCACACGAGCGGATGATTATCAGTTGTCTTTCTGCTATTATCGTGTGTGAAACAAAGTATTGTTTCTCTTCAAAAGATAGCGTGCCAATTAATCTGCAATTACTGTTGGTGCTCTATATATGACATTCCAACCCACCTCCAGCCTATTTAGACATCCGTAGGCGTTGTGGTGTAGAGCGGGGTTTTAACATCTCTCACGAAGCGAGACTTCTCTTTTCTTTTCCCCACTAACAATGTGAAACTAAGTGTTGTTTCTCTTCGAAAGATAGAGTGCCAATTGATCTGTACTTACGTTGGTGCTCTAAACAAGACATTCCAACCTACCTCCAGCTTAGATATCTGTAGGCGTTGTGGTGTAGACATGGCAGAGCGAGACTTCTCTTTTCTTTTCTCTTCCCCACTAACAAGTTTAGCAGGAAACATAGAAGCATTCGCACAGACTGTTTACATTTCCCATCACATGCTTTGAACAGCGGAATTTTCATGTACACATTTTCCCTGGAATTTTGCCAAGAACTTTTCAACACAATACATGTTCAAAAGAAACCATTTGGTTCATATAATTTGATTAAAGGGGCCTACTTATCGGTTCGGTGTAATAATGTCAGAGGTAAAAATGTTAGAGGTAAAAATGTCAGAAGTAAAAATGTCAGAAGTAAAAATGTCAGAGGTAAAAATGTCAGAGGTAAAAATGTCAGAAGTAAAAATGTTAGAGGTAAAAATGTCAGAGGTAATAATGCCAGAGGTAAAAATGTCAGAGGTAAAAATGTCAGAGGTAAAAAAAAAAAAAAATGCTGTAAAACCATGTTTATCATTAACTAATAACATCACAGATCAATATTAAGGTATTTTGAGGTCATTGACCTCTAAAGGTCATCAGAGGTCAAAGGTAGAAACCTGTCAATGCCCTGTGGAAACGGAAGATTTGTAGTACAAATGCATATTTAGTGCAGCGTAACCAAGATCTAGGCCTATCATTCACAAATGCCTCCAAACATCAATATTCTGATATTAAAGTTCATTGACCTCTGGAGGTCATCATAGGTCAAATCAGACTTAATTACCTCCCGATCTTAAGATGAATCTTATGGTATGTACTAATACTGGTGAAAGTTTCATGCTTTAGTCAAATTTTGCACAATTCTCATGATTTTGAGGGCTTAACTGCTCTACTATAAGAACAAAACGTGATGATGACAAAATGACAGTGTCTATTGTGTTCACATATGTCATTTAATATTTAGCAGGCAAAATGTTTCACGGAGCAGCGGCTGCAGTTTCATTCGTTCTGAAGCGATCGCCAATTGGATCAAAAGAGGGCGTCAACGGTTTCGAACATGGGGGGGGGGCGCAAAAAAACAACAACAAATCAAACAAGATGAGAACAAAACGTAATCATGACGCGGAAATATACAAATTTCGGCTCACTCGCTCGTACTAATTTAGAGTATTTTTTCAAGTCCTCAGTTTGTTGGTATAAATCGTTATCTACAAGGCCGTCACTATATCTTGATTAGAATTGTAAGATTTAATAAGCAAAAAATGACAAGAGTTTCATGATTTGTAAGCTGAAATACAAAAATTTTCGGCTCGCTCGCTGCGCTCGCTCGCCAAAATTTGTATAAAAAAAGAGAAGAAGATAAAAACAAAACGTGACGATGACGCGGACAAAATGATAATGTCTATTGTGTTCACTCATGTCATTTTATGTTAACAGGAAACTACGGGGGAGGGGGCGCAAAAAAAAAATCAAAAAAGATAAGAAAAAACCGTAATGATGACGCAGAAAATATACAAATTTCGGCTCACTCGCTAGTACTAATTTAGAGTATTTTTTCAAGTCCTCAGTTTGTTGGTATAAATCGTTATCTATAAGGTCGTCACTATAATTGTGAGATTTAATAAGCAAAAAATGACAAGAATTCCATGTTTTGTAAGCTGAAATAAAAAAATTTTCGACTCGCTCGCTGCGCTCGCTCGCCAAAATTTATATAAAAAAAAAGATAAGAACAATACGTGATAATGACGAGGACATTTACAAATTTCGGCTCAGTCGCGCGCACTAATTTAGAGTATTTTTTAAAGTCCTCAGTTTTTTTGGTATAAATCGATATCTATAAGGCTGTCACTATATCTTGATTAGAATTGTAAGATTTGGTAAGCAAAAAATGACAAGAATTCCATGTTTTGTAAGCTGAAATACAAAAATGTTCGGCTCGCTCGCTGCGCTCGCTCGCCAAAATCTATCAAAATTCATTACATTTAAATCACCCTCAAAAGATCCCTTTTAAGTGCTTGAAAAAGCATCATGTGGACTTTGTTTAAAGTCCCTATATCGGGATGGGGTTGGGGTTGAACACTTTTTCAGAAATTAGGGGCGCAATTTTCGTGCTTGCCCCGGGCGCCGTTTTCCCTAGATACGCCACTGATTGACGTCGACTTTCAAGTCGTCACTCAAAAAAATCTCACTCTTCGCGAGAGATCTTGGCGAACGCAAGATGCACAATCTAGAACTGAAGTTAGCCGACTAGTACTGTGCGAACGGGGGATTTACGCGAGAACTAAACTCAGAAGTGTAATGATTTTTGCGACTTGTGTGATATAGGAACTACATTTTTCATTCAACTTACCACAAATAATTTGTAAATTTATTTATTGCCCCCGATTACTTGAAAGATTTGCCTCATGATATTAAATGGCTAACTTCAGTCTGTGCGTGCGCAGCAGGTAGGTAGGGCCTGGCCGCAATCACTCGTGTTAGTCGTAGAGCAGATTATTTTTAGCGACGCCGACAGGAAAGTCGACATCTACACTTACGCTTCCCGACAAGTGATTTGTTTCCAATTAACGTGAGCTGTTGGATATGAATCATAAAGTATTTCCTGTGAGTTTGGTGCCATTTGGCAAGGTGAATTTTGAGATATCTACATGGATACGGAAGTACGCTAGCACTATACCTACACCAGCGCTGGGATCGCGAAGCGGCGACACTGTGTTAAAATCTACGTGGTCACGCCACTCTTCTGAGATATGGGTCCTAGTACGTAGGCCTACTGAAACAAACTGTGAGATCTAACATTAGTCCTTGGTGTAAATAACATCACTATGAGATTTATCTCGACTACAAAACATCGGAAATCCATAAAGCAGATACCTGACCTGAAAAATCCAGCACAGGAACAACAGTGCCTGCAGGACAAGGGTCCAGATCTAGATCTGGAGTCTGGACTTTCGTCTGGACTTTCTTCAAGTTCTGGCAGCAGGGGTATGTAACGTTACGCTGTGCCTTATTAGCGCTGTGCACATAGGGCCTACACTACAGCTGCAATGTCGACGGTGAGTGAGTGTAGGGCCTACTCATCAAAACTTGGACTGCCACGTAGAACCTACTCCTTGACTGCTCAGTAGTTCTAGTCCTAGTTCCAGTATTTCAGAGTCTATGTGTACTGGGTACCGTTTTCATCTCACTAAGTGTAAATCGTGCGTGCCGTTGAAGAGAGTCTATCTACATTTGGATTTAGATTCACTCAGCCCTCATCTATGCTACGTTAGATAGTTTGAACTGGCGAACCATCGCTCGATCATGATCATCAATGCGTAACGTTACTTACACACAGTCTTCTGTGGGCAGCACGTTCGGATAACGATGCCAATTTCATTTTGCATATCTGGAATTTCCCCACAAGTTTTATTTAAATGAAAAGCTGTTGAAGAAATTGCTTTTAAAGATTAATAGATATTGTTTAACATGTTTATTATAGCTCCATATTGCAATTATACTAAAGAACAGCTTTTGCAGTACTTCGTGTGAGATTTCATCAGTAAATTGGCATTATGTAGTTCGTCTTGCTGATGTCGGAGTTGTGCACCAAGAGCACCTGTGACGTAGGCCAAATTGTGTGGATCGTTCCATGGCTTGCTCGTTTTCATTTTTTTCAAAAAATCATTACAGGCTTATCCTGGGTTTTACAATCCTCTCTTTCCAGTAGAAGGCATCAAAAAATGTAGATTAGAATTATCAGACAATTAGAAAATGTCAGTACAGTTTTCTTTTAAGGATTACTTTGTTAACTTAGGACCTGACCTTGCCAGCGAAATACCAAATACCCAGACAACTTTTCATTCTTTTCTAAAAGACAGGAATGCACAAACCATGTTTTTCATTCCTATTGTTGAAGAAGAAATCAAAGGAATTGTTGATAACCTAGATATTAAGAAAAGTGTAGGTAATGATGGTATTTCAGCTTTTCTTTTGAAGAACATGATAAATGAAATAATTTCTCCACTCACTTATTTTTTCAGTCAATCTTTATCTAGTGACAAAGTCCCAGATAAAATGAAAATCGCTCGAGTTGTTCTCATATACAAAAAGGGTCCAAAAGAATTTGTGAATAATTACCGCCCGATATCTCTTTTAACCTCAGTTTCGAAAATTCTGGAAAGGCTTGTTTATAAACGAACTCTTAGATTTCTTGTTAATTGCAATATTCTTTCCATTTTCCCGCAATCTGGATTCAGAAAACAACATAGCACAACTCACGCATTATTAGCCTTCATTGATAAAGTAGCTCATGCTTTAGATGATGCTTCCCACACCATCGGTGTTTTTCTCGATTTTTCGAAGGCTTTTGATACCATTGACCATTATATTTTGCTTTGTAAGTTAAGCCATTACGGTATCCGTGGGAGGGCTTTAGAGTGGTTTAACCCTATTCCCACCGGGGGGGGGGAATTTTGCCCGCCCCCCCCCCCTCGACATTTCGCGTGATTATTCCGCAACGCGTGATGCTCTCGCCGCGACATTTTGTGACTTTTTTCTTTTAAGTATCGCGCAACTTTTGAAACCAAATTTGTTGCTCCCGGGCATACCGTTTTGAAGCCAGGCCCCTTTGAAAAAAAATTTGTCGACCCCAAAATTGCTCAAAAACGTGATTTTGTGTACAAATCCAATGTAAATTGTGTTTTTGCAATTAATTCATGTAAAAACAAATATTTTTACTTTCAACGGCTGATAATGATTTGTTTTAGCCTGATTATGCTTTTAAAAAGTTCTGCGACAAATATTGACGAAGAAACAACAAAAACAAAATTAAAAAAACAAAGAGATACATAAGAAATCCAATAAACAATAAAATACATAAGAAATAATTATGAAGCCGAATTTTTGCTTCAATATTATTGTTGAGGGTGTTGAAAAGAATATTATTATGTTCATCAAAAATTAGAAGTCTTGGAGCTTTATTTTTTGATTTATAGGCAAAAATTTATAGGCATAAATTAGCATAAATTAATTAATATAAAATACATAAATTAAAATTTGAAAAATCTAACTATACAGTCTTGTAGATTACCTTAACCTCTATCTCAGTGCAAATTTTCGCGAGGATCGCGCGATCCACGACCGAGATCTGAAGGGGGGCCAAAAAGTCCCCCCCCCCGTGGTTTCAAGTCCCTCAAAAAAACCCGGTGGGATTTAGGATTAAAGACTATCTCACAAACAGAAAACAATTTGTTTACATAAATGGTTATGAGTCAAGTATGAGTCAAGTATAATGAATAATGAATTGAAATCTGTTCAGTCCTGGATTTACGCTAACAAGTTATCATTCTTGGTTGTCTCTCGAAGTCCGAGGAAGACTAGGTGTTGTGCCCTCGTTGATGTGTTCGCATGTGACTGCGTAGTCCAAAACTGGAGGCACACACGCGGTTACAGGTGGGACATGGAATGCCAGACGGTGGGACACAGGTAGATGCAGCTTGATGCCGTCTCTCCCGAGCAGCTGCAAGGCGTTGGCGGCGGTTAACTTCAAAGGCAGTTACAGCCTTCTTTGTTAAGGCTCGCCATCGATGTCTGTCTACAGCAGCTGTCTCAAGTTCACGGGGTTGTGAATGCGCCCATTTGAGGTTGGCTTTAAGATTGTCTTTATAACGCTTCTTGGGACGGCCTTGATTGCGATTGCCCTGTGACAGCTCGCTATAGAGGAGCTGACGAGGGATTCTTGACTCTTCAATGCGGATGACATGACCGGACCATCGGAGTTGAGCTTGGAGGATTTTGAATTCAATGTTTGATGTCCTGGCTCTGTCCAAGACCTCTTGGTTTGTGATGCGATCTTGCCATCGAATATGCATAATGGACCGCAGAGAGCGCATGTGGAACTGTTCCAGCTTTTTGGTATGCCTGCGGTACAGGGTCCATGTTTCGCGTAGTCTTCCAAGTGCCAAGCTGGCCATCTGTTTTCTTGCTGCTATTTCATTGTCAAGAGTACCGTCACTGGAGAGCGTACTGCCCAGGTATTTGAAGCTTTTGACATTCTTAAGCTGTATGCCATTAACAGTGATGCTTGGCTGGCAGGGTGCACTGTTCGGTGCTGGCTGGAGGAGGACTTCTGTCTTTCTGAGACTGATTGTAAGGCCAAACATCTTCGACGCTTCAGAGAACTTGTTGATGATCAACTGTAGGTGGTTCTCTCCATGTGCCATCAGAGCACAATCATCTGCGAACAGAGCTTCAAGAATGATCCTTTCCAGCACCTTTGTCTTTGCTGCAAGGCGTCGCAGATCAAACAGCGACCCATCTAATCTGTACCCGATGTAGATGCCGAGGTCAAGGTCTCTGACAGCGTGGAACAGGACTTGTGCGAAGTAGAGGTTGAACAACACGGGGGCGAGCACACAACCTTGCTTTACACCATTGGAGATGGCAAATTTTTCGGAAGGTTCACCATTTGACAGAACCTGACCAGTCATATTTTCATGGAACAGTCTAATGAGTGTAGTGAACTTTGCTGGACAGCCAAGTTTTCTAAGAACTGTCCAGAGCGCTTCCCTGTTGACATTGTCGAATGCCTTTGTTAAATCTATGAAGACAGCATAGAGGTTCATGTTCTGCTCGATGCACTTTTCCTGGACCTGTCTCATAACAAAGACCATGTCGACTATACTACGATTGCGTCGAAAACCACACTGAGTCTCAGGGAGGTTTTTCTCTGCAACTGTGGAGATCAGCCTATTCAGAATGACACGGGCAAGAATTTTTTCCAGCAAGAAATATGCAAGGGATATGCCTCTGTAGTTTCCACAGTCTGCTCTTGAGCCTTTGTTTTTGAATAAGGCAACTATAGTGGCATCACGGAAGTCAGCTGGCATTTTTTCTTCATTCCAGATACTGGTAAGAACATCGTAGAATGCCTCAAAGGCCTGGTCACTGAGTGCCTTGTACACCTCTGCAGGAATACCATCCTGGCCAGATGCCTTTCCTGGGTTCATCTGTTTGATGGCTTTCTTGACTTCGGCTATGGATGGGGGAACATCAAGTTCCTCTTTCACTGTTTGCTGTGGGACCTGATCAAGTGCGGCTTGTTCAACTGCAGACGAGTGATTCAGGAGTTGACTGAAGTGTTGCTTCCATCTCTCATTTATGCCAGCCCTGTCCATGATCAAGGTGGTTACATCTGCTAACAGCATGGTTACATCTGCTGACAGCAATGGACAGGAGCCTGATTTTACAGGGCCAAAGACTGCTTTGATGGAGCTGAAGAACTCTTTAGATTGGTTCGAGTCAGCAAAACTCTGGATCTCTTCAGCTTTTTTCTCCCACCATTGATCTTGCATTTTGCGCAGTTTTTGTTGGGCTTTTTTTCTGTAACGACTTGAATCTGTTCTTCTTAGAGATGGAGTCAATGTTGTTCTGCCATTCCATGAAAGCCTTGTTCTTTACTGCAAGCAGCTCATCGATGGCAGCATTGTTCTCATCAAACCATTCCTTGTGGTGTCGCTTCTTGAGACCAAGCTCTAGCTTGGCAACGTCGGTCAGCACTTCTTTCAACTGGTTCCACTTTTGCATTGGGTCTCCAGTCAATGGTCCAGTGGAAGACAGCTTTTCATTCAGCCTAGATTGGAAATTCTGCAGGACGAAAGGATGCTTGAGTCTGGCTGTGTTGAAGGCAGTACGAACAAGCTTTGGTTGTCTATGGTGATGGGGAGCGATGTGCAAGTTCATGGTGGTGCGGACAAGCCTGTGATCTGTCCAGCATTCAGTTCCTCGCATGACCCTGGTAACACAGACGTCCCGGAGATCTCTCTGTCGAACAATGATATAGTCCATAAGGTGCCATTGTTTTGATCTGGGATGCATCCAGGTAGTCTTGTACTTGTTTGCCAATCTGAACACTGTGTTTGTAATGACGAGGTCAAACTCAGCACACTTACTCAACAGCAGGAGGCCGTTGTTGTTCATCTTGCCAACACCATGTCTACCAAGAACCCTGTCCCATCGACCATGGTCGCTGCCAACTCGAGCGTTGAAGTCTCCTAGAAGAATGATTTTGTCAGTGGCCGGGATCGTATTGAGTATGGAGCTGAGGTCGGCATAAAACTCTTCGATTGCTTCCTCTGAACTTGTTAGGGTTGGAGCATATGCACTTATTATTGTTGCATGTCGCTTATGACTGAGGGGTAGGCGTAATGCCATAAGCCGTTCACTGATACCAGTGGGTAGGTCTGAAATTTGTCTCATCAGACTGGTCTTTATAGCCAGGCCAACTCCATGGATCCTGTCTTCCTTTTGGGCTTTGCCTTTCCAGAAAAAGGTGTAGCCAGTGGTAGGTTCTGTGAGTGAGCCTTCCTCTGCAATCCGAGTTTCACTGAGGGCAGCAATATCAATGTTGTAGCGTGACAACTCTTTGGCAACTAGGGCTGTTCTCCATTGCGGCCTTGCTCCCTCATCTCTGTCCATGAGGGTACGGACATTCCATGCTCCCAAAAGCAGTTTTGTTTTACTTTCTGTTTGTTTCCTTATATGATTTCGACCGCTGAGTTGGATGATCCTGTCAGCCGCGGTAAACTGACCAGATGCAGTAGGGCAGGCAATGTTTAGGCCACCTTTTCTAGGCCCCTCACTAGGATGAGCAGTGCTATCCTAAAGAGGGCTGCTCAGTCGCCCTGGATGCTGCCGAACTTCTCTGCTGCCCTGGGTACATAGAAGAGCGACCACTTGTCCAGAACCGCCTACGTGTGGGATTGCGACTACAACTGCCAGTGGTCACCTCCACCTGTTGCTTCACCGCTCCTCCATCGCCGCAGGACTTTTACAGAAGTTGGGTTACGTGGGAGGTAGAGAGCACAACGTAACCTGTGCGTGAATGGGTTTTAAGTGGGAGAACTGTTGCACTGGAGCAAACCCACTCTCTCGGCCTCAGAAGTCAGGTTCCAGTGGCACGAATATACCGTTACGTCTGGGGGCTTCGTTGGCTGCAGTGGATAGCCAGGTCTTCTTTCGTGCTCTGACATGCCCTTCGCACTCCACAGTGCTTTTGCTGAGTCGCCTTCACAGCCGTTGAAACAGAAGATTTCTTCCGCCTGGTCCACCGAAACAGGCTTGATTAGTTGGTTCAGGTGAGCAAAGTCCCTAGGTGAATGGCCTGCCAAGGCTAACGAGTTCCACCTGCCCGGGTTTTGAAGTCAGAGGTTTCCTTCTCCTGAGGTAGATTTTCAACCAAGGTGTTCAGGGTTGAGTGTTCCACCAGCCCATAGTGGCATGTTTTTTATCGGGGTTGTCTCCCCTAGATCCGCCATGTTCAGCCGTGGTAGGGGCGCCTCGTACAGGCACATGGTCGGTCTTCACCATGAGGGAAGCTGGTGTTTTTTGGGGACTAGGTCCCATGTGTTGCGCTACTCATGGTGCTGGATATGGGGAGACCAGTCTAGGACGCCCAGGGGGCAGAGGGGGCCACCTAGTAAAGGTACTACTCCTCCAGTGATCCTAACCCCCTAACAAGTTATCATTAAATGTTGATAAAACACATGTATATATATTTATATGTTATTTAGCAATTCCCTGCAAGTTATTCCTGATTATGTTAAGATTAATGATGTCAATCTAACCCGAGTAGATAGTACCAAGTTTTTAGGATTTTACATCGATAGCGACCTCTCCTGGAAAACTCATTTTAATTTTTTAAGCAAAATTTTGCCACGAAACACGGGAATCCTAAACAAACTGAAACATTTTTTGCCCAACCATATTTTGCAGATTGTATATTCAACCATGATTTCCCCATATCTTAACTATGGAATTCTTGCGTGGGGTAACGCACCCAAATACTTGCTGGATTCGCTTTTTCTTCTTCAAAAGCGAGCGATCAGAACTATTAACCATGCTGGGTATTTATCTCACACAAACGCCTTACTTCTGAACAATAAGATTTTACGATTGATATACTTGTTTGATTATAACTTAGGTATTTTTATGTATAAATTTTCCTCAAAAGATCTTCCTGATTTTTTTTTTTTTTACAGATGTTCATAAGAAACAATTCTGTCCACCACTATCCAACTCGCTAGAGTGACGCTTATCACCTTCCACGCACTCGAACAATTTTCGCTAAAAACACAGGTCCAAAATATTGGACTGATCTCCCAACAGAAGTTAAAAGCTGTTTGTCATAATCATCCTTTAAGCGTAAACTCAGACAGCATGTATTGATTAGCTACAACACACAAGTGCACTAAAATTCCTTTTTATTATGCCTATGGCTGTTCTGTTATACTACTCGGTTGTTACCATGTGAACAGACTTTTGCATATATACATTTAGTTACATGCTCTCTCAAATTCCTGCCTATCGGTGTTTTTCCTTCCACTTCTAGTCAGACCTTCGGTCGTGTCGCGTAGCGTCATAGTTTCCCTTCTTTCTTTCTGTCTTTTTTTTTTCATGCAGCATTGCAGCTGGCTGGTATATCACATATAGGAATATGCAATTGATTCATGTTTTCCATTTTTCGAGTCTTTCCCCATGTCTATGGAAGCCGGAATGTTTAAACCCTAAAATTATGTCGTATTCACACTATCACACATACATATATGTGAGAAGAATCCTCTGTACCCCCGGAGTATTAATAGTCATTCTCTTTTGTTTATCCTTACTTTTGGTCTTTAATTGTACCCGTGCTCCTCATCCTGTTCCCCACACTAGGCTTTTGTTGGGACCTACACTCAACAAGCTTTGCTTTTTAGTAGGTTCCATCGTATTTCTCTTTGCATCCTTTACTTTGAATGGAAATGACACATCGATCGCTATGTATTATGTTTGTTTTCCTATTTCTTTATGTATGAATCGTATCCAAGCTGGACATTCTGTATTATTATATTTTGTTATATATCATGTATTTTCCATCGAGAAATAGGAAAATAAAATTGAAATTGAAATTGAATTATACTTACTTCACAGATTGTTACACATGCACTGGGTTGCTTTGTCTGCCGACTGGCAGTTGTTCGGAAACGAATTTTTTTAATGAATATTTTTTGGGGGGTCTATTTTATTGCACAAATAATCTTAACCTTAGTTAAACATGTTGCAATAGGATAAGATGGTCTAAACCCCGATTGACAATTGGCAAGGATTTTGTCAATATCTAAATATGAACAATTCAGCACCTTCTGCTCTCTCCAATATTTCGGACAACGTAGGTAGCACATCACAAATTGATCTAAATTATTACTATCAGAAGATCCCCTTCATGTATCGGGTGATTCTTAAAGGGACAGTACAGTTTTGGTTTAGATGGGGCTGCAGGTTTCCAACTTTGTGTGTGTGTGTGAGAGAGAGAGAGAGACAGAGATAATGAGATATCTGTCATGAAATATGAAATAACATGTAATTTTTAGAGGAATTCACAGTTTATTTGATGAGAATTGGTCTTTAAATGGCCGAGCTATAAAGAGCCATCCTAATGAAATGCGACAGGCCACGACTTTTATTAGTATCTCTGTGTTTTTTGTTACCTTGTGTCACAGTACACACTAGTAGTTATATATATGTATGATGTACTATATGCATGGTTGTTTTAATATGTGTATGTATACAGGTTGACCAGATTAGTGGGGAACTTTATATTTTGTATAGCTACAGTACATGCATGTGACAGGAAATACGTTATAGCTCACTCAATCTAGAATGATCTCTCACCCAATCTAGAATGTTCTAGGAAGTGCTTACATATTTGGCCGAGTGATGAAAAACATACACTGTACCTGTAGGCCAATGTGATTGGTAGTTATAGACAGGAAATCAGAGTTCCGGAAAGCTCTTAAAGGCACAGCTGGTGTGTGCAAGTAGGTAGAAGTATGTAGTCCCAGGTTGGAGCAAATTACAGAACATTCAAGAAGGTGTGAATGGACCTGTATAGGCCACAGAAATTCTGCAGTAGGCAGATTACACAACACCTTTGCTCAGCTGAGAGTTACGTCACTTCTGGCTCTGAAACGACTTGTTATAGTCAGTCCTGTGTTACCTGCTGACCTGCTATTTATATATTTGTGGAGATAAGGCTTGGGAGACATTTTGCTTGCAGATAATTAATTTGCCTACATTGGAGACTGACTCCATTTTTATGTCGATGGACATTGCTACGTGAAAGCTGTGACGGGCTGGATTCCTAGCTGGATATTATTTGCGGGATTATCATTCAACGCATATCGACTGGACGCGGTCGTCATAACGTCTGGATTCTACACGTATCGCTGTGGATATATACTGTGGATTTTATCTTTGATTAACACAACCTGTGTCAATCGATTTACGTCCGAGGAATCACTCATCGGTGCATCAAGAATCATTCATCTGTGCATCGAACATCGCGTTTTGACAGTGTTGGACATTTCCTGGGGATTACATGGACCTTATGATTTCAGATTTGACTGTAATGCATGTAAGTGATTCTAAACTCCTCAAAAAAGTTTGGAAATCTGACTTCGGCTGTAAGTTTCTGCAGTTTGTAAGCACTATATGAAAAGATTATCAAATTATCTTTAAAATGATATCCTACTCATTATGATTATGCTATCAAGTAAAGGGTTGCACTCAAACGTGTCTGATAAGGTTTGCATTGAAAAGTTGCAAAATGAACAAGAACTGTCCTTATGAATGAGAACTGTCGTGAAGAGTAAATAGAGAACATGTTCTTTTGTGTTATGTCTCTTGTTCTTAACTGGTCAGCCATAAAGGCAAATTTCAATAGACATCTTAATTTCACAGTCAAGTTTTCAGTGGTGCCATGCCAGGCAATTTCGATAGCTCATCAAGTTTTATGGTTGTACATCATGCCACGTGTAAGCAATGTTCAAAAAAAACCCGCGTCATATTATATGGCAAATTGCAAGACCACATAGAGTGAGACTTGTGCGCAGCTTCTCGAGAGGGCATCACAAGAACAAAAGGGCCTACATGCAGCACCGACCTCAACCCCATAGAAGATCTTTTGGATAAACTTGGCCAAGCTGTGGGGAAGATGGTCACAAATGCAACGACATTGGCAGGACTCCGTCTGATACTGCAGGTTGACGAGTGGAACGCCATTCCTCAGCAGCTAATCACGAAGCTAAGCAACAGCATGAGGATACGGTGCCAGGAGGTGGTGCAAGCACTTGGGTCGTCCACCAGATACTGAGCCCCGATCATGTTCATTGACAATATAAAGACAAAGTAAACATAAATTGAAGACAAAACAACGAAAAAATGAAGACAAAATAAAGATGAAACTCCAATAAAGTCAAAGACCATGCCATTTCACTTCTTTATGTCTTTGTTGTGGTTAATGTGGCGAAGTTCGGTGAGATAAAATGGTTTGAGCCATGATCGTTAGTGTTTGTGTGTGTGTGTGTGTGTGTGTGTGTGTATGTGTGTGTGTGTTTGTTTGTTTATCTGTTTGTATGCTGATGTTACAGTAAATGAACACCAAAGAAACAACGGGGAACTCACTCATAACGAGGAAACTCCATTTGGGATGTCAACAATTGGGCCATTTTGCAGCTTTTAAATTTTGACTTTACACCTCATATTTGTAAGCACTGCACCTCCGTGTAAACGACAATCATAACAAGTATGGTATTATTTTAAAGAGAATTAATCAATCTTTGTGTGGTACTATAAGCACAAATAAATTATTTCTAAGGAAAATGAGAAACGATTGATCATACTCAGATTTCCAAACTTTTTTAAGGTGTTTATTACAGATATATGATTGTTTTTATTGATCACTATTGTATTGTAATCATTACGAGTCTGTACCGGCAATATCACTGTTAATAAACTGCCAGAACATTAGTTGATTGGTTCTTTTTTGCGATCATTCTCAGTGTGACTTTGGTCGTAACATTTGTTTTCGGATATGTCATAATAATGATAATAATAATGGAGTCTTGTAATGCGCCATGTTTGTCACACAGTGGCACTCCTGGCGCAGAAAGGTAAGACCTCCTCCCACATTGCTTCATTCAGGAAAAGATCCCAATTGAAAGAAAGCACAGTTACTGAAATAAAATGGTCTTGAGTTCCCTCTTGAACAGAGGGAAAGAGGTCTCCATTCTCAGTTTCAAAGGCAATGAGTTCCAGAGAGAAGAGCCAGACTGGGTGAAAGGGGTGCTGTTCGTTATTCCGAAGGTTCGCTATTCCGAAGGGTCATTATTCCGAAGGGTCGTTAATCCGAAACACGCAATTTCCTATACCTAGAGGTTCGTTAATCCGAAAATGAAAAAGGGTTCGTTAATCCGAAAATTTGTGGCGTTATTCCGAAGGTTCGTTATTCCGAAGATTGGTTAATCCGAAAATGAAATTCGGAACAATGAACCTTCGGAATAACGAATCTTAGGAATAAAGAGCCTTCGGAATAACGAAACTTCGGAATAACGAGCTGTAACCGGTGAAAGCTCTGTTGCCCCATGAATGATGAATGCGGGGAACTCGAAGGGTGTGAGCAGTGGATGAACGAAGAAATCTAGTTGGTGTGTACTTATGGAATAGTTCCTGAAGGTAACTGGGTGCTGTGCCATGTAAAGAGCGGTTAAAACCAGGATCAAGATCTTGTAGACAATTCGCTTGTCAACTGGATACCAGTGTAATTTATGGAGGACGTAAGAGATGTGTGAAGTTTTCTTCGTTGGAGTTACTAGTCTAGCAGCAGAGTTCTGGAGCAGCTGGAGGCGATGTATTTTGTAGCCTGGTAGGTTTATCAGGATCCCATTTGCAAAGTCAAGACGAGAGTTTATAAGAGAGTGAACCAAGCATTCAGTTGTCTTAGGAGAGAGATACGAATGCGCGATAAATTTCGCAACTGAAATCTCACTCCTCTGCAAACAGTGGAAATGTGGTCGTTGAAAGTCATACGTGAATCAATGACAACACCCAGGTTTCGGCATTTTTTCTTGGGTTGGATATAGAAGTCTCCTATTCGGATGGTAAGCAAAGAAGACACCTTCTTCAGGTTAGATTTGGAACCAAGAAGAATGAATTCTGATTTACTGTCATTCAATTTCAGATTATTCTGGGACATCCATTCCTTGACATCTGTTACACATTTTTCCAAGCAATGGATTGAAGAGGAGAGGTTTTCATCAGTTGGGTTAAATGATATATACAACTGAAAGTCATCGGCGTATGAGTGAAAATTGATGCCATGAGAACGGATGATATAGCCAAGAGGCTGTGTGTAAACAACAAACAGAAATGGTCCACCTACAGACCCCTGTGGAACTCCATGTGAAAGAAGAGTTTGAGGAGAACAGACGCCATTAACAGAGACACGCTGATGTCTACCATGAAGGTACGAGCCGAACCACTGAAGTGCCTGTGATGTGACTCCAAGGGATTCTAGCCTCTTGATCAAGATTGAATGATGAACAGTCTCAAAGGCACCTGACACATCGAGTAGAACAAGTGCAGTAACTTTGCCCTTGTCCAGTTATCGCAGAATGTTGTCACAAAGACTCACCAAGACAGTTTCAACACCATGGTTACTCCTGTATGCTGACTGGTGGCTATCAAACAAGTGGTTATCGTCAATATGTGCAGTGAAATAATCAAAAGCAACACATTCCAAAATTTTTGAGATGAAAGGTAAATGTGATATAGGTCTGTAGTTTTGAAGAGCATTGTGGTCCAATCCAGGTCTCTTGAGTGCTGGTCGTACATCTGCAACTGTCAGGGCAGCAGGGACAACACCACTCTCAAAACTTGAATTTATGATATCGGTGATGGTAGGTACAACAAATGACAGAAACTTCTTCAGGAGATCAGTAGGCATTGGGTAAAGATTACACGTTTTTGTTGAAGATTTCTTTATAATAGATTTCACATCATCTGAGGTAACAGGTTTTAACTGATCTAGTGTAGAACAAGGAGCTGAAGAATGTATTGATGCTGAACGGGCTTTGCTTGTGTCTGGCATCAGACTGTCGCAAATTGCTGATATCTTATCCTTAAAACTGTCACTGAACTTGCAGGCCAGCTCATTTAGATCATTGTGGTCAGGGAGCACATATGTTTTCTTTCGATTAAGAAGATCATTAGCAAGGCGATACAATTTTCTTGAGTCCTTTGCACAATCAGCAACCAAGTCCTTGTAGTATGCCTGTTTTGCAGATCGAATCAAAGACTGCACTTTCCCACGGTATGCCAAATACATCTGACGATGAACTTCAAGTCCAGAGGACCTCCACTGCCTTTCCAAGTTTCTCCGGACTCGCTTTTCCCGAGTGATATCCTTGTTGTACCACTGAGTGTCAGTCCTAATGCGAACAACCTTTGATTTTACAGGAGCATGCTTGTTAACAGTTTCAATAACTATGGAGTTGAAATGACCAACTAGCCTATCTGGGCTGTCACAGTTACTTTGGTTGACAATCTCCAACTTACAAAGATCATTAGCAAATTTCAGAAAGTCAACTGAAGTGAAATTGCTGTAAGTAATCGTCCTGGCTCCTGTCTTTGGTTTTTCAAAAGGAAGGTTGCACACAATGGCAGAGTGGTCAGATATTCCGCTAATTACAGAAAGATTGGAAACTGTTGTAGCATCAAAATCTCTCGATATCAGAAGGTCTAGAGTATGTCCATGTGTGTGAGTGGACCCAACTCAAATGCTCCTTCAGGCTGTGAGACTGTCACTGAACGATAATGACTGAGCACAGACTTCATCAACATGAATATTAAAATCACCACAAATGATGAGAGAGCCTGGTAATACGTTGTACTGGTCCAAGAGATTAAAAAAAAAATCTTTGAGGAAAAGGCTGAATGGAGAATCAGAAGAGGGAGGACGATAAATCACAAGCGAATGAGTAGGGCCAAGGTCAGTTTTGATATACGCCTGGAGCAATTCAAAAGACTTAAATTCCGATGAAGCTTTCAACTGAAGACCTAGTTCACTTCTATAAAGGAGACCGACACCTCCCCCACGCCTCGCTAATCTTGGCACATGAGAAAAAGTATACCAATCAGGTATAAGTTCTCTTAAAACTGCAGAGTCTCCTTCAGTAAGCCATGTTTCACATATCCCAAGAATGTCAATCTGATTGTCTTTTACAAATTCTCTAACCTCACATGCTTTGTTTCTTACTGAACGCGCATTCAGACAACCAAAAGACACATTCCCTTCAGCCGTCATACTTTTACTTGCGGTAGAAAGATATTCTTCATTGTCGTTAGAGAGAGAAAGTTTCACCATACCTGCACGAGTCCCTCTCTTGGTAGCAGGTGTCCTATTAATTCCTAGAGATCTGATGTGTTTCATAAGAACAGATGATATCCTTTTGCTCTGCGGAATCTCCTTTCCAAAGGAGAGGAGCAGGAGTTCTTGAACTGAGTAGCAGCACATACTTCCTTGCTTGGTTGAAATCAAAGGAATTTACCTTCAGGTTATGGCCACTCGACTCACACCCTTCATTCACTTTGAATGATGAAGGCAGCATAACAACGGCAACAAAAACAACAACAGATAAGTGCAGATGCCAGTAGACTCCAGTAGAGATGAACACCTTGGGTAATGGTCCATGTGCCATAGCATTGTAGACAGAGGAAAAACCACAGATATGAAATCACCAAAATTACACAGGAATCACTCCATCAAATGTAGTGGCAAAGGTCTAGTAGAAGCCTGAAGTAGTAACAAATCATTCAGGAGAAAAATCTTAAGAAATACAGGGTTGTAAAACAATCAAATGAAGCAAGTAAGAGGAGGTCTAAACACAAGCTGCCACAGGGCGCTAGGCAAGATGGTATATCAGTCATTTCAAAACCGATTTTCATCAAATAAATTTTTTCAATTCCCCTTATATCGTCAATATTTCATGGAGTAGTTTCTTAATATCTTGCAAATCGTTAAAAGCTGAATCCTCACCTCAACCAATACTATAACATCCTTTTAAAGTCTTTTGGGATAATACATGTTTGTCAAGTCGCATTGCATAAATGTCCCTCGATGATAATAGTCAATGCTAGTCCATTCGGCAGTATAAACAGCTTATTTCTTTGTTTGTTCAATAAGTAATGCTCAACTATACATTGTGTTTTAAACGACAAATTATAATGACATGAATGATAGAAAGTAGGCTTTAAGTCGTCACATTGAAAATTTTACTGTTTGCCACAGAGTAAGGGTGGGATTTCACGGAGCACGCGAACGATTTGCGAAGGACGCGAATGGCAAAATCCAGCATTCGTATTTTAGTCTGCAAAAGATCGCCAAACGAACGTGAGGGTTCGGAAGCGTCGTCAATTGTTCGCGAATGTCGTTTTAACTTCGGCGAGAATTTCAAAAAAGTTTGAAATTTTTTGCGAACCTTTTCCGCACACTTGGTCGTGATTTGCTCGTGAATTGTTCTCGAAAGTGTCTTTAAAGCCTCGTCATATGCGCAAGACCTTCGCAAGACACGCGCGATGTTCGCAAAATGTTCGTGAAACCCCAAACAGACTCCGAAACTTTGGAGAATGTCTCGCGTATGTTACGCGAAATCTGCGAGGTTTTTCCGATCATTTTACGACGTAATCGCAAACTGTTCGCGTACCTTTTGAGACATTCTCGCGAACGTTTAGCTCACGTTTGGGGGATGTATGACCTATACGTTTTCTACAAATAAAAATCGTATCATACATCTAAACATCAAACAATTATTAACAACTATAGTAACAAAAGAAATTAAAGACTAGCAAAGAGAAATAAATGTTTGATATACAAAAAAAAAATCGCAGAATACACTTAAAAATAATCTAAAGTATGTAAAATTTCATTTGAACTATAGAGGTTATATGTTGGAGGAATTGCAAAAAAAGAAAAAAAAGATCAAATGCTTTACTAGTGGAGATATGTCCTAGCAAAAAAAAAAATGTAGGCAAGCACACGATAGAGAAATGAGAGAAAAAGAAAGGAGAAATAGAGGAAAGAAAAAAATTCAACTCAAGACAGCTTCCACCTCTCCTTGGGTACATTTTCTCCCATGATTATTGAAAATTTTTCGTTGTTCGCATTTCCGTCGCGTGTTCTTCGTGTACGTAACATGCTGTACTTTAGCAATGATACACACGACATTCGCACATACGTCGTGGAAACTTCGCACAAATTGCGCAAGAATAGTTTTCGGCTTCATTGTCGGAACACATTCGGAGAAAAACTTTTCCGAATGTTGGATTTTGTCATTCGCGTCCTTCGCAAATCGTTCGCCTGCTCCGTGAAATCCCACCCTTAGAGAACATTAATAAAGTAAATATCTTTCAGATTAGAGGCATATGTTGATCTGTGAAAATGCGATCTTCTTTAATTTGTGTATAAATCCTAATCTAAGTACACATATATTACATTCACAAAAACAAGCCAGACGCCAAGCGATGTCTCGCCTGCATGCATTATTGAGAGTGCACCTCAATACTGTAAGTATAATGCTTATCAAGGCAAGTCCATCGACCTCTAGACTTTGTTGGACTTCAACCACTGGCGTAGCCAGGGGGGGGGGGGGCGATGGGGGCGGTCGCCCCCCCCCCCCCTAAGATTTGGACCGAGGAGTTGGGAGGCGGAAAAAAAATGCGTGTATACTGTATGCATGCACATGAACCGGGTCTCCTTTGCAACCTTTCATCAAATAAGATATTTTTTTTGAATATTTCACTCAAAGTGTGCACCAGATCGTTGAATTTCAATTCAAAATATGCAAAATCTCTCGTGCTTGGGAGAGGGTATCCCCCTCCCAAACCCTCCCCCTCTATGCCTCTTTCCCTAGCTAAGTACACTTTTTAGATTTACAAAAAATTCTGAATAATTCTGAGTGCACAAGACTTTTCACTAATATTCCGAAAACTGAAGGTTCCCTCATGTATAAGGGGAATCTCACCTTTTAATCGACCCTTTCCTCCCTCAGCCCCCCCCCCCCATCAGTTTTTTTTTTTTTTTTTTTTGATTACCCAAATGTTGATTCCATCAAATATGCGTATTATGCGTATACGAGATATCTCAATTTCAACCTTAAAAAGATAAAAGCTCCATCGGAAGGGAAGAGTGGAGATAACACTCGCCAACGCCTTCTTCCTGCTCCCCCCCCCCCCCCCCCGCCATGCAAAGAAGTAGACTGTGGCTATACCAAGATCGCTTTATTTCAATTCTAAAAACGCAAAAGCTCCGCGAGCGGGAGGGGAATCCCCCTTCCCCTAAGTTCTACCTCACTAGACTTTATACATGCAACGCACAGATGGTGCACATTCGGAATAAGAGCTAAATTCCGTGATTTTAACACTTCGATGAAAAAGTGTTGCACCAAAAATTTGCACCAGATCGCTGAATTTCAGGTCTGAAAACGCAAAATCACCTTCGTGTGGGAGGGGATATGCCCCTATCTACACCCTCGTGTGCATGCTTTTTCTGTTTGATTGCTGAACAGACAGCGTTCATGATATTCAGTGTAAGAATTAATACAAGAAGACTAGTGTGTTTGAATTATACTGTTTTATAGGCAAATTGTTCAATAATAATCTACACTAAAATATACGGCAACCTTAAACAAGTGGGACTGTTTCAACTCGTTAAAACACGCAAAAACATGCATCAAATTGCACCATTTGCAAAATCAAAATGCAAAAAGTTCTCACCGTAGGAGGGGGGACACCCCCCTCCCACACCCTCCCCTACCCCCTCGCTCGCTCCGCTCGCTCGGGTTCAGTCGAGTTCGTGATATACAGTGAAAAGAATTAATACAAGAAGTGTATCTAAATTATATCATTTTATAGGCAAATTGTTCAATAATAATCTACACTAAAATATACTGCTACCTTAAACAAGTGGGACTGTTTCACGTCGATAAAACGCGCAAAACATGCATGAAATTGCACCATTTGCAAAATCAAAATGCAAAAAGTTCTTACCGTGGGAGGGGGGACACCCCCCTCCCACACCCTCCCCTCCCCCTTCATTCGCTCCGCTCGCTCGGGTTCAGTCGCTTTCATGATATTCAGTGAAAAGAATTAATACAAAAAGTGTATCTAAATTATACCATTTTATAGGCAAATTGTTCAACAATAATCTACACTAAAATATACTGCTACCATAAACAAGTGGGAATGTTTCACGTCGATAAAACGCGCAAAAATATGCATCAAATTGCACCATTTGCAAAATCAAAATGCAAAAAGTTCTTACCGTGGGACACCCCCTCCCACACACTCCCCTCCCCCCTCGCTCGCTCCGCTCGCTCGGGTACAGTCGCGTTCATGATATTCAGTGAAAAGAATTAATACAAGAAGTGTATTGGAATTATACCATTTTATAGGCAAATTGTTCAATAATAATCTACACTAGAATATACTGCAATCTTAAACAAGTGGGACTGTTTCACGTCGTTAAAACACGCAAAAACATGCGTCAAATTGCACCATTTGCAAAATCAAAATGTAAAAACTTCTCACCGTGGGAGGGGGGGAAACCCCCCTCCCACACCCTCCCCTACCCCCTCGCTCGCTCCGCTCGCTCGGGTTCAGTCGCGTTCATTATATTCAGTGAAAAGAATAATAATACAAGAAGTGTATTGGAATTATACCATTTTATATGCAAATTGTTCAATAATAATCTACACTAAAATATACTGCAATCTTAAACAAGTGGGACTGTTTCACGTCGTTAAAACGCGCAAATACATGCATCAAATTGCACCATTTGCAAAATCAAAATGTAAAAACTTCTCACCGTGGGAGGGGGGAAACCCCCCTCCCACACCCTCCCCTACCCCCTCGCTCGCTCCGCTCGCTCCGCTCGCTCCGCTCGCTCGGGTTCAGTCGCGTTCATGATATTCAGTGAAAAGAATATTTGAATTATACCATTTTATAGGCAAATTGTTCAATAATAATCTACACTAAAATATACTGCTACCTTAAACAAGTTGGACTGTTTCACGTCGATAAAACGCGCAAAAACATGCATCAAATTGCACCATTTGCAATATCAAAATGCAAAAAGTTCTTATCGTGGGAGGGGGGGACACCCCTCTCCCACACCCTCCCCTCCCCCCCCCCCCCCCCGCCCCTCGCTCGCTCCGCTCGCTCGGGTTCAGTCGCGTTCATGATATTCAGTGAAAAGAATTAATACAAGAAGTGTATCTAAATTATACCATTTTATAGGCAAATTGTTCAACTATAATCTACACTAAAATATACTGCTACCATAAACAAGTGGGAATGTTTCACGTCGATAAAACGCGCAAAAACATGCATCAAATTGCACTATTTGCAACATCAAAATGCAAAAAGTTCTTACCGTGGGACACCCCCTCCCACACACTCCCCTCCCCCCTCGCTCGCTCCGCTCGCTCGGGTTCAGTCGCGTTCATGATATTCAGTGAACAGAATTATTAATGCAAGAAGTGTATCTAAATTATACCATGTTATAGGCAAATTGTTAAATAATAATCTACACTAAAATATACTGCTACCTTAAACAAGTGGGACTGTTTCACGTCGATAAAACGCGCAAAAACATGCATCATATTGCACCATTTGCAACATCAAAATGCAAAAAGTTCTTACTGTGGGAGGGGGACACCCCCTCCCACACCCTCCCCTATCCCCTCGCTCGCTCCGCTAGCCCGGGTCCAGTCGCGTTCATGATATTCAGTGAAAAGAATTAATACAAGAAGTGTATCTAAATTATACCCTTTTATAGGCAAATTGTTCAATAATAATCTACATCAAAATAAACTGCTACCATAAACAAGTGGGACTGTTTCACGTCGATAAAACGCGCAAAAACATGCATCAAATTGCACCATTTACAACATCCAAATGCAAAAAAGTTCTTACCGAGGGAGGGGGGACACCCCCCTCCCACACCCTCCCCCCCTCGCTCGCTCCGCTCGCTCGGGCTCGCTCGCTTCGCTCCCTCGCAGACTAACCGCCCCCCCTAAGATGAAATCCTGGCTACGCCGTTGACTTCAACCATTATTCAAACTTGTCAAGCATCCGTCAGGTGCAGCTACAGGGGTGCGAGTTTCGTTGTCATAGCTCAAAGCGGTGGAAAGTTTATTATTGAGAGTACAACACAATATTGTGAGTGCAAAGTGCTTATCAAAAAAAGTTCATAAAATTTTAGACCTTTGACCTTGCCAGACTTTACCCATGTTCGAACTTGACCTCATGTTTAGGTCATTTTCCTGCAGTGTGAATTTGGTATTCATAGCTCAAAGCTGCGGAATGTCACAGAGAGTATACACACCAAATTGTTGACGTCGCCGCCGCACCCTGACGACACGGAAAAGTGACGCCCGTGTCTTGCTCCCTCTACGCAGGCGAGACAATCAAGAATCGAAGTTGACCCCCTCTCCCCCCCCCCACATCCTCCCACCCTTAAACAGTAAATAAGAACAAAACGAAACGAAACAACAAAACAAAACGTTCCGCTGCCTTGGGGATGATGGATAATCCAAATGAATTTTTACCTTGCAATAGCCTATGACAGTCATGTGACTTTGTGTTAATATGCAAGTGAATTTGCATTATGAGTGCAAGCCAGGGTTATCTGTTATTTACACATGTATACATACATACATACATACATACATACATACATACATACATATATTATTGCACAATGTGACTGGAGTTTGTAAGAAAATACATTTCTGTGTCATAGCAATAAGGGGGAGACTTTCCATGGCGCGTATTCGTAACGCGGCGTTTTGCAACACCACGCCGGAGCACCGTAAACTGGTAAGGGGATATCTGGTTGAGTGGCAAATGATTGCGAACGCAGCGAATTTAGCGAAGTTTAGGTTTCGTCAGGGTTCGTAAACACATTAACAGTTGCAATTAACATGATTAAATTCGTAAAGTAAATTCGTAAAATTTTACTTAGTGAAACAATTGCCATGAAGTTCGTCGATAGTTGCAATCAGTTTTTGTTGTCGGAAACACTTTTTTTTTAATATGCATGTTTCTTCGCAACAATTTGCAAAAAGAAACTTTGACTGCAACTGTGTACGAACCCTGACGAAGCCTAAAATTCGTTGTACTTTCACAAACATTGACTGCTCAATGGAATACCCCTTTACGCATATGTTCTTTTTTTTCAAAATGTTAATTGACAAATAATCATTGAGCGCAAGACTCGACGAAAAAAAAAAATAACAAAATGTCAGTGAAAGAAGAAAAAGTGACGGTTGAATAATCCCTAAAAATTGTAAGCGTAACACATTAATATACATATGTATACATACTATGTTTTATATAACAGAACTCCCAAAATTGCCATGAATCATGCTGTTAATGCTAAAAGTTTATTTGAAGAAGACAAATAAACTGTTGATATTGACAGCATAAGTTCATGCTCATTTCTGGAGTTCTGTTCCTATTGTTGATAATAGGCCTGTTTGACCAACGTGTGGACCACGAATTAACCACACACACACACACGCGCGCGCGCGCGCAAGATTATATATTATATGACACTTTCATCCCCTTTTTACTTATCAAGAAAAAAAAATCATATCCCACTTTGGGTATAACATTGAAAGGCCTAATGCTTGAAAGTTGGTTAAATACAAATTAACCCAATTGATCATGTTTATCACCAAATTAAAGGGACAGTCCAGACGATTTTCATAATTTCACATCATGTAGTACATAAATCGACAACTCCCTGTATAGGTTTGTGGAATTTATTGTGGTTCTTGAGCAGAGAAACAATACTTTGAAAAACGTTAAACAAATTACACTGAACAAGGATGATGACATAGAAGGCTCACATATTTCAGAAATGATAGCAGTGACCCTTTTAGTGTAATTCCAATAACAATACCGCTTGCTTGCAAGTTCACCTGTCTGTAATCTATGCATGCCTTTTTCTTTTGTTCTGCTTCCTTGAGCCCCAACTCAGTGCATTTTTATGGTGACTCTGCCATGTCATCATCCTTGTTCATTGCAATTTGTTCTATTTTTTGAAAATATTCTTATTCTTCATCCCAATTATCACAAATTCTGAAACTCTGTCCTCAGTATAACTAATTTATAGTTGTACAAATGTAAAAATCTGAGAATCACCCGGAGGTCTCCTTTAATTACTATGTGTGCAAACGCATACCGAAATAATCATTATATCCGTGAAGTCGACTATTAGCCATTCTCTGGGTTATTGTTTGGGAAAAGATTGCTCCTTTTTCCAGTTTTATATAGCAAGTCCATCTGCAGGAAAAACAAAATACTTTCATGGCCCTATTTCATAAATGATGTTACGATAGCAACCTTGCTGGAATGGCAACTACCCGTAGCAACGGCCAATGAGGAAGTGGATTCTTGTCGTCATGACGACACTCATCATTCCAGCAAGAGTTATACTATCATAACAACTTCTTCTTTTTTATGAAATGGGGCCCTGGGTTAATATTGTACTTGAAAATAACACTAATTCTTACAAAATAAGATATTGTACGACCACAAAGTGAGGAACTACCCACAATCTTATCCTACACTAATTATCTTACATGTATTTCCAGCAATATGAGACTCTGAAAAACATTTAGCATCTCCAAGAGATATAAATTACATGGCACTCCGTAGCGCCCCTCTTGTACCCCCTTCCACCTCTGCTGTAGATAAGTACAAATAAGACCCCGTTTACAGTGCGAGGCCGGGCTCGGCCGCGGCTCGGCCGCGGCCGAGTCCGGCCTCAATTGCGCGGCCGAGCCTCGCAATTTTGTCCGTTTACACTGCTGGGCTCGGCCGCGCTTTTGATTCAAACCTTTCAATATTTTGTCGTAGTGGCGCTCTGCTTGTAAACAAATGCAATTTGGTATTGTCTGGTTTTCAGACCCTTTGCCAAATGAATTCCGTGGCGACGAAGTCGCCGTTCGGGCAAAGGCCTTTGCCGAAGGAAAAAAAAAAATCCTTTGCAGGACAAAACCACCTTAAACTATACTAGTTTTCGACGTTGAGGGGGTTAATATCCTGAATAGCGAAAGATTCAGGCAGAGGGTTTGGAAGCCAGACTAAAATTGGCCGCGCAATTGGCCGCGCATTTGGCCCAGTTTGCGTTTACACCAAGAAGAGGCAGGGCTCGGCCGCGGCTCGGCCGCGGCCGAGACCACCTCCAGAGCGAGGCCAAATGCGAGGCCAATTTTGGCCTCGCATTTGGCCTTTTGCGCGTTTACACTGAAGCGGGGCTGGGCTCGGCCGCGGCTCGGCCGCGGCTCGGCCGCGGCCGAGCCTCGCACTGTAAACGGGGTCCAAGAAATAAAAGGCCATATTGATTCGACGCTAATTCTGGTCATTGGAGTGTGGTGCAACATCAGATCTTGATTTGAGTTCCACTCGCTGAACCAACAAGAAAAGGTTGAAAGCGTGAATAAACCGAGGGGCACGATGACCACGACCTTTCTTCATATTTTTGTGCATGCACTCCTGTGTTTCTCGGGTGTATAAGCTTGAAAATGTGTTCCGAGTGTCTATGCGTTCATTTAGCTGTGTCTTACATGTAAAGATAAGTGAACATAGTGTCGTCCCTACCGCCCCCCCCCCCCCACCCTAATGTGGTTTTCCTTGCGATAGTGAATATCGCACAATTAGACCTGACTTTATGATATATTTTATTGTACATTCTGTATTCCCTTTCATAACTGATATCAAAAATAGCGGCAGCACTCTCGGTAATTGTTTTATTCCCCCCCCCCCCCCACACACACACACACACAACTCGGTCATCATGCAGATAAATACTGAGCTACTCTCCTTTTAACCAAGACAAGTTCTCGGGACCGGCGGTCTTCTTTCTTTATCGAAATTTCGTTTAATAGCCGAACTATTGAGCACCTGAAGTTTGAATTCGTTGTAACGAGACTTCCGTTATAATCGTGTCCGTTTCAACGGAGTGCACTGTGTCGTACATTAGGAATACAGTCCGTCTAAGGCAACCTGAGTAAAACAATGATTTGCTGGGGTTTTCGACACCGTTTTGTCTCACCAGCCAAGCTTCTTATCTGCACAAGTTAATCCCTTGTACAAACATTGACCTGTAACAGAAGAAGGTACTCCTTTGAATCCATACACGAGTGGCAAAATCAATCTAATTGGCAAAGGGTCTGGAATTCAGACTACCCTTGTCCAGAAAACGGTGTCCAAATAATCCCCAAACCCGAGTTGGGAAAGATTTTAGACGTGCAACTCTTCTTCTAACTCCGGTTTGAGGATTATTTCAGCATCAGTTTGTAGATGTGTAGTCTACATCAAAGACACTTATACATTTGCGGCAGTGGAAATGCATTGCTGATGACCAAATTACTTCTTGTTGCATAATTGTGATGTGGGCATCGTAAGATCGTGTTTAATTTTCAAACACAGGATTTTTTTTTTATTACGTATTCAAGAAAGTGCAATCTTTATTTGTGCAGAAAGAAATATTTCTCTGCAAGAGTACTTCACAGCTCTTTACCACTCTAGTCTAGGGATTGATTGAACACTGTTTTAGGGGATTGCAAGGTCTAAACCTGAATTGTATAAAGATATCATATTCTGGGAGGTGGGAAGTCTCTTCCCACCACCCTGGCATGTAGAAATGGCAGAGAGAATACTCATGACAACATAGCAACAGCAATGTGCGGCAAAGCACACTGATGTGTGCGTGCACCCATGCATACAGTCATATTACACTTGTCAGACTGAGATAAAAACAAAGGAGGGGGGGGGGGGGTCTCTGTCATGAGAGAGCTAATCCCTTTACCGGCGTTGGTAATGCCTCTTGGGTAGTCAAATCCTAATAGGATTAAGATAGCAGCTTCTCTTGTAGGTCCATGGTTCAATAGACGAGGTGTTCTCGGCATGGTATGCCCCCCCCCCCCCCCAAAAAAAAAAAAAAAAAAAAAAAATATATATATATATATATATATATATATATAATAACGTTACCCTCCGCAACTAAAGCTTTAAAAAAATTGTAGTTAATCAATCCAAATACAATTTCAGGGTATAAAACTATTATATAACTCATTGCCCACATCTTACAGAAAACCCCATTCGATTTGCTTCGGTGGTCAAAGAGAAATGAGGAATTTTGTCTAGCATGTCAGAAATCTCTTCCCACCACCACCCCCCCCCCCCCCAAGTTCTGTCTAATCGTGTTCACATATTAATTTGCATTTCCAAGAGCAACCAAGTGCTAAACTTCGAAGAATCAGACTCATGACATGCTTTACAACAATCCATATTTCTCTGTGACCGCTTAACCAAATTGAATGGGGGTTTCTGCAAATAGAGCTATAAGATGTCATATTTTAAGACTCTGAAGTAGCATTTAGACGGTTTAATCATATCGGGTGTTATCAATGCGGGACATACTGTACGTGCAACATGGTGAAGGCTTGGGACACATTTTGTCACTACTACCAGTTGTCGCAGCTTTCTAGCAACAACTTCTGTATGAAATTGACAGTTTGTCGCTGCGACAAGTGCTTTACGAAACACCCTCCACGATCAATTGAATAAGGTATGGATATGTTTTGGTTGTTGTTGTTGTTGTTTTGTTTTGTTTTTTTGTTATAATCTGAATCAGAAAGCAAATATCAGGCAATAGCGTGATTAATCAATCTACGTATGTTGTAAGAGTGTGTTAAAGATGGGGGAAGGTCTTTCTGAAAATGACATACATGTATAGGCCTATATCTATTTTTTTTCCTGCACAACCAAGACCATAACGTGCAGACTTACAAACAACACCAACTTTCACTCCCCAACATACTTCAAACATCTGAGCTGCACCTGCTTCCATTTAGTCCAGCTGATTCAGTGATTCACACAATAACACTCGTGTACATCATTAGAATAACATCTTGACTGATACTGATATATATTTATTTTAATATATACATGTATTGCAATCAGCAAAAGAAAAAAGTGTCCGGATGCTTCTAACCAAACCTGATGTATGCTTATTAAATTGAACGAATTACATTATAACACCAGGCATGACCCTTGGATGAAACAAAGTCATGACACTGGCATCAAAACAGGTTGCTACGGCTCTATCGAGTGATGTTATTTATTCCAAAGTTTGTTCATCTGAAAGTGAAATATGGTTCTTTATTAGGATGGTTCGTTAGTCCAAAAATAAAATAAGGTTCATTCTACTGAAAGTTCGTTACTCTCAAAATGAAAACAAGACGCGTACTCACGAACCTGCAGAATTACGAACCTTATATCGTTTTCAGATGTCTGAATCTTTGGAATATTGAACCTGTTTTCATTTTTGGATAAATGAACATTTGAAATAATGAACCTCCAGAATAACGAATAATGAACTGGTGAGGCATACGTGTCACAAGGATCTTACATGGTGTTCACAAGACACAGTTCCATCATCTGTGACTACAATTTGCCTGTCAAGATATGTGGACATTCTGAACATTGCAGGTGGCAGTGGAGTAAATGGTCATAATCATCTAGATACATTGTATACATGTATTATTTTGTAGAGTAGTGTAACACATTGCTTCTGGCAGGTACATTTCACGCCAGTAGATTTCAATTCATATGAAAAACACCATTCACGCAGGTGCACTGATACGGCTATTGTACATTCAACCGCCTCTGTAAACACAGATAATATATCATCTATCCAATATTAACTGAAGTACAAATTATCCACCTGTAGCTGCCCACAACCTCTGGCATGATTTTACCTTCACTGGGGCGTTATCTCAATTCAATATTGCAATGTTACATCGAAACAGGCTCTATAACAGTTCGCCATTGGTATTGACACAGTTTTGTTCAGAGGGGAAATGTTTAGTTCAGAGATAAATCACCGAGGAAGAAGTACAAGAAAACTAGAAATGTCACTTTGGCGACTGGTATGCCTCCGCCATAATGCATGATTTTCCCAATAGGTCTAGATAGTACATGTGGACAATGTGTGATTACATTTTCACAAAATTGGCAAAATATTGAAATGACAAGTTTGTCACAAATGTGTTGAATGTTCACCTTCCTTGACCTAGGTTTAATTGGATGAATAGGAGAGCATGTATCTAGGGATTTAAAGACTTTAACTCGACTTTGACCCATTCATACATTTAGGCATTGAGTAATTTTCAAGGTACAGGTGTGGAGAAAAAGTGCAATTTCTGAATTGAATAGTAAATTGTTACCATTTTCATCTGGCCCTTGACCCTAAAATTCATAAGATAATCACTTTCAGGTAGAACATGCATAATATGTACTAAGTTTCAAGATAACTTGAGCCACTTCCGAGATATGGAGGAAAAAGTTAGTTCAGCACTTTCACTTGATCTTTGACCTTTTGACCTTTGAGGCAAAAAAAGAAGAAAAAAAAAACTTTCCAGAGAATTTCTATTAGGTTACACATGTATGCATACACCAAGTGTAAAAAAAAATAACCCTGCCAGCATTGCATGATAGGAGGGAAATAGTAAAATTTTGAAGTGTTGCACTTGACCTTTGACCCCTGACCTTTGACCCCTGACCTTTGACCCCATGAACCCTACATTCTCTAGATAATCACTTCAAGTCAGTATATGTATATACTATGTTCCATGAAGATACCTTGAACAATTTTCCAAGGTATGGAGAAAAAAATAAAGTTTTGATATTTTTACTTGACCTTTTGACCTTTGACCTCATGACCCAAACTTTCACCAGAGAATCTTAATTGAGTAATACATGTATACACTAAGTTTCAAGAAAATATCTTCAGGCATTCAATAGATATGGTGGAAATAGTGAAATTTTATGTATTTGACCCTGACCTTTTGACCTTTGACCTTTGACCTCATGACCGAAACTTTCATCAGAGAACCTTAATTGGGTAATACATGTATACACTAAGCTTCAAGAAAATATCTTCAGGCATTCAATAGATATGGTGGAAATAATGAAATTTTATGTATTTGACCTTGACCTTTTGACCTTTGACCTTGAGCATGTGCACCCAAAAGTTGATAGGCACAACTTCACCCCCTAATACACATACATGCCAAGTTTCATTAGGATACCTCAACGGGTTTTGATAGTTACCTTGTCCACAAAATTCATTATGGACGGACGGACGGACGGACGGACGGACGGACAACCCGAAAACATAATGCCTCCGGCACCACTTCGTGGCGGAGGCATAAAAACTAGAAATATCGCTAAGTGACTGTTATGACGTCGCTAAATGCATGGTTCTCTCAGTAGGTCTATAGTATGTCTTGACAATGTGTGGCTACAGTTTCACAATAAATATGCAAAATTATAATGACATGTTTGTCACAAATATGCCGAGTGTTCACTTTTCTTTTTTGAGCTAGGTTTAATTGGATGAATGGCTATATTGTTTAATAGAGCATGTATTAGGGGATTTCAGGAATTTTAAATGACCTTTGACCATTTAATAAGTTTAAATACAGCGAGTAATCCTCAAGGTACAGTGAAGAAGTGTAATTTCAGCATTAAATAATAAATTCTTTCGCATTTTAGTCTGGCCTTTGACCCTTGACCTTTGATCCTATGACCTCAAAATTCTCAAGAGAATCAATGTCAGGCAGTACATGTAATTATGTACGTGTACAGTAATAGTTCCATGAGGATACCTCGAACCATTTCCAAGATAAGGAGAAAAAATTCGAAATTTTAGCATTTTCACTTTACCTCTAACCTCATGACTTAAAACTTTCTCTGCAGAATTTGTATTGGATATCAAATGTATACACTAACGTAGATATGGGGGAATATATTGAACATTTGACCATGACCTTCTGACCTTTGACCCTGAGCATGTATGCCCAAAAGTTGATAGGCACAACTTCAGCCACTCATACATACAGTGTATATATGCCAAGTTTCATTAGGATACCTAAAATTATTTTTTAGTTACGCTGTCCACAAAATTGATTACGGACGGACGGAGGGACGGAAAGAGAGATGGACAGACGGACAACCCGAAAACATAATGCCTCCGGTAACACTTTGTGTGCGGAGGCATAAAAAACAAACGCTGAAACCAATGCAATGTGGTCAGACATCATATGACTGGGGGGGGGGGGGGACTTTACAAAACTTTGATTTAGTTTATCATATCAATCACCCAATCAGCATGGAGTAATAACTTAGATTAATTCATATTACATTCCTAGTTTTGGAAAAGATTACATGACCATGTGATTAAGTGACCATGTGATTAAGTGACCATGTGACGGCTGGTTGAGTCAATCAAGCATGTAATACACTGGAAAACACAGAGTGCTTGTAATATCAAGCAGCCCATATCAAGCAAGTATTACCAGATCATAATCTGTACGTCTGCTCTCCATTCATACACCAACGTCAGGGAGAGTTCAAGAACCAATCAGAGAAGTTCTTGTGTGTTAAATGCTTCTCAGCAGGCAAAACTGATTCCAAAAATAGCTGACTGATTGAATGATTAACTGATTGAATCATAATGTCCACAATAATTTACTGATATAAATTCAACACAATAAAATCACACAAGCAAAACGTTATGAATGCAAGTTAAACTGGATATTAACTGAGGAAAAATAGGCCCCATTCTGTTTCTTTCTTATTTTGTGCAGAGCTGATCCAATTTTATGTCCAAGTAGTGACTTTTACTTCTAAACCTAGGCTTGTACACTTACATGTATATTTACACCAATTCTGCAAACTTTTGTATTCTACGGCTCTAACATCTCTATTAAATGGTATTTGTATGCACATTGCATAAGTCTCCTTAAAGGCATGCTACTGGCATTCATACATTCAGTCATTGAAACACTGTGAGCCTTACACTTTACTTTGTTATCAAACTTGTGATTGCTCAAGTTCATGAAATTCTTCCGTCGAGGTGTTTTTGTTACAAATGATTGACAAATTGCCCTACATCGACGTAAATAAGCACTGAATTGATCAGTGTTTTAGTAGTAGCCATGATAAACTAGATATATCGCTACATCGACTGATATGCCTCCGCCATAATGCATGGTTCTCCTAATAGGTCTATAGTACAATGTCTTGACAATGTGTGATGACAGTTTCACACAATTGGCAAAATATTAAAATGACAGGTTTGCCACAAATGTGCTGAATGTTCACTTTCCTAGAACTAGGTTCAATTGGATGAATTATTCAAATGTCAGAGTGCAGGTATTTGGGGAACTGATGATTTTTACTTGACTTTTGACCCTTTTATAAGTTTATGCATTGAGTAATTTTCAAGGTATTGAGAAAAAGTATAATTTCAGTATCAAATGGGAAAATAGCATTATCTAAACCTGGTCTTTGACCTTTGACCTTACAGTTCCACAGAGAATCACTGTTAGGTAGAACATGCATAAATATGTAAGTTTCATGATGATATCTTGAGTTACTTTCGAGATATGGAGGAAAAAGTGCAATTTAGCACTTTCACTTGACCTTTTACCTTTTGACCTTTGACCTTTTGGCAAGAAACTTCCCCAAAAATATAAATTGGGTAATACATGCCATACATCAAGTTTCAAAAAAAAAACCTTCAGGCATATTGCATTTTAAGGAAAGTAGTGATATTTTGAGGAGTTGACCTTGACCTTTGAACCCTGACCTCTGACCATGACCCCCAAATTCCCTAGATAATCGGTACAAGCATACTAAGTTCCATGAAGATACCTTGAACCATTTGTGAGATATGGAGAAAAATATGAAATTTCAATTTTTTTTCACAAAATAACCTGTGACCTTTGACCTTTGACCCTGTGACCCTAAAACCCACACAAAGTATTATCCCCCAAGGATATACCCTCATACCAAGTTTGATGTAAAACCACCAAACGGTTCTTGAGATATCGACAAAAACAAAACGGGACGGACGGACGGACGGACGGATGACCCGAAAACATAATGCCTCCGGCCACTTCGTTGCGGAGGTATAAAAATCATGGGCGTACGTACTCGAGCAGGATTCGAACCTACATGTACGACCTCTGATCTCCGGACAGACGTATAGGGCAATTTGTCAATCATTTGCAACTTGTGATTGCCTTTATATATTTGTTTTCCTTACATCATACAGCATCAAACATGACCTTGTTACTATTAATAACTCAGCTTCAGGTATTTTCAATACAATCAAATATTTGCATAAATAAAATCCATTTTTTTTTTTGTGATGTCTAGGCAGTACAATGAACAAAATAAAATCACAACATTTTGACAAAGCTTTTGATAGTACATGTACATCAATTGAACAATTCTCTAATCTAACAAAATAGCTAAGGCAATAAGGTCCCCTTACACATAGTATATGACATTTACACTCCAAGTACTAATTTTACCAGTAATTCATTTATTGTCTTGTGACTTGAGTTAGTACAATCAGCAGAATTAAAAAAAAAAGTAATTAAGTCAGTACTACAAGCAAAATAAAAACAGATGATTATTGGTAGTGATTTAAAGAGAGAGAGAGAGTGAGAGGGAGAGAAATCATTGTAGTCTCAACAATCAAATCCACAGTCCAATGACAATATGATGGACAATATGATGTAAAACATAAAAACTATATGAATCAATGACATTTTGTTCTTTTGGGCATGAGTGCAATGTTAACATCCACAATCAGTCAGGAGCCTTAATGATAATATTGGCCCCTTTTTTCAAAGAACCAATAAACATTAGCTGAAAGATAACCTGTTTCTTTCGAAAAAGTAAAAAGGAATGTAATTTCCTGAATAATATTGCGACAAGTGCACTGGAATTTTATATTTTTTCAGTCATTTGATATTCTATATTTACTAAAAAGAGGATGACACACAATGACAATGCGAATGCTGTAATCGAGATTCAGCATATTACTGTACGAGCTGAAATTTTCACGGTGGTTTTATTTTCTCAAATTTTGCAAATCACCTTTGAACCGCGTAAAAATAGCAACGCTTAAACAAGTAAGTACAGTTAGACCCTCGCAACCGTGAAATTAACAACACGTGAAAATGTCCTCCAAGTCGCAATTATATCTGTACGCGAAAATTTCAGCTCGTACAGTATGACGAAAATGCAATTTTTGACATATATCACAGATTTTTAAAAAGATGATATCTTGGCTCTGTCCCATCCAAGATTCAAATATTGCATAGCAACATAACACTAAAAAATTATTTGCATGATAACATAAACAATTTCACACAAATTGCATCATCAAATGAGACTTATCTGATACGACACCTTTGCTTTCTTTATAAAAAGTTATATCATACAGCATTTATGGGGAGAAGAATAGAACATATAACTGTATTACTGAAACTGTCACAAGGTTATGTAATACTGCCTTGAAGAAACAGATAAGGTGTGAATTGTTTGGCAATGATTGACACATGATAAGGAGACTGCTTTGACTGCAGGACGGCTTCAAAATGCATGTTTTATATTAATGGTTCCATTCAAACTATTGAATCAGATACTCAAAGGATATAACGATTACCTTGGGAAAGATTATGGTCATTAGATTTCAAGGATTGGAAAAAGAAATCCCTGTAAGCAGAAGCCCACTTCCTAGGAGAGCTAATTAAAGGGATGGTACAGTATTGGTGGAGATGAGAATTGGGCTTTTAGCTTTTTGCGAGATACTAAGAAAACACTTATGATATAGTACAGAGCATACCATTTTAAGAGGAATTCACAGTTTATTTGATAAAAATCGGGTTTGGAATGACTGAGACATCCAAAAACAAAGTAAAACAAAGCGATCGTAATAAAGTGTGGGTCCCACACTTTATCACTATAGTATCGCTCTTTTTTGGATATCTCAGCCATTTCTAAACCAATTTTCATCAAATAAATGTTGAATTCATCATAGAATTACATGCTCTTTCATATCTCATAAGAGGTTTCTCATTATCTCACCAAAAAATGTTAGAAACCTGAAAGTAGGTCTCAACCAAAACTGTACGATCCCTTTAAAGTGCAGTAAATTTACAGACATGTTGCCTTATGGCCCGTTTCACGGTTAGGCGCCACTTTTCATTTTTTTCAGTTTTCAGTCTACTACACAGAATAAGAGCAGATTCATGAAATGTTTTGCTATGCATATGTTAGACCCCCATGGGGTCTACCTCCCATAGCATAACGAAAATGTAACTCCAAAGCATTTGCTCACAGTGAAGCAAGATGTGCCCAAATCTGACCTACTGGGTGTCAACCTGGCCAACATCCCTTTTTTGCAAACTTTGCCATTCTTTAACATATCTGGCTTTGAGTTAACTAAACATATTTATGTGTAGTGAATGAGTGGCCACAATGAATCATATCAGAGTCAAAAAGTTTCAACTCCTTTTTGATTATTTTTTTCCACCCCAAAATTCTCTTGGTGGATGTGACATTGTCCGTTCACATTTAAGCATCTGCTTATATGGGTTGTGTAAGTAAGAAAACAAAGGCAAGTCTCAGGAAAATAATGTAAAAGTGAAGTATAGCTTTGTATGAGTAACTGTAGAAAGTTTGTTTGTGCTTCAGTTCCATCTGATGAAATGACAGTAATATGAAAACAAAATTTAAATGTCCGTTCACATTTTTGTCACATCCACCAAAATTTTATATAACTATAACTTGTTAATGGTTTAGCTTATTTCTAAAATTTTTACATAAATCAATGATACACAGTTGGGTGTCCATCCCTCCAAAACAATCCAGCATTTGAAATTCAAATGCTTTTTTTATGTCAAATAACATGGTGTCCGTTCACACATGTCACATCCACCAGCCTTTCTTGTCAGAAACACATTTTGGTGTGCATCTCATTAAATACTGGCCTGATTGACTGTGAATCTTCAGACATTTTAGACTCTGTACTAAGCTTACAAATGCCATTGATATGGACATTGCTATGAAACTAACAAGTTTAAAAACTTTGAGAATGCTTGAAATGCCCTGGTGGATGTGACATTTCCGGATGTGAACGGACATTTCAATGAATATTAAGTAAAATCTAGGGACAACTTATTTTTTGGGGACAAAGTATGTTTAGATCTTTAAAAGTATGTCATTACCAAGATATCTAGATATTAGACACCCACTTTAACATCATATTCACCTTAATTTTACATTGAAATACTTATTCACAGTGAGGATGTAGCATGATCTTGTCACTGTACCTGTGAAAGCTGATGTTCTACATATTTTAATCAATTTTCCAGATGATTAATCTCATAAAGGCAAAAGAATGTAAATGTTATTTAATTACATTAATTGAACCTTTGCTGCACCATGTATTTGATATGTTTAATAATGATTAAATATATGGTGGATGTGACATTTTGGGGTGTGAACGGACACAGAGTGTATCTCCCAAATGGATAGCATTTTTCAGCATTAGTTCCCTAATGCGCTACCTTGCAACAAGACTTGAACACAGTGTGAAATGATCCACAACCATTGGCATGGTTAACTAAGATTGAGGGGTGAAAAAAATAAATTGGTTTGTAAATTATTTTACTGCAACTGATCGAACAATTAGCCTCCAACATATCATAAACACTGGTTATGCAGTGTTTTAGTAGTCGCCATGACAAAATCATGGGCATTCAACTTGGGTTAGATTCCAACCAACTATCTCCTAATTTACTGGTCTTGGTTACTAGACAGGCTAAGTCCATAGGGGCTAAGTATCCACCAGACTACCAAGCTTCTGCCCGACAGTACAGGTTCTTATCCTATATAGCAACAGGTAGGGAAAAGTGGGTTAAAACTGATCTCCTAACCTTGGCTAATCCCATCTCTGCAATAAGTATACAAGTATGTCCCAAGATTTTTCTGTAGTAACACAGGATAGGATCTGGTTGAAGCTAAAGAGGCCCCCAGTGGTTTTCTTCAGAATCCCTTACTTTTCCTGAAAAATGTTAATGATTTTTTTTTTTTTTTTTTTTGGGGGGGGAGGTCCATTTCTTTTGCTAGTCAGGTAAAACGAATGCAGGTGCATGGGCAAACTGGACCACTGTGGCATATCAATAACCCTTATTGCAGATCAGATTAATTTTGTGTTCAACGTCCATACTGTCGGTTTTTAATAATGAAACAATCAGATTTTGGTAACAGAAGTGATAATTTAGTTAAATGCCTTTGAATATATATATATATATATATATATATATATATATTTTTTTTTTTTTTTTTTTTTTTTTTTTTTTGGGGGGGGGGGGGGGGAGATATAATTGGTATTTGCACACACAACCCTATAAAGACATGACCAAGAAGGAAACAACCTTTGGTAAATACTGCATGCCCAGTGCCCCCTGCTGAAACAGCCTCATAAAGCCAAAAAAGTGAAATAAGACTTGTTATTAAAAACATGAAAAAAAATGAACAGTCATTAGCAAACAATGGCTCATATTGGTGATGACATACAAGTAGAAGAGGTGGAAGGGTGGCATACTACAAAGGAGGAGATAATGTGTTTTGTTTTTTTCAGAACACAATTGTATTTCAGTTTGTCAATAAGTATGAAAGTTTATCCTGTGAGTTCACATGTTCACAAACTAAGGCAAATTAGAAATGTGATTTTTACCTGACATGACAAAGTTTCTTGGGGGAATCCTGGTAGGTGACGTATCGGAGCGTTAGTGTAGCTTTTGCCTGTACTATAGATTTCCAATGCATGTACTGAAAACAGGGCCATGACCGCATAATCTGCATTTTATCTATTATAATTAGGATTATAGATAGGATTGGTCCTTATACTACATGTAGGTTTTCACTTCTAGGTTCATCACAGGCAGAAACTAACTTAAAGTACGGTAAGACTAAGACTCACAGTACTTGTATGCCTACCTTTTCCTTTTAATTCTATGGGAAACACTTACAGCAAGATTTTGCATATATTTGGGATTCTGATCACAACAAAATGTCACATCCACCACATCGGATATCATTAACTGTGAAAAAAAAAAAAAAAAAAAAACTTGAATGCATAGTTGCTCTAATGAAAACACTATGATTTGGCTGGTTAATGAATAAGGATGCCACAATTGCACATCAATTGCAGGTAAAAAAAAAATGTCTGTTTACATCTGATTTTGTCACATCCACAAGGAGCTTCTTGCATTCATACATTGTAACTTGAAAATATGTGGACCCTTGTGTGCAGTGATTTGTGTTAAAAAAATATGACTGTTCTACACTGTACGTGGTTCTTGCAAACAGAGTAGGCCCTACTGCTTAGCAATTACCAGTTGATGATAAAGATGAATATTTGGAATTCTGTTCTAAATTTCAGCATCACGTCCACCATGTTGGATCCAATTTACTCTGAAAAACATTCAGAGTCCAATGAACATAGTGTTCATGTTGTCAGCTAAAAAAAAAAAAACCTTATACATGTACTTTGATCGTACAGTGTATGTAAGCTGATAAAAATTTCAATATTGGTTTGAACTATAACTATCAAGTATAAATTTGAGAAGATTGAAAATGGCCGTTCACATCTTCAATCCGTCACATCCGCCACATGGGATTTCAGGCATCCATAACTTTTACAGCACATGAGGCCTTATCAGCAGTGAGTTGTGAATTTATAGAATATAGTATTCTCAGTGGTTTTGCATGCAAAATCATTTGTTTTATGCAAGGTGTGTACAAAACAAAATACCAAGGAAATTGGTGTTCCGTTCACATGTCACATCCACCACTATTGGCTATTACTGATGTCATTTATTCTGGAAACAAAACTTTCTTGTGAAACATAATTTGTTTCTTAGTGTGAACTGACTTGTGCTGACTATTCTTTGGGTAATCATTTGCCTTATTTCTGTTGTTTATTGGTCAAGGTGTAAAATGTCCGTTCACATCTGTTTCTTGTCACATCCACCATATCTTCCAGCTGAAATTTTAAATGTAAAAAGATGGACACTCACAATGTTAGTATTAAGTGTGTGTATGTGCCCCAACATAAGTATTATCTCCATGAAATATTACACATCCTGAATGAGGAAGTGTAAAACAAGAGAAACTTTTTGAAGTCATATACTCTATTTTACACTATATTTTTCCTTCAAAGTGGTACAATTTTCCAATAAATCCAAATAAGAACACAAAATTTAGCACCAAGTTTGCTTAAATATCACTTAATCATGTTACAGTTTCAAATTACCTGTTGGACACATAGTGCTTCAGCTCTGTCCATGACATTGTAGCACTATCTTTCAGCAAAATTACCTTCATCTCCAATAGAATCATTCATGGTATCAAATATTGCAATAATAATTAAGCTCAGGCATTACATTTTCCATTAAATTCACATTCTTAGGAATAAGAAATCATGACATTCCATCTCTGAAAGACAACTTGAAATTTTGACACCTAGGTTGACAAAAAGTGGCGCCTAACTGTGAAACGGGCCTTATATCAACCCTTTGAAGACTAGTCCTGAGTATACTTGGCAAGTTGTCTTGAATGGTAGATGTGTGTTTATAGCTAAACCAGTTTGTCCTCAATGAGTTAACACCACACTAGGATGTGTTTGCTGCGAGAGAATGGGGGTCTTAAATATAGTGTTCTCCAAAAATAACAAAACCCTCATTACAACAAAGTAAAAATTCAAGTCCCAGAGTATCATCTACAAATGTGACCTGCTACAACAAAAGGATCCTAAAGTCGCTGACAGGTGAGCCGAGAAAATCGAGTTTGAAGTCAGATCACCAAAATCTGTCAAAACGTTCGGATTTCTGTTTTTACATAATTTTGTAGTCTAATGTATCTTCTATCATCTGCTAAAATTTCGAAGCTAAATGATCAAAGGTAAGGCCTGAAAATAGCATTTTTCTGGGCCATGGTTGGCTCGCCTGTCTGCGACTTTAGGATCCTTTTGTTGTAGCAGGTCACATATGTTTACATATCTATTGTAGTACATGATAGGTTCCATTCCCACTGGTTCCTTTTTTCACCACACTCGTTATAATTCAGATCAGCAGTTGTGATCTTACAAATACATTTGTGCAGAGGTGACAATTCATAAAAAGATCTGTCATAGCATAATTATGTTTATACACTTTCTTTTTGCAGCTATAACAAAATTTAAACATAACAAAAGAAATCTGTTTGTCAAGAGGACTTTGTTAACATGGGAGCCACCTGTACACGTTACACACAAAAAACAAACAAACACAACAAACAAAGAGAAAGTCAAGTAACGTCTAACCCTGCTAATAGCTTTGGTTTGATTTTACATATCTACTCAACTAAAATCAACTTCTCATTATTCACAGGTAAGAAAAAGAAGTTGAAATATTGTCGCTGGGATGACAAGACCTAGTATCTGCAATTTTGGTAAAAATGACTTTTTTGGATTAATGGTCAAATAATGGGTTAAGTGATGTCCTGTCCAAATCCCAACTGTCTTACTCCAAAAATGAAGCCACCACAGCATGTCAAAGGAAAGGTTATCCCATTCACCACAGTGATTTGGCCGCCATGTTTTTTTGGCTCTCCTGAACATTCAACATTTTGTAGATACGAGGTCTTGTCGCCATAGCGACGATATACTACTCTGAAAATAGTTTTGGGAAACAAACTGGAAACTGCTGAAATCTACAGCCAATTAAAGCCTTACTAATAAAGACTTCCTACACAGCCATGTCAGATTTAGATAGTCTTTCATGCCTCATCAATCCTACTTCTATACCACATCCTTTGTGGCTCTGTCTAATCATGTGTGGCATCAAAGTAATATCTGATAATCCTCCTAGTCTACCAATAGGCCTTGACTTGTTAACCATAATGCAAAACACTTCTTTTTACATTGTACTTGTGCATTTTTCTTCATCACAAGTCAAAATATTTCATTTAACCTGTTCCACACTCAATTTTGAAATCCCCATAGACTTAATACACAGACCACCAAGTTCCCATACGGAATGGGTTAATTGATGCATTTACACAAATCAAGACAGTCCACATGACGGCTAGGGGCACTTAGATACATCATGACAGAGAAGCCACTCTGGAGCACATGGCATTGACTTTTCTTACATGTGAAAACCACGAACTCCTTAGCTGACATTCGACATACTTTTACAAGAAAATAAAATGGTGCAGTGCATGGGTAAAACATGTAATATGAAAGGGAAATTACATGTGGTCTGCAGAATGGAACCTTGCAACAAAAGAACTCACAAGACATTGAGCCTGACTAAACTGTTCAGCCATGCAGATTTAATCCCTGGTATATAATAAACATGTCAATCTGACAGAACAGCTACTTTAATACTCAACCAAATTTGCATGGATACATCCAATGACCTTTGAACTTTGACCCACACCATTTGACATCAGATTGAGCCAGCTAGGAGAGTTCACCAATGGGTGCATTGGCCAGCCACAGGTCATGGAGGAAGTGATACAAGGCATTGCTGACTGACACCTGTCCAATGGTGTGACAGGAAAGAAAACAATTCATGTGTCACAAAAATGATAGAAAACTTCATCTTTTCTTCAATTATAGTATTCTGTACAATGCTTTTTTTACCCTCACAAGATTCATCCGGACCAAAACTCTAGTAACACTTAAAATATGTCTGGAAATTAATGTGAAAACTACTGGTTTGCTGGACAATCCAATACAAGTTTTGGAATACTTATGTTACGAACAGAATCATAAATCAGAGATGATCAGAGAGTCATGAATGATTATGGTGGCGGTGTTAAGTCTGGTATCAAAGTTCCATGCAGAAAATTTGATGATTCTAATTGTTAACTTGTATAAAACAAAAAGGGTATCGTCCATTACGGATAAATTTTGTTCGCAATACTGCACTGAACTGAAATGAAATCAACAAGATGTCCTGATGTACATCACATGGTGTTATGCCTTGGTTAAGAGCTAAAAGTATGTGTCTGGCTCAATCCAGTGTGCTTTGCTTGCTGATCAGGACTGCTAATCTGAAAGAAGCTGTTAATGTATAAAGGATAAATTAATCTTCCTTAATCCCTGTGGAATCATGGTAGGCTTAAGGTATGTCTATGACTGTCTGCTAAATCACAGTGGGTTTTCCTTATTATCATGATGGCCAGGTCTGGATATTACTAAATTAGCCACATGCAAAACAAGAACCGGAAGTGTGGAAAATCGAGGCTGAGAGAAGGGAGGATTTTATTTACAACAAAAACTGAATTTTCAACAGACAGTGAGGGTCATGAAATCACCCTCAAATTTCCACTTTTCACAAATAAATATCACAATGTTGTATCACTATTTTGCACAGGTTGAATGAGCTAACATGATTAACTGAAACTTTTGTCAAATTTCCTGTCAGGCATTTCAAGCCATAATGAATACTCACCTTGTATGGAGTTGGATTCAGCGCCCTCTTGTGGTCATGACGCAGAGATTCTAGTGAGTCTTGCACTCTCTTCTTGGCCTCCTCCAAGGTAGGCAATGTTTGGCAGATCTGAGTTGAGTTGGTGGAGAGGATTGATTCATGTCGAAATAATGTATTCATCATACCATGTTAGCATTGGACATAGACAGTCCAGTTCTAATGATAACAGAAATCATTTTTTCTGGTACTTAACTTTGGAGTAAACAAACTTTTTATCTGCAAACTTCCCTTGGCTTGTCTGAGTACAAACTCAAAGTAGTCACTTTTCTTTACCTGTTTGAAATTGCCACAAATACATGTAATGCAAATTAATGAATATTTCATTTCCAACATATACAGGACAGTAAAAGTATAGAGTTGTTCCAAGGAAGAAGAAAAATATTTCTTGTAATTTCAAATGACTTTTCACATATATTACATGTCACTTGCTTTTCATTTCCAATACAACCATACACAATCATAAACACAATAATATGATTATATGAATAGCAAGAGATGTAAAGATTCTTTACCTCTCCATTCTTCATGAAAAGTTTGTGAAGTAGTTCCACTCGTCCTGCTTTCACATAGGCTCTCTTTGATTCCTGGGGTGATTGTTGATTTTCATTCAAAGAACATAACAGAACAAAACAAAGAACACATTGGACTTTGATGAACAATGCAAAAACAACAACAACAACAAAACAAGAAAAGAAAGCACATAAGAATCCCTTAGAGCACTGAGTGTTTCAAAATGGCATATGACTGGTAAGAAGATCTTGGGAAAGTTTTAGGCCTTGTAATTCAGTCATCACTTAAAATCACTTTAAATGCCTAGTCTACTTTTGCACACATCTTGTTATCATGGCAACACATCAAATGTAAGTGGCGCTGGAAAAGAAGATATCAGGCCCAGATCCATCAGTGTAGCAAAAGTTGGAGCTTGTCAAGAGGTTTGTGTGCAGCAAAGTATAAGTGTGACATACAAACTGAGGCAGGATTTGAACTCACAACATGTGAATTGCCATAAAGGCATCATATCCACTCAGAGTTCCCAGCATTTCAAGAAAGCAAAATTCCCTGATATTTCCCTGATTTTCTCTGATGAAGTATCAAATTTCCATGATAACTATTTCCAGTTTCACATCCAATTTTCATCCAGTTTGATCCAGTGGATGTTGTTTTGATATGCAATAAAATATATTATAAAATGGGTTCAAGAATGTAGCCAATAGGAAGCGCTGAAATGAGTCACATGTGCTTCCTTTATTCTAGTCCCATTGCACTGCGTGTTAAATCCTATTGCCGATCGTCTGTGCGCGCGGCGGCTCCTTTGATGTCAATCCTGTAAACAACTTCTAGTTCGGCCGGCCTTTCTTCCCTTGTGCATGACATGTGTGGCGCACGCGCAGCGTACGTATACTCTACACTTTGTACAGTACAGTAGACCAAGCGTTGTGGGACCGGACGCGTACATGGAGTCACTTTGAAGGGCAAATCCAACGATTTAGCAGGTTAATTCTCACGCCGTTTTCAGAGTATGTTGTCTAGTAGGCCTATATGAGGAGTCTATATTAAGTCTTTAAGGTAAAGGGTGCATATTCTATGTAAAATAAGTAAGTTTTCATGCGGGAACCCAACCCCCCATTATACTTAGACGTCTATACTGTATGTGCGGGATTTCCGAGTGCGACGTGCGTAAATGTTTGGGACGAACATCTTCGGACGTCTTGACCCACAAAGGTACGTGAAAAACGCTGAAAAATGCTGTTAGTTTTCGAATTTTCGACCCATTTTATAAAACAAATGATGCACAGGATTATTTCGTGGCGTTAGTGGAGGCATAGCTCACTCTCGGGTATTTACAATATAGTGCAACATGCACTCGGCTTCGCCTCGTGCATGTTTCACAATTGACTATACGCCTACACTAACGCACTCTATCCTGTGCATCATTTGTATAACAGAGTCCCACTGACTACTTCAGGTTTTCGGGCAAATCAACATTCCCTGACTTTTCCCTGATTTGAGGCATTTTTATCAAATTCCCTGAGTTTTCCCTGACTGAAAAAAAGTAAAATAATTTTCCCTGATGTTCCTGATAGGCTGGGAACCCTGCCACTAGGGAACCCGCTGCTATAAGGGATCAGAACCATAGCTGGCTGTCAGGCAAAATTCTTATCATATGTTATACAGTGCTGTGGTGAAAAGGTCCACTGTATAAATAGCTGTTGCTCTTGTTAACCAAGAAGAATTCAAAGAACTGAAATTGAGGGTCAGTCTGAGGTCAAAGGTAAATGGTCTCACCTCAAAGGGGTGTCTGCAGAGAACTCTCTCCAAGGGCTTCGGGGGCTCCTCCTCTGACTGCTGCATGAGGTCAATGAGGGCGTGGCCTGTGGGGGTCAAAGAGCTCTTGTTACTGATTGGTCAAAAACCATGGTCATGTGACTTATATTTTCAGAAACACATGTGATATTGAAAATAGCACAAGGTCTGTATCATACATTTTAGCACACTTTTACTTTCAGTGATTCACAATGCCCACAGAGTAACATTATACAAAAGGTCACTGACCCCATGAGAAGATAAAATTTCTGAATTTACCAATAGACAGAGTGACATAACATGGTCCTTTGAGATTAAGAAAGTAACATGAAATTCTTTGTACTTTACATTATTAAAGTACTTCATATCACCTTTAACAACTCTTACTTACCTCAGTGGGAAAACAAAATGTGTCAAATTTATCACTGGCTTGACAAGAAATAGGAAAATATTTTCATTTATCTATTAAACATGTCAAGTACTGGTGGCATAAATAAGAAATACACTCTTTTGTTGCTGACAACAGCTGATAAGATTGCATATTTCCAACAGTATCTAATGACTGAAACAATATTTGTCTATATTGACAGGGACAAAGGGATTAATAAATTGTCATCAATTCACTACAATAGATTGTTGAATCCAAAACCATGAATTATATGTTTTTCCCCACCATAACTGGTGACAATGGAACCAACCACCCATTCTTACACTGTACATTGTCATTCTTGGAATCCAGTTTGCATGCATGAATAAGTCAAGTTTGGTCAACCTTCAGGAACAACATTCATTATATGAAAATGGAAAAAAGCAGTTCCAAAATTTGCTTTATTCAAACTTTCCAGTGATGATGTGCTAGCAGTCACAGAAAGTCGTAAGTCATATTGAAATGAAGCCAGGAAAGTGCATGCAAGAAAGACGGCTTTAGGTGCACTTACCATCACTGTTGAACAAGCGATAAACGACCTTGCGACCTGGAATGGTAACCTTTGACACATCTTGGCTCAGCTTGATTCTGGAAACACCGTTGATCTGTACAAGCTGAGAGAATCAGAATCCAGGGGTTTAAGTGTTTTGTTTTGGGTTTGTATGGATATTTGTTATTATTTGGTGTTGTTTGCTTGTTGTAGTGTTTTCTTTGTTTCAAGGGGGGTGGGGGTTATACTCACATGCAAACACTACTTGTGAACATGTTTATCCAATACTGTATGTGATCCATAGTTACCTATCTTCCTTCCAAACTGATATCCAACTGGAGAAAATAACAATGATCAGGGGTTTGGACTACTATATTTTCATATTCAGATGTTTGCTTGATTCATACAATGTAGAAATAGGAAATATGGATCATATTCTACAAGTGTGATTTATGGAAATTTTGGATTTTGAATATAATACCTGACAGTACTTCATATATAAATGTGATCGAGATTTGCAATGCAATATTTTAAGAATGTTTTTCAAAGGATGATTTCTAATACTTCCCTGCGATCAAATGATCTTCAAAAAGTTACAGGAGTGATAATTTGAAGAATGTGGTTTAGCATATCAAGCTAAAGCTTTAATGCACAAATGTAGTCATTCCCACTCAGAAACCTTTATTGACTGCCCCCTTCCAATCTTAATATGATTTACACATCATTGAATCTCTTTTGGCTCCTTCTCAAGAAACAAAAATAATGTAACACTTAATATCTTGGAGATATTGATGCACAGCTCTCGACCAATGAAACTGCAGAATTTTCTCGACTCGGTTTTATACTATAAGCTACCTTACAGACACCTCCAAGATTGGGTTGTCGCTGACAGGTGACAAGATGTGTTCCTATGCCATATGCATCGATACCATGACCCTGTTGAGGATTGGATGAGAAATATTGACTGGTAAGACAGAACATACACTTTGTTTGATTTATGTATGCAACCATGCAATAAAGAGCTGTGACTGGATTGAAGATCACGTGTACAGCACAAACGTCAATTTGTAGAGCTATTCATTTCACTGTACTTATTACGTTTTTAGAACCTTTGTATCAGACAGGTTTCGGATTTGATTAGCATTCATGCTATTTCTGGTACCTTTTATCCTGTATTCATGCATGTGTCTTTTGTTATGTATTATGCCATGTAAACATGTGAATATACAGCTTTAGATAGGAAATAAACATTCTATGTGGAATCTACAAATACATGATTACATACACATGTATACTGGGAAAAGGGCCTTAGCTCAAGACATACCAAAATACTTCATAAGTGAATGTAGCACTGATCTTGGACTCAAGTGAACCAGCTAATTAATCAATATTGTACATTCTTCTTTCTACAGATTTGTTTGTCATTTTGTAATCATTTCTTTCTTTCTTTTTTTCATTCCTCTGGTGACCTCCATCAATAACTGTAACAAAAGTCATCTCAAGTGGACTGTAACAGTCTGGTAAACAAGTCTAGCATGCTTTTTTGAGCAGAAAATTTGGTTGCTCTCACAAAACAGTGATGTAGATACAGCTGAGTGAACATTACATATCACTAGTTAAAGATGTGCATGAAGGTTCTTTGTGATTTACACTGTAGCATGAGACAGATATTTGGTGTCAACATGTTATAAAGTGGAACCTCACTATAAAGATATCAGATATGAGAATATCCTCTTTTAACAAGGCGATTTTGCAGGTCCTAACTCTTAATATTTCTTTGTTTTTGCAGCCTGATATAATGAGAAACCTTGTGTAACATGGTAATTATCATGATTTGTATATTCTTGTTATAATAAGGTTCTCCTATGAACCATTTTCACAGTTTCTTGATACCAGAAATAGGCCAGTTTACTCAATGCAATCAAATGATGCCTTCCCTGTATGGGATATGAATATTGATGGTATTGAACTATTCTATCTATCTGTACTCACTCAATAAATTCAAATACTTAAAATCTGGCTTATATGCATTAGTTGTTGCAATGTCAGGCAAGCTTTGGTCAAGGTCTCTAGTTGTCAAGAGCAAATTTTGTTATAATGGTATCCCTCTAAATTGAATATGATGGCAAACCAGTCTACTGAACAGATGATCAGAAAGGGATGAGGTTTGATGAATACATGCGATGTACCACAGAATTAGGAGACGTCAATCTGATGATTGTTGTGCATACTCTGACATTATGTCAACAGATTACACAAATGTCAACCTTAGTCTTCTACCACCACAACTAATACTAAAACCAGGGGCAGATCCAGGAATTCTGTAAAGGGGGGGGGGGCGCAACTAATATTTCTGGTGCAACTTCTGGGTTTCATTTCATTTTGTTTTTCTTTTTATTTCTTTTGTTTTTAATGAAAAATAAAGGGGGTGTGCACTGGTTGCACCTCCCTCTGGATCCACCACTGCTAAAATTACTGCCTCAACAACAACTAATATTTCTATCAAGAATTATTACCACTTCTGCTAACACTACTGGTGTTTCCCTACTACCACTCCTACTTTAACCAAGTACTACTACTACAGTCTTCTACTACTACTACTACTACTACTACTACTACTACTAATACTAATACTAATACTAAATACTAATACTAATACTAATACTAATACTAAATACTAATACTAATACTAATACTAATACTAATACTAATACTAATACTTATACTTATACTAATACTAATACTAAATACTAATACTAAATACTAATACTAATACTAATACTTATACTAATACTAATACTAATACTAATACTAATACTAATACTAATACTAATACTAATACTAATACTAATACTAAAACTAATACTAATACTAATACTAGTAAACCTCTATAAAGTACTACTTTTACATCTACTAACCAGGTACCTCTACTACCTCTACTACATTGTATTATTCATCCTATTACTATTACTACTACTACAGTATTCATCGCCTAATCGGGCATCTGATAATCGGGAACCTCGCTTAAATGACATACGCTTCCCAGAAACATTTCCAATGCACGTTATTTTCACTGGATAATCGGGCGGGGACCTCTGATAAACGGGACAATTTTTCTTCAAGCGATCTTTGATTTTGTTGATATTTTACACAAAAAATCTACCAAAATACCACAACAATATTTCAAAGATTCCCTATCAGTTGTCGTTTACATCAAACTTACAAAGCAAGCTTCGGACTGGTGTGTTTTGACCTCCGTCCATCCAGTAAACGTACATTTCACCTCGCTGCCCGCCTTCGCTTTTCTGTACATGTGTATATATGGCGAGCTAGATCGCTAGAACACATGTACAGTGCAGTGATCGCGGCAAGTAAAAAATCAAGCCGTGATGATTGAATGATTGAAGGACTTTTCATTGACGTTCCCACATCAGTTCTGGGTAATCATTTCCCATGGTTGTGGATATGTATTTATACAGAACGCCCTACGTGTCCAAGAATTCTACGAATGTTTAAGAAAGTGCTAGCTTTTAATCCACATATTTTGCGTTCGAAGAGAGGTGACAAAAGAAGAATCCGGTTGCGATTACACTACATCATTGCGAGAATGCAGGGACAGCTAGAGGGTCGCGCCGAGGGGTAGCGTGGTTGTGTTTTCATGTACATGTACAGTACGTCAGTATGCATGTGTGTGTGTGTGTGTGTGTGTGCACTACATAATGTACATGTCGCATGCCGTTAGTGTATGGTGAGTGCTCATCGCGAAATCGGGCACCCCGCTTAAAGGGGCCGTGTTTGCTACTCCCAACCTCTCCCGATTATGCGATGAATACTGTACTACTACTACTGCTATTATTACTGCTACTGCTACTACTACTACTATCTACTACTACTGCTATTACTACTAGTACTACTACCAATATTGCCCTTCTAATTTCTTGTTATCCTTCCCCCTCTCATAAGCTAAAAGTACCAACTTACATTATTTTCACTGTTGATGATTTATCTAACACTTTGACAGGAAGATAGCTAACATTCAGGAACAGGTATGATGAGAGCGAACATTGCTAGATCCCTTTACTATTTCTCACTTGGTAAGTTTACCATGGAACCATGTTTTTCCCCATACACTGCTATTTTGTATATGCAGACATGCTTAATTTTTAGTTTATAATGTTCGTTTTCACTCACTTTTGAAGGGACTTCAAAAATATGATTTTTTTTTCAGCTTATATGTATGTTCAACAAAAAGCTGATTTCCTTATTTTATTGTCAAAATAAGCATATCACAAATTGGGTACCATACATGTATTTATGGAACTAAACGTACATGTATGTAATGCACTGATGATGATAGCATTTAAAAAATTAGAAATAAAAGTAAGAAATCAAAGAAGATACACAATATTTGAGACAAGTTTACCCAGTCATTTCAACTACTGTAACAATATGATATGACAACACACACAGTTTACAATGATACTATTCTAATGGATTGCAATGGGAATTCAAAGAATAATGCAGTAATAAAATGATTCAAATAAAAGAATTATACATTGGAAGGACTAGGAAAAATAGGTGTAGACTCAGACACAAGATCACAGACACACACAGTATGAAAGTGTGATTGGTATTCATATCCAATTAGATTGATATGAATATGCAAAGAGTTGGTATGAAAATGCAATGAGATTGATATGAATATGGGATGAGATTGGTATGATGTATAGAAATAATCTCCCATTTACCACATGTTTGAATTAATGGCTGCCCAAAATACAAATCCCTTACATATGACATGAAGTGCATGGCATGCTATGGTTAGAAAATGCTAGAAAAACAATCTCCTCATATATCACACGTTTGATTCGACAGCTGCTTAAAATACAATTTGTCTACACTCCCTGATAGATAACATGAAAACCCTGGCATGCTATTGTAGCTATGATAGATGGCAACATGACATTTGCTTCTGCAACAGTTGCTCCAGTCTTATTTTCTCCAAGGACTTAGGGTTAGGGTTAGGGTTGTGCGGAAAAGGATTAGGGTTAGGGTAAAGTTTAAAGGTAGAATTTATGTTTGGCTTTAAAAAGTGTGCAAATATTCCAAGGAAGCAATAATTGTTGCAGGAGCAAATGTCATGGAATCATGATAGGTGGGGCATTCTTACTGTCATGCTCTTAACTATCTTGTTATATGTTCTTATCATCAATGACAACATTTTAGTTATGAAATCAGACCTTTGCACATTTCTTAAAGTTTAAAAGGTTATAAAAAATTATATATCCTGTGAAGGGTTGGATCAGTATTGAGAGTGTGCACGGATTGAGAGTGTGCACGGATTAATCAAAACGTGATATAGCTGATGAGTAGTGTGGGAAGAAACATAGACAAATAATTCATCTGAACTTCTGAAAAAAGTCTAAAATGCTATTCATAGGCCCATTCCCGTCTCAAAATAGCATTTAATAGCCTGAGATTAAAACATTCTGAGTGATCCAAGTACCAAAATACATTGTCTGTTTGTAGGACATGGGTTAGTTGAAAGGTACTTTGCATTTAATGTATGCCTTTAACTTGAAAATTTTCACGAGAGCCACTTTTGCAGCATCGCCACTGAGCCCAAAGCTAGCTAGCGATGCTAACCTACAAATAGTGTGTATGCAGCTTCAGTGTGTGTGTGTGCCACATATGTGTAGTGTATTAATACATTATATCACCATCATGCCTCTTTCCCCATTTGTCATTTGCTGACATGAGTTATGTTCCCCCATGAAAAAACATTCCTAAGAATGCTTTATGCATAAGGGGGAACATAATGAATGGTCTGCTATCATGTGATCATGTTTACCTCGTTACTGAGTGGTAATGAATAACCCATAATTCATTGTGAAATGGATAAATGTGAAAAAAACAAACAAAATATTCAGCCACAAATGAAATGGATTACAACTTAAGTATTCAATGTTTACAATGATGCTTACACTTATAAATCATGATGAACTATGTAGAGCAATCATATATTGAATGTGAATTAATTTGTTGAAGAAATCTGACATGTCCAGTGCTAGTCTTTGCCTGATTCTATTAGTGGCTATTAGGCTAGAGTTAGTTCTCTTATTTGAGATTCTGATGTCAGAACTCACTTCTGTCAGGTGCTAGTAAATCTATTGTCTAGAAAATCAAACAGAATGAATTTAGTAACTAGTCATTATTTGTTAGCTTTTACTGTTTTGCTTTTATTGACAACGATGAGATGTTACTGGGTAGTTTCAGAACAGCTATAGAATGGAAAAGTTCTGAAGAAAACATTCCATGTCACAATTTTAGAATAATGAAAAGAAAGGAAAAGGAGGATTTTGAACAAAAACATCTCATGGACAAAGACAATATTAAGTAATCTGGAGAGCTAATACTTAGGTAATCTTTTTGGGGAAAGCAATTTTCAAAGGTTTAAAGTCAGAATCTAATTTCCATATCTATCAAAACAACTATTTCATCTTTAGTTGAAAGAAAGAAAGAAACAAACAAACCAAAATAAACTCAAAACTAGAAAACATTGACTTTGACATGAACCCTAAAATGTGAAGTGAAATCTTATGCTTTCCTCCCTCCTGGTACCAGTATGCAAGCTAATTTGAAAAACATGCCTTCCCCCAAGTTTTGATGAATTTTTGGATAGAAACTTTTGCGATGTCATTTGGAGTGTTCTTGTCCTGACTGTCACAACTTGATTTTGCTTGTTTGTTTGTTCGTTTGTTTTTTTGAGGGGGTTAAAGGACAAGTCCACCTTCATATACATGTGGATTGAGTGAAGGCAACAATATTTAAATAGTAGAACACATCAGTGAAAGTTTGGGGAAAATCAGACAATCCGTTCAAAAGTTATGAATTTTTTAAGCATCTGCGCAGTCACTGAGAAGACTACTACAGTGTATGATGTCACATGCGTACAACAACATAAGGAAAATAAAAAGAGAATTTCACAAAACTTTACTTTTTGAATAAAGTGCACATTTCTTCACCTTGTTACTGACGTATGTAAAGGGTAATATTATTCCCCCTGCTTTCTGAAAGAGAAAAGTTGAGTATTCTTTTGCTATGCGAGAAAAGTGAAAATTTGTTGAATTTTCTTTATTCTTTCTTTATATTGTTGTACACATGTGACATCACAAGCTATAGTAGTCTTCTCATCCAGCCGTGACTGAGCAGAAACTTCAAAAATTCATAACTTTTGAACGGATTGTCCGATTTTCCTCAAACTCTCACTGATGTGTTCTACTAATATTGCTGCATTCACAAAACCCACATGGCTATGAAGGTGAACTTGTCCTTTAAGTTACTATCCAAATGTTTGCTATGAAACTTCACAATTATCAGATATTATAAGAACATTTAAAAAAAAACTGCAATGTTCTGAATCAGATGGATTCAAAATCTAAATATTAATTTTAGAAAATGTTGTGTGTGATTTGTATCAATTGCTGGTGGACATGATCTGGGGGGCATTTCATGAAGGAACTTGTCGGGTAAAATATCTGACAAGTCAATTATATCCGACAAGTTCAGAGAAATCAGCCAATCAGACTAAAGAATTTCTCAAAACTTGTCGGATATAATTGACTTGTCGGACATTTTATCCGACAAGTTCTTTCATGAAATGCCCCCCTGATAGCACATCCTTTGCTGTAGCTTCAATGATTTGACTTCTTTTGATGATGTTGCTTGCATGTGACTCTGCCAATACAAGAACACTCTCTTCATCGGAATGAATGGACAAAGAAAATATATTTGCCCCACATTAGAAAGCACCTATAACAAGACAATAACAAAGTCAGCCCTGTTAAAGATTTCAACTTCATGTTTAGAATGAAAATACTAATAATCTTATAGTCTAGGTCTGAAAGCAAAAAAAAATAATAATAATAATAATGACAATGATAAATAAGAGAATATATAAGAGATGGATGTAGAGTGCAATTCATAGAAATTTTAAGCTGGAGAATGTCAGAGTGCGCTCAAGAGAAACAAAAGTTTTTAGACTTGGTTGAGATCTCCTTGCAACAGGTATTACCAATGGAGTGTAGGAGTGGAGTGTCTGACAAGTGGAATATAGAGAGAAAATGTCTTGAGGTAAGACTAACTCACCTTAGGGCCATGGTCAAAGAGTGTTTGTGTGATCATCTGGGGAGGATTGTAGGTGATATTGGTGTGCTTACTATCATGTGAGTGGGTTAGTATCAATTCACATACTACACAGCCTATGACAGTCACACATGAGAACACACAACATCATAATGAAGCTGTGGGACTACAATTAAACCTTGCCAATGCGGCTAAATCAAAATCAGTCCTATTCTGCAGTGGATGTTGTCAATGAATAAAATGACAAAGTGAAACTTGAAGAGACCTTGTTGTGGTGGATCATTTCATCACACACTAAACACAAATGCACAACGAATGTTCTTGCATTAATAACAATTTTCTACAGAGTTGAAACATAAGGGCAGACGGCACTTCAATGTCTGAACAAGTGCAAGAAAGAAAATAAACAGGTGCAAACGCACAAAAACTTGCCATGTGATATCAAATGAGCATTCTTTGTCTTACATTAATACAAACATCAAACACATAATGCAATGTCGACATTGTTTAAAAGTGAATATGAATTAGCATGCGAATTTTGATTTTAAATATGCCATTTCTTTTGTTTTCTTTAATTCTGTGATGCTTAAAAATGTTTGTTTGCAATTGTTGATGCTGAAAATAAAAATGATTACTTAGTTTGATTCCACCATACTTGTGTAATACAAGATTTTAGGTGCATGTTAAACAAGTATAATTGTAGCATTTTATAACCTTCAATGTTTAATTTGCAAGCAGCTCTTAGGCAAGATTTTACCAAAAACAAAAGTTGTGTCACATTTTGGTGGTGAAACAAGTGCACAAAGTACAAAAAATAAGATTGAGTAAAATAAACAAAATGAATATATAAAAACAAGAAAGGTCTTATCAAAGCCAGTGTATCATGTCATGTATTAATATTCTACCAACCTGTAAAAATGCCATCTTTGTTTTGTGATGTTGTTGCTACTTGATTACATTCCCTTGTATGTCTATGGAATTCTATCAATTCCCCATCATTCATGGGGGGAAAAAATCCTCACAATAACTCATGGCAGTATGCTCTTGCAAATACTGCAAAGAAAAGATATTCATTTCACATCCTTAAACTTCCATACAAGTCTAAATGATCAATGTGAGAAGTCATGTGACAAGCCATGTGACAAGTCATGTGACCAACATAGTCATTATTCAAAGGTGACCATACCATTCTGCATGACTGATTTACATGTACTGACAGTCTACCAATCAGTAACAGTAGCTTCTCTTTTGCTTTAAAAATCACTATTACAGTGTATTCAAATGTTTACTGGTCACTTATTTTCATGTCACCACCTCTGCCTAAAAAATTTCATGCTCTGAATTTTTCTCTGTTATATTTTGAGGATTCATGAAATTTGAAGGGAATTACAGGGTTAAAAGTCATCCTGCGAGTAACATTTGTCATATAAACATTGGGCTACTTAACACAATATCACTGTTTCTTCCATCTACTTCACTTTAAATTTTGTTTCCAATTTGAAGAGACTTTTAAGTGGAAAAGAGCATGCAGTATCGTACTAAATAATTGCTGCACTTTGCATAATATATGAATGCAAGAATCTAGGTTCACTGCCTGAGACCTGTATAGGATTTTAAGGGATCTTTATATGGGATTGAAATGCCAATTTGATGGAAAATCTAATGATTCATGGCAAAATTTAGTCATCTGAGAAACATAAGGAACATATCTCAAATGCATGAATTCTCTGACAATAGTTTTCTTCTTAAATACAATGTTATTGTAATCAACGAACTATGGTGTAAAAACAAACAGCATCCGATGGTGAGTTCAAAGGTCAGCTCATCCTAAACATGCTGGGGCAATGGAATTATGTCCAGCATTTTTGTGTAATTCAGACAAAATGGTGAGGTGACCCACTGGCAAACTGGGGGATGATCAGAAACCAGGCACCACGGTGTACTATCAGCTCCCATTAAAAGGAATCTAATTACAAGGAAATCAGATCTGCTTGCATGAAGGAGAGATCCTCTACTTTAAATGTGATAAAAAGACACCTGATGCCCTGAAAGCAGAATAAAGAAATTTTAGGTAACAGTTTCCCATTTCTTGGCCAAATCCGCAGGAAGTCTAAGAGTAGGAAAAAAAATCAGATTTCACTGAGAGAACAAATCCATGACTTACCTGCTGGTTGAGAGAGAGAAGTGTTTCTTCATTGATATCATTACTGGCAACTATCATTAGCTTCTCAAACCATGGTATGCTAAACCTGTGGGTAAAACAACAAGGAATAGATCAGTGCAGCATGGTACCATAAGCAGGACATAGCACAGTATAGTATAGTATAGTATACTACAATATGTATAGCATTAGTATAGTTCAGTACAGTACAGTATAGTACAGCATTGTATAGTATAGTGGAGCATAGCAATGTCATGTAATTCAGCACAGAGGGATTATATTATTCATCTATGGTAGCTTTTTCAGTTTTGGCACTATCCTCTTAATAGACCCTGCCATAACCCTCTGTTACCAGGTGGTCAAGCATATGGGACTAAGGATTACCAGGGCAGTATTATGTTTGGTTGGATTTGAACTCAGAGTCTCTTGTTAAAGTGCAGAGCTTTCTTAAACCACATCCCTCACTGCAACAAACACAGCTATAGATAAAAGGCTATTAAATGGAATATTCACTCAATCAATCAAACACTGGTTTGTCATGGAAGATGGTCTCACATTTTTATCTCAACATGTGAAATCTGTAAAGCCAGTTACGACCAGTTGCTTTTGTACTACACTGCTTCACTGTTCTTTGGATAAGATTCAGGTACCTTGTCTCATAGCTAGAGCATTCATTCTCAGCTTTAAAAATGTAATTATCTGTCACTTTAATGGTTTTCTATGTCAATGAGGAAATCACATGACACCTTGAAGTTCAGCTCTTAATTGTATCTTGTAAATATCTTTTAGTTTCTTTCCTGCTGATCTAGGAAATGGCTCATGCAATGTACACAATACTCCAACAAAGTAATTATGGTACATAATACCATACATCCTCTTCTACTTTGTAATATTATCACATGTCTGCAAAATCACTCCAAGGACATAAATATAAAAACAAAAACTATCAAAAATGAAGCAATGTGCAGCCTTGAAGAAGACTAATCTATGGATCAATGCCAGACAAACTCACTCATCTGCGACCTTCTTGAAGATTTGGCGTACATAGAGGGAGAGATAGGCCAAGTCTCCGCTGTCAATACGGACTCCCTTAGCTCTGTAGCCTAACTCATTGAGTGCCAGCGAGACTGCACAGAAATTGGCAACTCCACTCCTGGATTAGAAGATAAAAAGATAAAATTGCACTTTCATGACAACCTTTTTCATCTACAGCAAAAAATAAGTAAATTACTTAATTAATGAATAAGTAAATAAATGAATGAATAAATAATCAAATATATGAATTAATTAATCAATTAATTGATTAATTAATTAAAATATTAATACATATATAAAACAAATAAGCAAAGAAACAAACAACAACAACAAAAATGCACATGGGGAAGAAACTAAACCTTTCATTACTTGGATTTGATAGCATCATATCTATTTAAGATTTTCATATAAAATCCTGAAATAGCATTAATTCTAATACAGGTTGTTTCATTTCTAAACTGAAAAAAGGTGTTTTGATTGATGCAACAGCAAGAATTGATGCAACCATTGGCATAATGGATGATGAACTAGTGCGTGCCTTTGGTCTTGTACATAATTTTTATGTGTAAGTTCAGTGAGACCTCCATCTAACACGGCACTTGCTTTCATGCGTTTCATCTCTTGTCAATAACATTGTATCCTTTTACACTTTGGGGGATTTTAGCAAATAAAGACAGAATATGAGATCCTATCAAATAATTCATACTCACTTGTAATAGCATGCTATGAAATGCAGGGTAAGAACAAGTTTATTATATGTGACCCGCTGCAACAAAAGGATCCAAAAGTCGGGGGAGGACAATTTTCTGAAAATGACATGACATTATTTCCTTACTCTTCCACTTTAATGTCATATATAACATGACTGATAAAAGTACTCAGTTGCGGAGATATCGATAATTTTATTAGCACACGATGTACAAAGGTATGTCAAGTGGTTGAGGAAATCAGCGTTTCGAGAAAACCGCTTTCAAAGTTTTCCTTCCAACGCTATCATGATCAAGGGGAAGCAAGGCAGTTTTCACCGTTTGACAATAGAAGGTATGCTCCCAGCAACCTCCGTGATGTTCATGCAAGCTTAGCGCCAGCCGTCTACGCACGACCAATAAGTAACAAGGATGCCACACACTGACCAATGAGATCACTCCCTCGTTGCTAGGGGCGGAGTCTAGCTGCGGCGCTAAATCCAAATCTTCGGACACATTTCTGTTCCGTTGAAAGTCGGAAAATCATGGCCCAGAAAAACGCTATTTTCTTGCCTTTCCTATGATCATTTAGCTTCGAAATTTCGGCAGATGATAGAAGATACATTAGACTACAAAATTATGTCAAAAACAGAAATCTGAATGTTTTGACCGATTTTAATTATCTAACTTCAAACTCGATTTTCTTGGCTCACCCGCCAGCGACTTTAGGATCCTTTTGTTGTAGTGGGTAACATATATGTACAATTATATGTCAAGGACATAAAGAGAGATGTGAAGTGTTCAATATGACAGAACTGTGTGACTTCTATGACTGAAGTCTCACTTTAATACACTGTATGCATCCATCTTTGTCTAGAAATGTGATCTTTTGCTCAGAGCTTGGCACAAGCATTGCAACAGTCACAACTTAGAATCATAATAGGAGATTGAGAGTTTCAATCTAAATTTAGATACAGAGTCATCTGACCAAAAGACACAGACACTACAAGCAGCATCAAATGATGACACAAGAGTGTAGTTTGCTTGAAGTGCAGGGAAGCTAGCCTTGTAAACAGCATTGTGGTATTCTGAGGTGTAAAAAGATTTTTTTTTTTTTTCTGTGAAAAAGCAATATCTAATACTTCCCCTGCAATACATGTAGATATGTGTACTATCAAATTTGGCAGAAACCATATTTTCCATGAAACCTGCCATAATTTTGGCCAAAAAATGGTACTAAATATATTGCAAAAAAAAAAAAGTAACAGCTGGAATCTGTGGTGCTGACTTCAAGTGAAATCTGTCCATTGCCAGCATGGTGTTGACTCCTGAGATTTTGTAGAGGAATCACAATCTCTCTGCTATCAAACTTCAGAGTCCACCATATTGATGCCCAAAGTCATGAATTTTCTTCAGAATTTTATGATACTCCTTAGAGTTTAGAGACATAAAAAAAAAATGGGACACAATGAACTTGAACAAAATGAATCTTACAAAATTGTCACCCAAAAAAATAAAACCACCTGTGTCTGCAAAGTGTGAAGTCATGACAAACAGCCATCATCCCTTCATTCACAACTGGTCCTACATCACAAAGTCCCATGTAGCAGGGCTTCATCCTCCCAAACCATAGTGTGGGCACTCACTGGGACTTCTCTTGGTGTCCCCGCGAAGCCATTAATGTCCGGGGAGAAAATTTGGAGGGAATAGGGACCCAGGACCCATAATTGATAGTGCCCAGCTGTGTTCATCTCATATGCACATGCATGAACCCTAGTGTCAAATGGTAGGGGCCGCCCAAACCCCGATTGCCCAGCTTGCAGCGTGGGGACAGTCCAGATAGTAGTATGGACGATCAGTCATAAAAAATTAAAAAAAGATAAGATCTCTGGTGACTGACCCCTTGACGCGGGACTTAGTGCGAACACGGGGTGTTTTTCTTTTCCCAATCAAGGGACTCACTTTAGTACTTCATATGTGTCCAGCAGGGCCAGAAATCCCGTAGGAAATGAGGAGGCGTAAGCGATGAACGCTGCCAGCTCGCCTTCATTCGTCTGCTCCTGTAAGACGTTGATGACACGACAGATCTTCTCTCGGCAGCGGAGACAGATCTCAACGAAGTCCACAGGTGGCTTGCTGGCATCCGCTGGTTGGAGCATCTGACACGACAATGGTATAGGATTGAATATTTGGTAGAGTTTGACCAGATTTTCTTGGGAAAAAAAAATATTAGCTCTTCCCTTTTCTTCCTTTCCTATAACTAGGCAAATTGTACAGTGGAGCTTGTCTTTGACTTGTTAGCTAAATTTAAGTAACTTACATTACTAGTCTGACAAGTTTCGACAGCAAAGGGACAGAGGATTGATGTTGTACATGTAGCTTCACTCTTGCAAGCAACACACCCATATCAACTGAAATTAACACTATTTCATTTTTTTTTTTACTGAAGTGATGAAAGTCGTGCAGCAAATACCAGTAACTAAAACACAGATCCAATCATTAAATTGCACTGTGATTAGTACAAATTATTTACTGGCTTGCCTAGTGCTGTGGAAAAAAAAAGAGTGGATTCATGTGAACTCAGATGATGCATATAAACTACATTTGGCTTTTTTATCTTATTTTTTGTATTTCACAATTTTAATTCTTTTATACCTTTTAGTTTGGCGATTGGTCACATCATAAAGTGTCCTTGGAAGACAAAACAGTAGTAAACATAGTAGGCCTATCTTGAAAATTCTTGCTGATATTTCAGGTTTGCTTGATTGCAATAATCTTCAATAAAATTTAAATACCAATTTCCAGAAGTGTCTCAAGAAGAGAGAGTAAATCTTTACTACCCTTTATTGCCATCAAATCATTCCTAAAATATTACCCAAACTTGGAAGAGATAATTATGCACTGATAATTTTTGAGTGACAAGAAAAAAACGGCATAAAATTTCCACAAGTATGTTAGCAATACAGGAGATATCTGGATGAAAACACACATGACCTATAACAAAGAAATCCTACCAACCCAGAATAAAATGTTTTAATCACATCCTGGCATTTTCATATTCTCAAGAATCTAGGCTTTTGTGACAATCCTGGTGTTTAGCCAATCCCACTTACTCTCATAGAAACAGCAAGAAAACTGGCAAAGAAGATAAAAACAGTTTTGGGAAGTTGACTCACAAAACTGCAGAAAAAGTGAAGCATGCAGGAGGTACACCTTATTATGAAAGGCATCTAAAGACATTACATGTAAATCAAATCAAAGCACCATAATGCTAATGAAAACCAAAAGCTTTGAATTTCAAAACATCCTTAGACTTTGAAACTTGGTCAGGAAGTACAAATCTAGTTAAAATATAGAGCTTTTTGTAAGCGAAAGTCAGATTGCTCTTTTTTCTGCCAAATCACCTCATATTTTCAGTTTCCTGTTAAGACTGTGTGCAATGGCACCACTACATATTATGTTGTATCATATTTATATGCACCATACATTTCCTTCCTGCTGGGTGGTTATATTCACAATTGAGCAGCACTGCAAAGGCATGAGAAATTACGTTCATTATCCCTTTCCAAGAAACACAGCTAGTGATTTCAGGCTTTGGAGACAATATACATGTACATGGTGTTTGTGTTAAGTGAGGCAAAATCTTTATATTGTAAATCTCAGTAGACTTGTAAAGTTCAAAAACGAGATAAAGATCATATCTAAAGCCCGTTTTAACAGAGACTTGTTACTGTGACAACGTCCGGGTAGCGTCCGGGTAACTTTTTGACACTGTGTGTTAAAACAGTCCCAGTAAAATGTTGCTCAGACGTTTTCGAGGTATCTTTTGCCAAATTCTTACTGTGACACTGCGGTATTAACAGTCCTTTGATACACTCAACATGCATGTGCAACATTGCAGACAGAGACTGATTGACACGTTACATGCCGATCACGTGTATGGATTGTAATCAGTGATTGTAACCATGTTTTGTTTACAGACACAGCCCTTTCATAGAAACCCTCCCAGAGAAGGTTTTCAGTGTGTGTCTGTTAAAACGGTACACCTCCGTCTTTCTCTCCTGCCGTTTTGTTGCCCAAGATAAGGAATTTTGTTCTTCTGACACTGTTGTGACAATGTAAGGTCTATTAAAACGGTGATTTAGGCAACTGGGTATTAGCCAATAAGCTCTTCCAGGTAAAATATTGCACATTCCTAGAATAATTCTTTTTTTTCCCTACTCACCCTGACTTTGAGATCCTCCAGCCCACCAAAGGACATGACAAAGGAATGTGCATGTGTTCCAGTGATTGGTATACCAAAGAGCTTCCCAGCCAACACATTACTAGTTCCATTGAATCCTGGTATAAAAGAAATCAAAGAAATCAATGGCACAAATCTACACTATGTTGTTGTAACTTGGTAAATTTCACAATGCGTATGCATGTCATATAAACTCCAAAGGAAAGTCAATTCAAATTGGACTACAATATCAATTTTCAATTCCTCTATCCTTCTTTTTCTTCCATCTCCTTTCCCTTCTTTTCTTCCTTCTCATTTTCTTCCTCTGCCAAAAAAAACTCACCTGGTAGGTCACATTAACCCGTTGAGGACGAGTCCAGAGTATACTCGGGCAAGAGTCTATGGGAAATATGTATTGTAGCAAAATCAATCCGTCTTCAACGGGTTGAAGAGTCACAATATTCTCTAATCAACTCTTTGTATGCTTAAAGTGCCTTTTGACACAGAAACCTCACAGCATTGTACACACTGCCCAAAGTTGCTGGTACACAAATGGTAGATAAAAAAGATACATGTACAATAAGAACTCTCGATTCATCATGCCAATTTTGACAAGAGTGTTTAAATCTGTAAGTTCATATACATGCAATCATACAAAAGTACAAAATGTAACTTTAGATACACCTACACAGGCCTCGAAATAGGATTTTGGAGGGGCAAGGCCATTTAGAAAAGGGCACTTTTTTCCAAAAGGCCAGGGCACTTAGGTCAGTCAGAGGGGCACCAAGGCCACATTGGAAAGGGCATATTGGGTGTTTATACGTGATGTGAATGCCCCATAGAGCTGTATGCTATTGACCATGCTGCTACACTCCAGCAGCCCTTGCACGCATAAGATCTCTCCGCAGCAGACGACGTTAGGCAGTGGGCCATACGCAATAGATGTAGGTTCTGTAATACAGTACCTTCTCAACACGTACGCCGCGCTCGCTTTGGAGCGCTTCCGGCGCCATTTTGCTTTGAGCGTATATGCAGGCATGAATGCAGAGCGAGAGAGATGGCAATGCTCGCAGCCGTCTGACAGGCCTGGCATTTTTTAGCATGGCTTGCGACCACTTGGTCCGGCCCACTGCTGCCTAGCTAGTAACTCTATGGCCGCTGCGCTGCGGAGGCAGTCGGGACGGTAAAAGCCGGTCGGGCGTACATGTACGTAGACTTCTACACGTCGTCTCGTATCTCGGAAAGATACTTTTAGTTTGAATAAGATATATTGGGATGCGAGTGAACTGAAGGTATGATATTTGAGATCAGGAAAGTTGTTCAAGCTAATTAAAGTGTAGACTTTGAGAAAGGGCATATTATACGTCATAAATGATAACTTTCATTCTAAAAGGTCACCACGGCCACAAGAAAAAGGGCACATTTTTTTTGGCCGTAAGTTTGATCAAGGAAAAAAAGGCATTGCGGCCAACGAGAGGGGCACCGACGGCCATGGCCGTCGGTGGCCGTCGGTTAATTCAAGGCCTGCCTACAATATGGCAACAGCTAAACAGTTACATTTAAACTCTGTCTGTCACAGCAATTGTGATGATAATTCTGTGAACCATTCATAAAACATGACTGCAATGTAACCCTTAATGTAATATTCTATTTGCTGAATAACTACTTATGCTTTATAGTTATGGTATGGGGTGAAGACCACGTCACATTTACATACACTGTATGAAATGCCTCCTAGTTGTTAACAAAGCTCAGATTTTGATTGTTTTATTTTGTCTTGTTTTAGATCTGTTTGTGTGTTTTGTTTTTAGGGGGTTGTTTTGCTTTGAATCTAAATAAGCTGTTCCTTAAGGAGCGGAGTTGCTTACCTCCCATGTAGCAGTACCTAGAGGCTGAGAGTCCCCCGTCAGGGCCCTGGGCTCGTCTCAGACCAAACTCAAGAAGAACTTTGTCTTTGCCGGCAGCCAGTCTGAAGCGAGCTGCATTGGTTGTCACCAAGCTGAGGGGAAAATACAACGGTGTGTGACATTATTAAATGCTATAATTATGATGATGATGATGACACCGATCTCTCATGGTTTGCCCCAGGTGGCTGGCAATAGTTAGCAAACAGTATAAACCAGACACACTGTGTCATACGCTTGAATGAATGAATGAATGAATGATGATAATGATGATGATGATGATGATGATGATGATGATGATGATGACAATGGTGATGATGATGACGTTGATGATGATGATGATATTGATGATGATGATAATGGCACAGATGATAATAATGATTAAGGTAGTCATAATAATAATGATAATCACCATCATCTAGATAGAATACAATGTCATAACTTATCAAGTGAAGCATGTTGAGTGTAACAATGCACTCCTGTAAGCCCTACCATTATCATCTACCCAGCATTATTGCCAGATATTAGTACTCAATTATACCCTTACATATAAGGTTGGTCAGTTGAATGGACCAGGCAGGATCCATACCCAAGATGTTCTGTTGACAAATCTACAGTCTTGCCCACATTTCCACAGCACTATAAGAGTTAATGATTCAACAACTTTTTTTTTCAACAGTTCTCTTGATCTCATTTTACAACCCGAAACTCATTGGATGATTGGTTTGCAGTGACTTGTAGAGTGTTGTGTCATTTACAGTTCTAAGGCTTGAAGGACATGGCACTGAGCAAACAGGATATGAATCCCCATCAATTAGATTTGGTGTTTTATGCCAAGTTTTAAGAGCAGAGTAATGAACTGGATATCAATTATCAATTTGAACATCCCTTCTGAATATGAATTAGCAAGACAATGTGTGATGATTCCATCTTTTCTGAATATATGATGAGAGAAAATTCAAGGATTCTCAAGGACTTGTGCTCACTTACACATTTTAACACTTCAGAGTTCCCACTGAATTGAGTCATTCTTATTCATTGAATTTCTACTGATGCAACATTCAATGCACAGAGATGTAGAGTTAACCAGCAGTCTACACCTAGAGCAATGCATGATGTTGTCTTTACCTGATACTGAAATAACCAATACCTCCAGGCAAACTGTCTAGACAATTTCTTTGCATAATCGTTTAATTCCCTTTTGTGCATGACAACTCAAATCAACTTGACTGATCACAATTATCATACTTCCATGGTACTGTAAGAGCAGAAAGGAATATCTGCAGTGATATGATCTCAAAAAGTAAAACCTTTCTGGCTGTAAAATATGACAATGTTGGAGAGAAGGCAGAGCTCTTTCACAAGGTGTTTGAAGATAAATTTCATTCATAACCACAGCGGTTACCACGCTGACTACCATGGCCACACCCTGGCAACAAATACTGGTGAGTGTTAAGTTGTTGCTGTGATAGTTTCAATGACTAATATTATTTTTTAGAGACAAATAATTTTATATGTAAATACTCTGTTTATTGTCAAATTTGTATTGTATTATTTATGGGGTGAACAAATGTGGCAATTCAGCCGTTTAGTTGTGAGAACATTTTACCTAATAAATCATTCCATACCATAACAATATTTCCAAAATAAAAAAATGATATCTGGCACTCATAAGACGTTAATCTATGGTGATTCTGTATGAGTGCCACTTTATGAGTTAAAAACTGATCTGGAATTTAAATTGAAAGAGAAAGAGTTGTAAAAAAAAAAAAAAAAAATGAAAGGCTGACATAATAACGATGCGAATTTGATACTCTCTGCTAGACAGACTGTAAAAAATTGTGAGGTCTCGCAGAGTTTGTTACAAGAAACTGAAAAAGCAATTTCTTTATGCTTCAAATACTCTTGATGTGCAACTAATAGCTAGCGTATAATGTGAAGGCAATATAATTACTCCAGAATGCAGGACTGCCTTCTGGAAGAGCTTCATCACACTTCATTAATGTCCTGGGAATATGCAGAGTACCCATCAACAGAGGGCAACACTGAATAAAATAAACTTTAATTTCAGAAATTCATGCCTTTTAGACAGATATCCTGCTCTTCCTAAAACTTTCACTGAGTGTTTCATTAATTTTGCAGCATGCATTGAATCACATTCTTTGTTTTGGTTTTTTACTGTTCCATATTCCACATACAGTTGAACCTCTCTTATCCGGCCTCCCTTTATCCGGATCTCTCTATTATACGGACGCAATGAAAAGGTTGCAGTATACACATTACTACATGTGGTACCACGTACTACAATGGGCTACATCAGTACATGTGTATGATAAAGCATTGAGTCTCCCGTATCCGGCCAAATCCCTTATCCGGACGAGCCCCGGTCCCGACTTGTCCGGATACGAGAGGTTCAACTGTATTACAAGTATCACATATGTACATATCAATAAATTAAATGTGTGAAATTGTCAAATACAACAGATAAGAAATTTAGTATGAAATGAGACTCTACATACTATTGTAGAAGCACTGCTTGTACTACAGAACCATTGCTTGCTTGTATCCATTATGTACAATAGTGTATATTTCAGGTATCAAACTGCTCCCTTTATTGTGGCTAATAGTATTATCATACATGTACACGTGTACCTTGCATAGTTGATGAGAGTGAGTATGGGCGTCTCCACAAGTTGAAGCATCGGCAGCGGACCCTCCAGGCGAATCAGGGGAATTCTGGGAAACACAACGCTGCCCTCTGGGATGGCGTAAACCTCCATCTGTGAGCAGTCCAGTGACCTCAGGTATTCAAAAAATCCTTCCTCTGTGGATGCAGGCAGTGTTGATTTCAGGTACTCAATGTCTGTCACAGAGAAAAGGGCGTGTATAGCGGATTAAGACAAACACAATATACATGTAGCATCATGAAGATGGTACAATCGCATTTCAGTGTTTTGGTGTATTGCCAATTAAAAGCTGGACATTAGTTTTGTGAAGTTCTTTATCAAATCTCATCCCCTCCCCCCAATAAAAAAGAAACAATGAAGGTGCCCATTCAAAAAAAAAAGAAGAAAATAAATGAAGTGCGATTAAAATGTACTCAGCAGTTGTGCTACTGATGATATGATGTATTAAAAGCACTGTGAAATAACTACAGTTGCAAATAGTTCTTAAAAGCACTATACAAATGTAACTATCATTTGCAAAATACACCATTTCCTGAGTTTAGTGAAAAACTCATCTCAAGTTCTCATTGTCATTTCTTCCATAAGGATGATTAATTTACAGTGTACATTTAATATGTAAAATTGCAATCCTGTGTCTGTGTCGTTGTGTAATGCGTTATAAGTGTGCGTTTGTTTACATGTTTGTGTGTGATGGTGTCTGTATGTCTGTGTGTATAACATGTGCGCTTTGAGTTTGGAGTTTGTCTTTCAGAGGGGATGTGAGTGCGCATCGCTTTCAGCAACAAGAGTCACTCTCAATGCAGACAGAGTGAGTCTTAGCCTACATGTATGTAAATAGTCTGTCCCTTACACTGAAATAGATATGTGGTACAACTGCTGTGTTGTCAAAAATTATTACTACAGCAGCTCTAAAGAGTAGCATGCCTGCAGAATTCAAGTGCAACGACACACAAGGTCAAACCAAGAGAGTAAAACAATCACCCTAGATAAATGAAATTGCCTGGTCGTGTGAGAGATTGCAAATATTATATGAGCACATCTCTCAAACAGTTAGTATGTTACATCAAGGGAATCAGGCTAGTTGTACATAACAATTAACATATGAAACAAAGATGGGACCGTAAGTCACACTCAAGATGGTACTGATGATGATAGTACCATAGTAGAAGTTGAAAAGTATAGAAAACAGTATAATGAAAATGATGATTATAACACTAGTAATCAGCATCATCGTGACCAGTGCATCACAAAACCAACAAAAAGTCACCATACTCAGATTTTTAGTTGAAGGCAGATTCTGAAAGAGCAGACTCTAAGCTTTAAAATATTATATTTAACTTAATTCACACGGACTCCCCTATTAAACCTACATGTAGATCTAAATACTGGAATGAAAGCATACACTCTGGAAAAGTGTGAACTGAAAAAAAGAGGCTCTGAAGTACAGGGTCTATTCAAGCGCTTAACTATCTTTACCAAGCCGTGCGAGCTATGTGATGAAAGGGATAAAACACAGGATGTAAACCACTGGAGCAAAAACAATGATGGGATTATCAGATTAACCTGAAACTGACCATGTTCTATTCTAAAGGACATTCTGTCCATAACTAATGCTAACTTTCAAAGCAGTCGCATTATCCTTTCAAAAGTTATTAGACTTGAAAGTGAAGAGTATGCAAAGGATTTCAAGAAATGAAAAGGGGCCTCTGAGACATACAGTATGGTACCTGATCATTCTACTCTCCCCAAAAAAAGGGTTGTAGAAAAACTGCTGAAACACACACTTTCCCATTTTTTAATGTTATGATCCCAAACTTAAGAATAATGTAGAAGAAGGATCTTAGCTCTTTCAGATAATATAAAAAAATTCAAGATTGACTCAGTTGACCCATTTCACCTTTTTTGAGTCCTCACGTAAGATCAAGGGGTGCGACTTTTTGTTTGTTTTGTGAAGCACGGTCACATATTATCTTTATCATTTTCAATATTACTGTGATTATCAACATTGCCACTCATTAAATTACTACTAGTATTTACTATTCATCATTATAACTAACTGCCAATATTGTCTGCTTACAGTAAAGTGTCTCAAAAAGCAAGTACACTGTATCTGGCCCTGAAGCTCTGTGCAATAGTTTGCACTGTCATTAATCTACAGTTTCTGAGGTACAGTACACTCTGTATAATCTTGAAGGTTCCAAAGCAGGGAATAATCCTCCACTTCAAATTTGATTTTAAAGCAAGTTTAGCTATCAATGAATAATATTTAAAATGGTATCCTGTCCACTTCTACGGAAAAAAACTGCTACACAGAAGACAGTTTGTGTTGCAGTAGTATAAAAAATGCATAGCAAATTGCAATGCAATATAATGAAAATTATTTCCTGCAAGAGTTATTGTGAGAGAGATCTAAGATTTGCAACATTCACAGGACCATTTCAAAATGTAGTATATCTGGCTATCTGTTCCTACAGCATAGATCTATACGTACAACAAAACAAAAACACCCTCCCACCCTGTGCATTAACAATGATACTGGTCTACTCCGAGAGAGAGCATTCAATATTCATGATGATTAAAACTGTCACTCCGCACCGAGTCCTCCTTGCCTAGCTGCCTGTAACATCGCCATGGTTACCTAGCAAACATCATCCGCAGACAAGAAGCCTGGCTGCTCTCTACTACACCATCTCATTATACCTGACTGATGATAGCTGAGAGAGAGTCATTCATTAACCCTAGCAATATAATCTCACATTATGATGCCACTGAAATCTAATGAGGTGTAGTTGTCAGCAGTAATGAAAGACATCTTCAAAGACTGAGCATTCAGCCGTGCACTGGAAGCAGCCAGTGCAGTTGAAAACACTGTGAGGAGAATGGCAATCATGGGAACAATGGCTGGACATGGAGCCAGTCAATAGCCCAGCTCATAAAATGTATTGACTCAAATATCATGGGGGAAAAACAAAATGTATGCTGAATAGTCTTCCCCATCCAGCCCCCAATTGATAAAAATCCTCACATGCATCATCAATTCAAATCAATATCATTCATGTCAATGAATTAGCCATTCACAACCATCTTTCACAAAAACAATAATAGTGAATATAACAACATGATAATTCCATCATGGTCAATCTGAACTTTCTTTTCCTTTTAATTATTTTTTATTTTATCATTATTATTTTTAGGGGGGGCAACTTTCAAAGTTATATTTGTACTCTTCATCATCTCCTATAAACATCATTTGCAGTGATGCATACTGTACCCAAAGCAGGGCAAATCAAAACTGGACCTGCAGTTTACAGATGGTGTCACCATGCTTGGTATTCATGCATTAACAAAGGCAAAGGCCTGGAACTAAGACTAGATACATTGACTAACTTGACACGTTAGACCCAGTCAGGCACCACAGATCCAGTGGTGCCCTTAGACAAATATAGTTTGTATTGTTTAGCACCCCCTATAATGACAAAATTCTACAAGGGCTCTCTTTTATGTTTCTAACAATATCCTCAGATTTTATTATCAGCATTTGGAATTTACAAGAGGTAAAGAGAGTAGGGGCAAATCTTTGTAAAGGACACAACAAGGCATTGCTATAAAAAAAAAAAAAAATCATTTGAAAGTGCACATTAGACAATCATGAAGCGTGCCATTTCAAAATCAGATGCTCGACCCTTGACCAATAATTCATGGCAAGCTAAAACTGCACAGTCAAGGTCTTAGTTCAATGCTGGTATCATTTACATGTACTGTCAGCAGCAGAGATACTGCACTGAATTCTTGTACATTGTGTTGTTCAGAGAAGGAGTTTGTTTTAAATACAGGAAAGGTGAATAATCAACATCTCAGTCTTATTTGCACAACCAGATTAAAATGTCAGTTGAGAACAAGACAGTGTTAACTCTGTGACACTCTGTATGGCATTAAAGCCCTTCTGTTTCTCAAACATGCCCATAAAAAGTGTGTATCTTTCTCAGAGTAATCATTTGGCAAAAAGACTTTTAATAGTGTGGGCTTTATTTGCAAATTTTTAAGCTACACTTCACTTTTACCCTACCCTTGCTTAACTATCATGTCCTTATATCATGAAGTTGGTGTACACCAAGTTGTATGGCTGTATGTGGGTAAAATTATAGCAGAGTGTACCGGTAATGAGTTGTAATTGCTGAATGTAAGGCAATGGACTGCTGTAAATTATTTTTGTTAGTCTATGAGATACGTCTCTCTCTTTTTTTTTTTCTCTCTTTTTTTTTCTACAAATACCATTTTTCCCACGGTGTATCACATCTATGATTGAGAGATAAGAGGAAGATGAACATAAAACTTACGCTATAAAATTCATGGTTAGCCCGAAGATTACTTTGTATGCAAACATATTGTCAGACTTAGACAATCCCTACCCAGACATGAAGGCTGTGCACATTGTTCATCTGTTTCTAAAACAAGATTTTGAGATATGACAATCTGTGTTTGAAACCAACCTCTGAGATACTAACCAATTTCTGAAACAAGATTCTGAGCTACTGATCTGTTTCTAACACCAGATTCTGGGATCAACCTGTTTCCAAGACCCCAATATGAGATAGAGAGCTTTGTAACCTTGCAACTGATTGAAAAAAAAAAAAGCCCTACAAATTGTACATAGACAGAAGAATTTCATGAATTTGAATACAACTATAGCTGTAACCTATTTCAGCAGTAAAACAAGATTATGAGATATACACTTGTGTTTGAACCCGGATTCTGAGATTGTCACAAACTTGTGCAAGTCCCACTAGGTTCCTGTTGCTAAGTTGTTTAAACCAAGGTTACAACAACAATAACATGTAAATAAAAAGTCAACTGCACTTTTCATTTAAATGTCATGGTGTTGACAGCTCTAAAAAAAACAAAAAAAAAACAAAAAACCAACAATGAATATCAAGCCCTACATATTTATGCCTACTTTATTTGTATGGTATAAACGATTACACTGTACATGCCATATATTTTAGTAGCGAATCTGGACTTCCAGACAATTTCACATGTGGTTAAATTAGCAATCGTGGAGCCTAGTACTGAACGTAGAAACGTATCCGTGCACGTCACATACATGTCGGGATCCGAGTCAATATTTTTGCATCTTTAAATTTGCAAACAGCACCAGACTGTTCGCGAAGTTCACAAAAATAAAAACCTCAAGAAATACAATGTATATGGCGTATATACCTATTTGTATTCTCAAACAATAACAACAAAAAATAAATATGGAAAATACTGAAAAATAATGAAATGATTATGGACACAGCTGCATGGCTCCAATCGGCTGTCCTTTCAAGACACTGCTGTTTGAGAAGGATCCAATATACTAATAAATATTGATATTTAAAAAGAGGAATGCTTTCACGAAACAGTTTCATTGCATCATAAATAAAGGAAAAGCATTGTGGATAAAGCATCCGGCTTGAGAACATACACGGTAGGTGCCATGGCCCAACATCGATACTGGACCTTCTTAATAAAAGAAGCAAAAATGTAGAGGTACAACTGTACCACGATACCACAACACCTTCACTGTGACAAATTCCGTATACAGGATGATACACTGTAGACCCTATATCCTGTAGAATCATTGCTACTGTACTAACTCAAATTTGACCCACTAACCTTTCTTTATCAATGCTCTGGCTTTATTGTACTGGTAAATGCAATCATTATCTATAGATACACAGCAGTGACGCAGCAAAAAGCTGTTTAGACCAGACCCTGGATTTTGATATGTTCCATGTCTATTTAATGCACATTAACCATCTTCACTTTTAAATGGGGATGATTTCTTCCCAGCTACCAGTTCATGATACACGATTGCTTTTGAGACTAATTACTTAGCTTTTAATAATATTATGAAGTGAAGTTTTGGCTTTATGTAAGGTTTATGTTATATGTGTTTGAAGAAATTACTGCATGTTTTCAAATAAGGTTCATGCATGCTATGGTGATAAACTTAAAGGGGAGGGCTAGTAACTGATTAGTGGGAATCAGTGGGAATGCTGGAGGTTGATTGTTCCAATCCTTGTGGGATTCATTTAAGAGCACATTATATATCTCCTGTTGTGTGAAAATTATTTGCTTCAGAATGGTCTCATATTCAAGTAATGTGCAGTTTAATGTTTCCAGGTTAGCGTGCCTGGTCAGTGACGGGGCATTAAACTGCACATTACTTGAATATGAGACTGTTCTGAAGCAAATAATTTTCACACAACATATATATATATAATGTACTCTTAAATGAATCCCACAAGGATTGGAACAATCATCCCTCAGCATTCCCACTGATTCCCACTGATTGGTTACTAGCCATCCGTTAAGATTGGTGCTCAGAAACCTTGTATTAAGTACCGGGTAGAGCAATGATGCAAATCTTTATCATCATTATCATTTATTGTAAGACTAAAACAGTCAGTATACAAGCCAACAGACATACACGCATGATACACAGCAATGGTGACAGAAACAGAAGCAGCAAGAAATGTTGGATTCATTTTCTTTTTTCTTTCTCACTTTTTTTCCACTAAGCAATAGATCAATTTGAAAGTGAGTCAAGGTTATAGCACAAACAGCCATGCTGTATTTACTTCAAATACTTTGAATTGAAGTAATGGTATTAAAATGATATAGTGTATGAGAGAACACACACAGGCAATGAGCTTGGATCGAGAAGGCAGAAGCTCTAGCTAAGTTACTAGTCGAGTTTGTTTGTTTTTGTGTGTGTGTGTGTGTGTGTGTGTTTAGCTTTTGGGGGTGTTTTGTTTGTTTTTCATGAGTGATGTCTTTATTGCTCTTCTTCCAAACTATACTAGCTGATTTATCTGACACAGAGGGAGTTGACCATTACCATATATTACCAGGCATTTTTTTTTCCCTCAAAGAGAGTTTCTCTTTTCTGGTTGCTAAGCTCCCAGGAAGTCCTGGCTCAAAACTTCCTGTTCACAATGTCCAGGAAGTCCGGTGTAGTTTCCTTGTGGTAATTATATTCAAGATGATAAAAATATCGTGAAAACACTCGCTTTTACTTAACACATCATAACATTTTGGTTTTGTAAAAACCTAAGAGCACAGGGGTCAGACGAAACAGCTACATCAGTGATTTTACAAAAATATGTGTCTCCAAATGCCTTGTATACCATGTAAGTGTGTTGTATATACACTGGTGGTTTTGTTGTTGTTGTTCTTTGTCATATTGACTATACATCAAATCACAAAGGATTTCACACATATTCACACTATGAATCCCATACAACTACAAGTCATCCAGCATCAGGATTGCACCTGATTGACAAATTGTCTTTTATCATGTAAATAAGCACTCATTTGTCAGTACTTTTGGGGGATGTGGGGGGCAGGATGTCAGGTTGAAGCAATTCTGATAACAGAATAAGAAAACGGAACTGAGACTTATACAGGCTTAAAAAAAAAAAAAAAACAGGAAAATGTTTCATTGTTCAACCTACATCACAGAGAGCCTTGATATTGTCACGGAGGGAAGACATAGATCACATTCAACTCAAGGAGAACTGTTGAATAGACCACCTCAACTCTTTTGTATTCTGAAACTTTTGTAAAGACTCATGGTACTTACATTCATTTGCTAAGATATACGCACAGATCTATGCCTCTTTTCACATTTTTCACACATATTTTTGTGCTCCCTCTTTATCCTGTATGGATGTCATTTCAAAATCATGAGAGTCAATTGAAACTGAGCACTAGTGCATCTCCGTACAGTCAAACCCGCTTTTGTGGCAACCTGTCTATAGTGGCCACCTGCAATATATACATCCACTAAAGAAAAAAAAAAAATCCCCCCCCCCCAGAGAAAAACCATGTTAAAGACCATGTCTACAGCAGTCAACTACACATAATGCAACCAGCAGCCACCAATTTTATCTCCATCGGTTGATTTTATCCTGTCTGTAGCACAAAATGTTGGATAACCTGTCTACAGCAGCCACCTGTCAATAATGGCCACTCTTTTCATCTCCAATGGGTGGCTGCTATAGACAGGTTTGACTGTACATGTACTGCATTTGCCTGAAAGAGAGAGTAGTTCGCATACTCGGGATGCATTTCCCAAATGGGGCTAATTGTACTTTATCTCTCAATGCATTTCAAAAGGGATGATATCATTCAAACTGTGGTGAAAGAATTTCAAGAACAGATCTTCAAACAAAATTCTTATAAGATAAGGGAAGGGGCATTTATGGCATCAGGTACCAAGTCTTCTGCAGTGTACAGCTGAAAATTGCAAAGCTGTAGGATAAAAAGGAGAGCAGCTAAATGTAAAACACCTCTTGCATGAAGTATTTTCAACATTTTCAACATTATTTAGTAAATATCATTCATCATGCATCTACAGTATAGGCTTCACAACTGACTGTGTGTAATATTTCATTATGTAGAATATATTGCTCCTTTTTTTTTTTTGCACGTTTTGTACATTTGTATTCTTTGTTGTTGAAAATGAAATGAAATGAAGTGAAAATATCTGAACTCCTCTCACCTGAATCACTGAACTGAAAGTTCTGCAAAAACTTGAGGCATTCACTCAACCCAGCAAAGATGGTGAACTCGCCGTCGAACGGATTCTTGCGGAAGAAGAAGTCAAAGACGGCATTTGCCCTCCAGCGGTCACTCTTCCAGTACGCATACGCCATGGTCACCTGGTACTGGTCAGTCAGCAGGGGCTGGACAAGGCCATAAGGGTAGCCAGAGGCCTGGCGGGTACAGGGTTTGGCAGGAATGGGGCCATTCTGGACAGCATTACTGCTGTTGTTGTTCAGTGATAGGTTTGGCTCAATGTCCCCCGACATGGTGAGCCAGTAGAAATCTCACAGGTTATGCCTCTTTGAACACTGTACATGGAGAAGTAAAGAGAGATAGTATTACCATCCAGTGCCTTATTACAAAGTAGATTAAATCTATACAGGATAGAATGCTAGACCTTTACCTGGTCGAATAAATAATAATAATAAAAATAATAATAATAGACGGTATCTATCAGAGTATCTCAAGAATCTGTGTGGACCACATCTAGCACCAAGCCGATTGATGTCCGAGGTGTTGTTATAAAACGTACAGCGACAGGGCTGTGTGTGTATAGTTATAAAACACCAACACTCACTGAATGGAACACTGAATGGAACACTTAATGGAACAAGATTTCGCACTCGACGAATGATGAGCAATAATATTGACGAGCACTATATTCAATTCGGGTTCGCTTCATTGAATAAAGTGCCTCTACGCTCTATCTTTCACCTCGAGCGAATGACATCACGTCGATCCCTCTGAATGGGACTATAACTCTGACACGCCTGTTTACTTTCACTTTTTAGATGATCTACATGATAATAACATTCCACACAGACAGGTACCGGTATCTTTGTACTCTTAGCTCCAGGGTAACGGCTAATTCAGCGTGAGCAAACGCACTCCTCTACCACTGACTCTCTGCTGACAACACGCCACTAATTACAAATAACTAGAATCTTGTCTCTATTTTCCACAATCTCACAGCTATTCTCACGATATTCTTCGATAAGGTAATCAGAATCCAGGATCAGGTATTTTATGTCACCTTACCGCTTCACGGATGGAGTATTGTACCGACAAAATGATAGGACTTAATGCAGCCTCAGCTCAGGGAAAGGGTGAGCACTACCACACACGACCTTCTATCTTGCGGAGTCCGATCCGCCACTGATCGATCTATCCCTAGTCAACAATTCACTGCACCGATCCGAGTGAGTCGAGCAGCTGCAGCTCGTTCAGCGTGGTTTAGAGCAGAGTCCAGTCGACGGTCTTCAGCATGCTATTAGACCGATTCAAGCGACTGTTCATGGAAGTGCGCCCTCTTAAGGCGACGCCATAACTGGGGGCCAAACAGGCCGGGTCGGCAAGCGCCCTGCGTGCGTGGCAAGGGCCAGGGTGCCAACGGCAGCCAATTCTTTTACCACCCGGCGCCAGCCGGCCAGCTAGCTATCTCTGGCGCTGGCAGCGATCGACGCAACTGGCTTTGTGACAACTAGAGTCTACATTTTTTTTTTTCGCCAGCTAATTAAAAACAAATAAAATTAAACAGCTTTTACCGACTATGAGCGAATGGGTAGAGGACTTACGGCTGTAGCCAAAACTTGAATTTCAAGGTAAATATCGGTACGATCCGTGAATGTTTGTGGACTCTATTTCTTTGGCGATGACTTGGGTACTCGCGTGTAAGCTCCGTATATTTACATTATTTTGTGTAAGAGAATAAAAACCGCTGGGGAGAATTAGTGCTAGGCACGGGCAGACGTCTTGCTAATAAGCCTAGGCTGTTGACAAGTTAACTGATATAGTTAAGTACAAATAATGAATAAGAATCTTGAGCTAGATATGGCGCAATAAATTGCAAGCTATCAGTAAACTTAACCTTTTTAGGGCAGGCTTTTTTGCCTTTGCTCGGGAGTGTCGGGCTAGCAGGGTAGAATCTGTCTAACGTTAGATCTTGTCTAGAAATCTAGGCAAGAGTCCAGACTAGATCTAGACCTATTGACTTCTAGAACCCTACATCCTATATCATTTTCGGTTGTCGATAACTTCAGGCAAGCCTAACTAAGTAAACCAGACGGAATATATTATAGGCGTTTCTAGGCCGGATATATGCCTAAACTTAAGTCACGACTACGTCGCCTGATGTCTACAACCAAAACTTCTACTGTTTTAGGTCGAAGTAACCTTGCATAACATCACGCTAACGCCTAATTAATATTACAAAAGTGGTTTGCCACCATCCATGGTTTAAAATTTATAAGTATCACTTTATCAAAAGTCAAATTCAGAGTTCCAGGTCAAAATTGAATACTGAATAGGCCTATGGTCAATTCAGTGCCGAACATTGAAGAAAGTGAAAACAATATAAGAATTTAACGCATCTTGAAACATTTATTTAGCCGTAGTGTAGTCTGTAAAATGTTTGTCATAATAACAAAGTCTAGCCAGGAAGTGTATTCTAACTTTGGCAAGTAGGACACCAAGGATTAAAAAAAGAAATAAAAAAGATAGTGAATTATCAAATTCTTTGACCTATAAACTTGTCTTCTAAGATGAACAACATATTTTAATTAAATAGAGAATCTAGTAGACATAGTTTGTTTCGAAATCTGTGCATTTTTATACCGTTGTATTTCACTTAATTGTCTTTAATTTTGCCTTAATTGTCCCCGCCGAACGAGTTCGAGCAGGGGACTATGAAACGGGCTCCGTACGTGTGTGTGTCCGTGTGTCCGTCCGTCCGTCCGTCCGTGTGTCCGTCCGTGTGTCCGTCCGTGTGTCCGTGTGTGCGTCCGTGTGATCAAAATCTTCAATTTGCTACTTCTCTGTCATTTATGAGCCAATTTTGATTCTGTTTGCTTTATATGATAGCACTACATGGGAGCTTTGAAACTTCTACACAGAATTTCAGTCGTGACCTTTGACCTTGACCTTTGACCTATATTGTACATTTTGCTACAAAATGCTACTCCTTCGCCATTTCTAACCCGATTTCGATTCCGTTTGCTTTATATGATGGCACTAGGTGAGGGCTTCAAAACTTCTACACAGAATTTTGACCTTTGACTTCTTTGACCTTTGACCTTGACCTTTGACCTATATTGTACATTTTGCTACAAAATGCTACTCCTTCGCAATTTCTAACCCGATTTCGATTCCGTTTGCTTTATATGATGGCACTAGGTGAGGGCTTCAAAACTTCTACACAGAATTTTGACCTTTGACTTCTTTGACCTTTGACCTTGATTTTTGACCTATATTGTACATTTTGCTACAAAATGCTACTCCTTCGCCATTTCTAACCCGATTTCGATTCCGTTTGCTTTATATGATGGCACTAGGTGAGGGCTTCAAAATTTCTACACAGAATTTTGACCTTTGCCTTCTTTGACCTTTGACCTTGATTTTTGACCTATATTGTACATTTTGCTACAAAATGCTACTCCTTCGCCATTTCTAACCTGATTTCGATTCCGTTTACTTTATGTGATGGCACTAGGTGAGGGCTTCAAAACTTCTGCACAGAATTTTGACCTTTGCCTTCTTTGACCTTTGACCTTGATTTTTGACCTATATTGTAAATTTTGCTACAAAATGCTACTCCTTCGCCATTTCTAACCCGATTTCGATTCCGTTTGCTTTATGTGATGGCACTAGGTGAGGGCTTCAAAACTTCAACACAGAATTTTGACCTTTGCCTTCTTTGACCTTTGACCTTGATTTTTGACCTGTATTGTACATTGGCTAAAAAATGCTACTCCTTCGCCATTTCTAACCCGATTTCGATTCCGTTTGCTTTATGTGATGGCACTAGGTGAGGGCTTCAAAACTTTACACAGAATTTTGACCTTTGCCTTCTTTGACCTTTGACCTTGATTTTTGACCTGTATTGTACATTGGCTATAAAATGCTACTCCTTCGCCATTTCTAACCCGATTTCGATTCCGTTTACTTTATGTGATGGCACTAGGTGAGGGCTTCAAAACTTTTACACAGAATTTTGACCTTTGACTTCTTTGACATTTGACCTTGATTTTTTACCTATATTGCACATTTTGCTACAAAATGCTACTTCCTGCGGGGACATATATTACGCACCGCGTAATTTCTACTTTTCCTTGTTTATCATGCGTCAGCGGTGTCTGAATTTTACACACTGCCGTGCAGCTTCCATTTCCATTTTTTCTGTTATTATTTTGTGCACCCAACAACTGCAAAATGTGTTTTCCTGATCCTTCCTTTGAAGCTTTCAAAGTAGATCAATATGTCTGAATCACTCAATTTGTCCAAAAGAAAGGCATTAAAAGCCGCTGAATGACTTTTCCACAGTGAGTAAACAATCACAATATTAGCGCGGCGCCGGCGGTCGGCGGCCGCGGCGCAGCGGCCGCGCCCGGCTAACTATGTGCCATGGGCCTGGGTACGCTAGGCTGCTGAGCTGTAAGTGCAACTCGCTGGGTAACTATACACAGCCCAGTCGCCGCTGTACATACGTAGCGCCACAGGGCTGTACCAACGAAGCTCCAAACACGAAGAGGGTCCAACGATAGCATGCGATCGGATTGAATTTTGATACTTTAGATCATTTTTTTGTCACTTCAAACTCATCTGACGAACAAAATGATAATGAGACTTCATATCTATGCTATGAATATTGAAATTTAGATTTGATAACTTACCTAAAATGATGGTTATATGCAGCATGTGTGAACGGTTCACGAACGGTACATCGTCTTTCACGCCAGGCCATTTCCAATATCCGGGAGGTCACATGATCTGAATGCCCTTTCAAAAGGTCGCGCTGTCGACCGTGCTGCTACACCAACACTCAAGCATCGCATCGCACGCACGCAAAAGATTTCCGCAGAGATCAAGGCGCCATTTTGAATTCTGCAACGATGAACCCTGACGGTGTTAGGGAATCCGCCAGAAAGTATCATTTTTTGGTTCCACGGACTTATCACGAGGGCTCTCAATGGACTTACGAACCTTCTGTAATACAAGCATGCACTTAAGGTGAGTAACGTTTGGTAACGTGTACATTGTTTATAAAGAACGTATAAATTTTCATAAGTTTTGTAGTTGTGTTGTGGTTCCCCACTTTGTAGGTGCCCGCTCGTTGGTCAGACGCTGTATTCGCGTAGCGTATTAACAGCGTCTGGTCGGGCTACTCGCTGGGTAGCTCGCTCGCTGGAAGCCCCCGTGTTGGCCCCCAGTTATGGCGACCGTTATAGCGCCGCTAGCGGCGGTAGGTGAATATGTCATCGAAATTGAATCGGTCTATAACCCTGCCGTCAGCGCCTCGTCGCGTGGTTTATGCTGCGTAGGCAGTATCGGGCCTACCGTCACATGCATGCATGCATACCACTGATGATGCATACAATGTGAACTCTGCTCACAGAACTCTTCTGTGACGTGCGACTCCGCTCGGTTGGCAGCCTGTGTGTGCAGTAAACGATAGAGGGAGCCAAACACGTAGCGACCACACCGTTTCATGCACGACGCGATGCGATGCGACCACATGCGACGTACGTTTTTATGTGTGTAAACGTGACTGTGTGATCAATGAAAGAGAGAAATTGCGCAACGTGGACAGACTTAGCGTAATACATTTTCACTTTGACACACCGCACGGCCTCTATAAAAACGAACAAAATCATCGCCCTTTTTTTGCAATAATATTCAGACATGGAGTACATCGAAACACAAGCATCAACAGAATCTACCATGTAAGTATTCCTGTGATATGTAGTGAAATTGGCTTGTTAGCATGGAGATTTGTCGGCCACATGTTTCGTAACTGTGCGTGTGCAGTGTGCTGTGAACACGGGCCCAGCTAGTCCCGTGTATCGACTTCTGTGTCAGTGAAGAAAATATTTGTATGTCGGCAACATGCTAAAGTAAGAGTAGGCCTAAGACTGCAAATAGACCATTTATTGTATGTGAAAATACCAGTCTTTTTCTCAGATTCTGTGTGTGAATTATACTTCATTGTTGGTAGCTTTTGTAAAGTATGTCATGAGTTTAAGTTGTTTACAACTTTACAAGGGAAGCGTACTAGAATCTAGTATTGAAGAGGGAGAGAATCGGTGAATTCCTTGTTTGTCCTTGACCTTCTTGGTCCTTGGATTAGATTGGAAACAATCTTATTGCTGATACGACACTGATACTGTCGAGTGAGCGTGCGAGGGAGGCATTGTTGTTGTTGTTAATTTTTTTTTGGGCGTATGGTTCATTTGCTGAATATTGACGCCACCTATGTTCAGGTTTCTGTATCTTTTGCCATTTTGGCCTGCCTACATGTATCTTTTTGGTTTGTTGATATGCTTGCTTCACTTTTTATGAGGGGTCCCAGGTCCGGCGTCGATGAAACGTTCCTCCCATACCACCTGATTTTTCATTCTGTTTTGTTCTTGGGTTGCATCTGGACAATCCGGCTCTGTAGGTTGAGCAGATTTTTCTCAGCCTCAAGAGGCCTAGTCCACTCCGATGCGTGAGATGGGAAACAGAAGTACAAATAAGTTCTATCCAGATTGCATATTTTGATCACCAGGCCACCCCTTCGGATACATCATGCATCACGTTGAACTCTCCAGGCTCGGGATTGGATCTGTTGAATGGCCCTGGCCCTTACTTGGCATCATCCAATTCAACCTTCCTCAGTCCTGAGGACTTTCTTTGGATTTGTTATCATCAAAAATTTTTTGCTGAGCCTGAGTCACCTCACTCCAGATATGTTATTGAGTTGGTTAAGGCGACATTCATATCCAGACAACATATTTGTCTCACATAAAGATATTAAAATGAAAACATGATATAGACTTTGCTTCAGTGCAGTGTTACTGAAACAAAACCTTTCATAATATGCTGTTCAATTAAAACTATCCAATATTATACTTTATACATGTAGTGTAGATTCTGCAAAATATATTTTATGAAAGGTTTGGAGTAAAATACATGTGCTCCATCAAGAAAGAAAGTACGGTGAATAATGCTTGAAGTGTATTCCGTTAGGATTTGGTGTAAGATTTGATAGTGCTTGATAAAGAGCCCAGCCTCTTTGTTTGATTTCTTTCCAGATTGTGTTGTCAATGTGGAACACCAATACAACCCAACCCAGCCAACACGTGTGTGGCGTGTTTGAGAACACAGGTGGACATCACTGAAGGGATCCCAAAGCAAGCCTCCATCTACTTCTGTAAAGGCTGTGAGAGGTAACATTGACAAGAGGCTTAAAATGATTTTCAAATTTTTGACACGCTCTTCCTTTCAATTAAAGTGCTTTCAATGTCATGAGGGAGCACTAAATAGTTTATCTTCTTCATTGATGTTGAGGTGGGAAACAGAAAGAAACAGTTTCCAGTGCACTGTACTGTACGAGCTGAAATTTTTGCGTACAGGTATTTTCGCGAATTGCTACTTGGAGGACATTTTTGCGTGTTGTTAATTTCGTGGTTGCGAGGGTCTTGCGCGGTTTTTTTTTTTCGCACGTTGTTATTTTCGCGTGTTGTTATTTTCGCGGTTCAAAGGCGATTCGTGAAATTCGCGAAAATGAAACCACCGCGAAAATTCCAGCTCGTACAGTATTTTCTCCTTATACTGATTAAGGAATTTCTGTGTATAGTTTAGTTGAACCTTTCCAGATAATATCTAATAGTGATCCAACATGTAGCTTTGTCCTGTAAAGAACTTTGCAGTACCTAGTCACAAATTAGAGAGCAAATTGTTTAAACTGTCTGTTCAATTGATAATCATTACCGCATGCACATATGTGTCTGGTTGTCATTGATGTCTCATTCCCTTTGTTTTTCTTGATATATGCCATCCCTTATCAGCTGTTGGGGGGGGGGGGGGGTGGTAGTATCGTAAAAGCTTTTATCAGTGTAATCAGTGCTCTGTAAAAGTTAGGGCTTTAGCGGTGTGGAAATTTTCACACATTTTGCATGACATGTAAATTAACACAAAAATAAAAGGTTATAATTGTTTTGCTTATTATGTACACTAATATATGTGTAATATTATCTAATATCTTTAATCTCAAGGCAGGTATTATATTGAAAGGGTATAGCTTATGTTATTTGTAGTTTTCCTCGTGTTCACTAGTCCTGTATTGCAAGTGAATTTGCTGTCGTAATGCTGACCAGTTACCCTTTATACCCTGTACAGTGTAGTACATGTACAAAATATATGTATGTGCTGCCAAAGACATTAACTGCTGTGCTAGCAGTGAGCTATTTGAAGTGCTTGCTCCGTGAAATGAGAAACATAAGAAATTGTTCTTACTTGACCTAGCACAAAAAAAAAAAGAATACTTGCATGAAAATTCTTTCTTGTATACTACTACTGTACCAAATGGCAAATAATCTTCAAAAGAGTAACATTTTGTGAAAGGAATTGTGTGCTGAAGAGCTGGCTTTTCTTTTTTGGTGTAGATACCTCCAGCCTCCAGCCCAGTGGGTCCCATGTGCCTTGGAATCCAGGGAACTTCTGGGTCTGTGCCTCAAGAAACTCAAAGGTCTCTCCAAGGTAGGATAGAATTCTCATTCATCCTTTGTGTGGCTTTCCTTTTCTTGAATATCACTGTGTCATCATCTTCCATCATTTAACACTCTCTTAGTGAATCATTGTGCATCAAAAAAAAAAAAATGAAATAATAAGTTCTTACAGAATCTAAGTGTATGGAAGTTTAAAGCTTTGTAATAAATCAGAATTATTTCATGCCTATGTATGTTTTGCAATATAAAATGATCTACAGTTCACATTATGTGAGTATTATTTTGTCCAACTTATGAAAGGACAACTCAAAAAGGTCAATTTTACACATTTTGCCAAGTTTTACCTATGGTTTTGGGGGCATTGGAGTGTTTTGTTTTGTTATTGCGTGAATGCTTGCAGCCTCTGTTTTCCTTCCATTATTACAATAATTAGCCATTTCCTTCCTTCATCAAAACTTTTAAGGATTGTCTATTTGATTTGTTGTGTACCTTCTTTGTGTAGGTTCGCTTAATTGATGCAGGCTTTGTATGGACTGAGCCCCACTCCAAGAGGTTAAAGGTCAAGCTGACGATCCAGAAGGAAGTTCAGAGTGGTGCTATCCTACAGCAGGTCTTCGTGGTGGAGTATGTGGTCCAGGGACAGATGTGCTCAGACTGTCACCGTGTGGAGGCAAAGGATTTCTGGCGAGCTGTGGTGCAGGTCAGGCAGAAGGTGAGACCCGCTCCTTCCCATTCACATTTTGTCCGATCAGTAGCAGTGGTCTGTGTCTTGATAGCAAGGTATTCATGGTATGGTATGGAATGGTTTATTGATCAAACTTCGCAGCCGAACGGCTGAATTGTGTCTGATTTACATCGATAAAAATACAGTGAGACAAAATAACTTGCATACATTTGTATACAACACACGAACAAAATACAACCATTACGACAACAACAAAACAAATCATCGGTACATCAGTAGTGGAAGTAGATTCAGTATATAAATTACTTGTATATTGGAACAAAAACAGAGTTGAGTGAAAAAAAAAAAAAGTTTTACATACATGTATCTTATTTCCTCCATTAGTGACGTATCACAACCCTTTAAGCTAATAAAAAGGGTATAGAAGGATAGGGAGGAGGCGTGGAATGAGGAATGTTGAGAGATAGAAGATGCTACATATAGTGTGAGGCTGAGACAGGAACAGGGTGAGGGGGAGACAGGAGAACAAAGAAAACAAAGGCTGGGGGAGAAGAAAAGGAAGGCACAAAGAGAGAGCAGGGGGAATGTAAGGATAAGGGGGAAGAGGAGTGAGTAGAGGGGGAAAGGAAGGAAAGAAAGGGAAAGAAGCTGTATGCGTCTGGATAAATATAAAAACAAGACAATTCAAACAAAATGGACATACAGATGTAAGCACATACAGTGTATATTGCACTTCAGTTGAAGGACAAATACTAACAAACATATTTCTATATAAACTTCTGCATTTAAATACTTCAAATTATTCAATCTTCGTACCAGTTCTTTGATTGTCAAAATATATACAAAAATAAATACACTAAGCGAGTCTGAACATTATTATGCAATAACAGTAGTGATGATATGATTCCAACATTAAATAGTTGAGCCTTGACCTTTCACCAAATCTTTACACCATACATGCGTGTATTGAAAATTTCAGAAACATAACTTGCTTCCTTCCTATTCTCTTAACCGTTAACCTTTAGACTCTGGCCCAATGACACAAGCCCCCACCCCAAAAAAGTCTGATATCTAATACAAGTTTGTAAACGCATTGTGTTTCATGAAAATCATGCGCTATACCATCAGACGGGAGTAAACCTGACATGAGTTGTGTAGTAAAATCACAAAACGTTACTAATTTCAAATATACAAAAACAAAATGACATGTAAATAATATATACACAAGAAACTGCAACTTTAAAACTCAGCATACAATGTGCATCAATGCACATACCTGTACATTACCATTTGTTCATTAGGTCCACTAGGAATGGTATGGGGCTTTTCTTGTACCTGTTAGTTCTGCATCTGATACCAGTGAATGGGACGGCTCTCCTCAGGGAGCTAGTGTATGGGTTTTGTCTAGGAGCGGGCAGCCATTCTCGAAAATAGGGTGATTTTAACAATGATTTTGCGAACTGACTGCATAAATCCGTTCTTCTTTCATAGAGGGGTTGGAGATTGGTTATTTGCAGGGCATTATCATATGTCTCATATAAATGTCCAAGCACGACTCTGATGGCTCTTTTTTGAATCCTTTCTAGCTGGTTTCGTTGTTTGGTAGTGAGGCCGGGATGCCAAACTGGACAGGCATACTCAACCACTGGTCTAACGTACCCCTTGTAAACTGTGAGGAGGTCTTTCCATCTAAGTTTGAATTGTTTGAGTGACCTGAGCATGTACAATCTTCTGTTGGCCTGGGCAAGCATATTATTCACCTGGTCATCCCATTTTAGATCTGACCGCAATAGTATACCAAGAACCTTCACTGCTTGAACCTCATGAAGAGTTTCTACGCCTAGTTGTATCGTACACAAAGGCAGCTGAGTTCGGCCAAAATCAATCCTCATCACGTTGCATTTACTTACATTTAACTTCATATTGTTAGCCATACACCATATGTGGAGATCGTCTAGTGAACCTTGGATTGTGCACTGTGCACCTCTTAAAGTTGTTTCTGCTATACTCATATCATCTACATACTTCCAGTGTTGCAGATCGGAAGAAGTCAGGGCATCATTTATCAAGACCAAAAACAGAACGAGACCCAACCGTGTTCCCTGCGGCACACCTGCCGTAACAGGTTGCCACTCAGAGCTGACACCCTGATAACGAACACACTGAACGGTCTGTCAAGAAGCTAGCAATCCAGGGTACAAAGGACCGATTTGAAATGAGATTGATCAGTTTGGTAATGACAACCCCATGGTCCACTTGATCGAATGCTTTGGAAAAGTCTGTTGTTACCAAGGTTGAAGTTGTTCCTAGTTTGTCAGCGCCCTTAGCAAAAAAATTTACCATGTCAACAAGGCAATGTGTGGTGGACCTTCCGGATCTACAACCAAATTGTTTAGGGTCTAATTTCGTTGATATATCTGACATCAGCCATTTGGTGATGAATAACTCGGCTACCTTAACAAAGTGGTCTGTGAGGGCAATCGGCCGTAATTTGTCTATTCTCGCTGGCTTTTCCTTAGGGATAGGGACCACTATTGCCTTTTTCCACCTTTCATCTACAAATAACAGTAACAAAGCGGTCTAAACAGCCTCAGGAGGAAGTATTTCCTCACAGCATATGCAAGTGACACTCATGTATACAAGGTAGAAATTTTAAAGTTATCTCTTAAAGAGGGACGAGGTGGCTCAGTTGGTAGCATATCTGCTTTGCAGCAATGGAATGGGTCAGGCTCATGTGCAGATTTGAATCCCAGTGAGTCGAGCTGAGCAATGCTATGTGTGTTATCATGCCGTGGTCTGCACTCTGTCCTTCAGAAAGGACAGAGGTCCTGTGTGTGAGGGAGTCACAACCCATGCATGTAAAAGATCCTGCTTCATTCATTCATCGCAAGTGGCAGGATGTATGACCCAATGAAGTGGTTTGCCCCAAGTATATGCAACAGCACCTCATTAGGGACCAGTTAGCGCAGCTGAATGTAGGCTATCTAGCTGCCTTGTCAGATGGAAAATTAAAACAAACAAACAACAAACTCTTTTTTCCTGATTGATCAATTGAGATTTTGAATGCAATGAATTTACATCTTAACAGAAATCACATACAATAGAAAACAGAGGCGTCAATGACCCAGACAAACAAAGAATGGTAGATTTGATGTGGCTCTCATCCCATTCCTTCTCCCAGACAAGTCACAAGAGGACATTTTACTACCTGGAGCAGCTGATCCTAAAGCACAACCTCCATGTGAACTGTCTGAATGTTAAACAGCATGATGAAGGCATTGACTTCTACTACGCCAGCAAAGACCAGTCCAATGGCGCTCGCAAAATGGTGGACTTTCTTCTCGCAGCTGTACCATGCAAGTAAGAAAAGAACAGCTGACGTCTGAGTGATCCTTGCACTTTTTAGTATTGAATGCAAAAAGGGGTATCATGCAGTATCAAATATAACTTGCTCCCTTTCAGAGGAAATTACTTTGTGTTATATGCTGTACTCAGCCCTTAATTTCGTGAAGATTTGATTTATCTGTAACGCTTAATCTCTTTTTCTTGTGAAACAAAGAGCTTTTGGAGCTAAAACTTATGATGAGTACTTTCTTTTTTTTTTCTCATTTCAATATTAGTGATGGCATGCTGCTAAATATTTCTCTTCAAGTCAACATAAAGATGTGTCTGTATGAGAAATAAAATTGAATCTACAAAAAGAGTTTTGATCTTTACATCAAAACGTGAAGGAAGTTGTTGTTTTTAGTTTTCGTTGTACATGTAGCATGTGTACATTTGGCATGCTGTATATCATCTCATGAATTTAAGAAAGTCAGTGAGATTGATGCCAGAAAACTCCTTTCTCCAGTGAGTGATGATGACAATGATCGCTATGTTTATTTTCAGAAGTTAAAAAAAAAAAAAGAAGTTGCAATTCATATTAAAACAAAAAATGACAGTATGTTAAGGTGATGTTTACTGAGGTTAGTGAAGCATCCTGGCTCATTCCTACAGAGATAAAATTCGAGTGAGGATAACAATATTGTATAACCAAATTAGACCAGTGCACCCATACATGCACGCAAGCACATATAAAGAGGCCAACCACTTTCCCTCATGAGCTAATTCGAACTAACAACTCTCAAAACAACAACTCCTTATTAGGGAAAAAAAAAGAAATGAAACATAGGTAAATTATCATGTATCATTTTAAATAGGTGGATATTGTCTATATTTACACTTGTAGAACATTGCCATTCAATTCATTGATTGATTATAGCATTCAACAAAGTTCTATGGAATGACGGTATCTCTGTTTTTTCAAGTAATGTAAAAGTGGAACTTTTCACGGTTTTGAAGTTTTCACGCAACAAAAAAAACTAGCGCGAAAATAAAAGCTTGCAAATATTTTTGCTTGCCATTTGTCCCAGTAGTTGATGTCTCGTGAATCAATTCATCCCCCAAATGATCAGGGTCTTTTCTGTTTATGACTGGGATAAAGGTATAAGAGAGATATATTTGATGCAAACATTTCACACGTTAACAAAGTTTTCAGAGAGAAATTTGACATTGCGAATTGATATCTAAACAATGAGTTTTCATCTTCAGGAATGTTTATCTTAACCTAACAATCATCATGATGGAAAAATCATTTGCCTAACAGTGTTATTGGATTGTGAGAAAGTTGAATCACAGTGCAGAAGGTAAAAACACAAAAACAGAAGAAATGTTTGTATCTTGACGTGTGTGTGTGATACGTCCTGTGTATTTAATAGTAGAATCATAAACTCTTTCTTTCTCTTCTCTCTCAAGGTACAAGCTATCTCAACAACTGATATCCCATGATGTCCACAACAACACGTACAACTACAAGTATACCTTCTCTGTGGAGATCGTTCCAATTTGCAAGGTAGGTTAATGCATCTATGAACAAATCTACCGTAATGTGTATACACAAGTATACAATGTATCTGTCTGTATATTTGTCTGAAACACTCTGGCCCAAATTCACAAAGGTGATTTAAATCTGAACCATGGTTTATGCAAGTTTCTTCTGCGTAAATACAATTGACAGATTCATTGCGTACGCCTAGAGACATCTAGTAACATCAAAGGTACAGTTTGTAAGCCTATCTTCATGCTTATTGTAGACCATGGTCTAAATTTGTACCATGGTGTATTAGTTTGAACCACCTTTGTGAATTTAGGCCTCTGTGTTTCAAAACTGCATTAAGATTTCATGAATTTTAAAGCTTGAAGTATGTTTCATAAGTATGTTGATCTATGCCATTCCATGGCCACTAGGATTTTTTTTTCCAACTGCCTACATGTATGCCAAGAACTGTTTAAATGGTTAATATAATCTGATTGGACACATGTTATGTTTGGAAAATATTTCTTTATGAATCTTCCTTAGTGCAATGTTCAGGTGGCTTCTTTGTCATTGAATCAGTCATACCTTTGTCTCACTTTTATATGTGCGTAAAAATGATAAATGTATGTATATATTAAAGTTATGTACAGTGTGTGTAAGTTTGTATGTATCAATATGTTTGAATGGATGTCAGGTATGTGTGTGTGCACATGTATTTGTATACAAAAAGGGGTTCATATCTTGAATGTGAGTGTGTCAATGTTTGTATGTGTGGATTCTGAAAATGAATTCAGTTGTATGGAGATTAATCCCCCTCCTCCTTGTTTGATTTCTATACCAGGATAACGTGGTATGTCTACCTAAGAAGCTAGCTGCATCCCTGGGTAACATAGGTCAGCTGTGTGTTTGCTACCGTGTGTGTAGCACTGTACAGCTTATTGACCCAAACACTCTACAAGGTAAGAGTTTCCTCTCACCATCACTGAAGGGGGAAAACCCAAGTAAGTTCTAGATACTGCCAGATCACTTTGTGGTGGTCTAGTGGATTGAGTAATCTGTTTTCAACGAGAAGGTCTGTGATTCAAGCTTTACTATGGAACCTAATGGGTTTGTAGCTCACATAATGAACTATTGCGATCATTGTCCATTATGCACCATGCTTTTATCGTCCTACTTTTTGACATTTTCAACTTATTTTAGAAAACCGTGGGGGGGTGGGGGTTGGGGAGAGGGGAACAACCGGGTAGTGAAAGGACAAGTTCACCTTCATTAACATAAGGATTGAGAGAATGTAGCAATATTAATAGAACACATCACTGAAAGTTTGAGGGAAATCGCACATTCCGTTCAAAAGTTATGAATTTTTGAAGTTTTTGTGCAGTCACCGCCGGATGAGAAGACTACTGCAGTGTATGATGTCACATGTGTACAACAATATAAGGAAAATATAAAGAGAATTTCACAAAATTTCATCTTTTGAAAAAAGTACACATTCCCTAGACTCGTTACTGACATATGTTATGGGTATTATTATTCCCATTGCCTTTAGAAAGAGGCAAGTCAAGTGCTCTTTTATTATGCGAAAAAAGTGAAAATATGTTGAATTTTCTTTACATTTTCTTTATACTGTTGTACTCATATGACATCACGAGCCTTAGAAGTCTCCTCATCCAGCGGTTCCAACACAAAAATTTTAAAAATTCATAACTTTTGCATCGATTGTCCAATTTCCCTCAAACTTTCACTGATGTGTTCTACTAATATTGCTGCATTCCTTATCCTTATGTTAATGAAGGTGAACTTTTTGAACTTGAACTTGAACTTTTTGATACCATCAGAAGAACACACTGAGATACAAAGTTATGTGGAGTTAGTAAGAGAGAAAGAAAGAGAAAAAACAGGGAGAAAACACCAGTCGGATCGTGATAGGAGTGCCATAGTTCGTACGTGTCCCGCACAGATCATCTGATAACATGGAATAAATGAGATATATTACACCACATCAATCACATCCAACACAAAGACACATACCATTGCATTGATATGTGTTGTTACATGGACGAAAAGCAAAATTTGCTACTTGACACAAACTCCATGCATTCCGTTACAAAGTCCTACACTCCTACCAGCTTGGGAAAAAAAAAATGAAATGAAATAACAGCAAAAAATATTTAATATGATGTGTGTTGCCATGTTGTCCAACACAGTTGCTGAGTTGAATGCGACGACATACTGGAGGAATCCGTTCAGCTCACTGTGTGACCCTCATCAGCTGACTGAATACACAGTGTTACAGGTGGAGAGAATTCCTGATGCAGAAATGAGACATGTGAAAGGGGGCGGGGCCAAGTCAAAGAAGGTGAGGACTAGAGGTCGCATATCCCTTTTGCACATGTGACAAAATTTTGCATGGTTGAAGAATAATGTCTCCCAATATCATATATGAAAGCTTACCGCAATACACCTCAGAGTTTCTGAAAAAAGAAATGAAAATGTAATTGTACCAAGAATAGTGGGAGGAATTTTTTCGGGGTCTTAATGAATTCACAGGAAATCTATAGTAATGTTTCTCCCTCCAGCATAAAGGAGTTTCTAGTTTTATTATTCTGAGGAAAAGTCTGCATTACCTACCTCTACAATATACAAGCTTATGAAAGGAATCTAATTTCAGGGTTGCAAAAGGGACACACAAACTTTCAGGCTGTAACAGTCTTGGGCTTATTGTCAAATCTGTTACAGTGGCCACCTGTGTGTGCAACCAGCTCCTATTGTATGATATTTTAGACCAATGATTGTAGCTTATACTGGCAAGTATATTGAATACTTGTACAGCAGATTTTGTAGTACAGTCTCCTGCTGCATACCCCAGAACAGATACAAAATGCTTGGTCACCTTTTATTATTACTACTCCGAGTTGCCCGAGTATACAGCTGTAGTGTAGTTTGATTATGGCTGATTGTGAGATTCCAAGATATTTAGATGTTCAGAAGTTGTGTGTGATTAAGGCTTAGGATTTGATACTGTAAGCACAACATTGTTTTTGATTTGCCAGCTTTGGTCTTTTTCTTATGAGCTCACCTGAGCCAAAGGCTCAAGTGAGATATTGCGATCGCCCTTCATCCGGCGTCCGTTGTCCATCGTGCGTCATGCGTAAACTTTTTACATTTTAATCTTCTTCTTGAAAACCCCAAGACCGATTTTCATCAAACTTGGCAGGTAGCATCCCTACGGGGTTAGGAACTCAATTTGTTAAAATGGGCACCATGCCCCATCCAGGGGGCCCCCAGGGGGGCCAAACCCCCCAAAATTAAGGAATCTGTAAAAATCTTCTTCTCTAGAACCAGAAGTGATAGAGCTATTACAAAGTTAATACTATGAGTTAGTACATTGATGACTGTAGTTTCAAGTTTGTTCATGGCAGAATCAGGGATGCCCCCCCCCCCCCCCCTTGGGACCCAGGGAGGGGGTTGGGGAAGGGTCCTAATGGGGCCTACATTGTACATTTTCATCTTCTTCTTGAGAACCCCTTGACCCATTTTCACCAAACTTGGCAGGTAGCATCCCTAGGGGGTTAAGATCTCAATTTATTAAAATGGGCACCATGCCCCACCCAGGGGGCCCCCAGGGGGGCCTAAACCCCCCAAAATTAAGGAATCTTTAAAAATCTTCTCTAGAATCAGAAGTTATAGAGCTAAGATAATACTAGTACTATGAGTGAGTACATTAATGACTGTAGTTTCAAGTTTGTTAATAGCAGATCCAGGGGTGCCCCTCTTGGGGGTTGGGGGGGGGGGGGTTGGGAAGGTCCAAATGGGGGCCTGAATTGTACATTTTCATCTTCTTCCTGAAAACCTCATGATGGATTTTCGTCAAATTTGGCAGGTAGCATCCCTAGGGGGTCAGGATCTCATTTTATCAAAATGGGCACCATGCCCCACCCAGAGGGTGCCAGGGGGCCCCAATCCCCCCAAATTAACCCTAAAGGGGCCGGGCTTTTTTGGCTATGCTCAGACCGGGGGGAGGCGGATTCCGCCCCCCCCTGAGATCTCGGCCATCGGTGGTGCGATCGTGATGAAATTTTGCATGCGTGAGACCCGCGTCATAATCTACAAGATTGTGTCATAAGATTTTTTGAAACAATCAATTTCTAATTTTAATTAATTAATTATGCAAATTAAGCTCAAGGTGATATTTTAGCTTAATTAAAAGCATTGAGAGTCTAATTTTTGATCTGTAAATCTGTTTTAGCATATTCAACAATTGTACATCACAAAAACTTCCAAAACTCATTTCAATTCTTATGTATTTTATTGTTTTCAGAATTTCTTATGTATTTCTTTGTTTTTCAACTTTTGTTTTTTCTTTGTTTTTTCATTGGAAATTGTCACTGACCACTTTTCTACCGTAATTAGCACAAACTTAATCAATGAAAGTGATTAATTGTAAAAATAATCAGGTTTTTATGCCTTTCATGACAGAGCACTGTTTTCCATAGGAAATGTACACAAAATCACAAAATTGTGCCCGTTTTGGAGCAACTTTCCGTTACAAAAATGGGCGTGGCTTCGCAAAAGTATGCGCGGACATTGCAAATTTGGTCTCAAAAGTTGCGCGAGACTTGAACGAAGAAAGTCAAGAAGCCTCGCAATGAGGCCTTCTCGCGTTACAGAATTATAGCGCGAAACGTCGAGGGGGGGGCGGATTCCGCCCCCCCCCCCCCCCCCCCCCCCGGCCCTTTTAGGGTTAAGGAGTCTTAAAAAATTTGGGCCCTTGTTGTACATTTTCATCTTCTACTTGAGAATGCCTGGTCAAATTTTAGTAGAGCTGTGAATAATTTAGATTAGTGACTGCATGAAAGGTGAACTGGCAATACTCAGGTGAGCACTAGACCTGCGGGTCTCTTGTTTGTACAGCTGTGGAAAATAGAATGGCACAATGAATTGACGTTGCTGGCAGATGACAGAACTCTGGGTTTTAACCTATTGAGGATGAATTGATTTTTGTATAACATGCATTTCCCATAGACAATTGCCGAGTATACTTGGGACTAGTCTTCAACGGGTTAAAACCTGTAATCCAAACTTTTAAGCACAGGAGACTTTGGCTAAAGGCAAAAGTCATTTTCTATGCAAGCTGTGACACCAAACAACTGCTAAATGTTTAAAGTTTTAGCAAAATTAGACAAATGACAAAAAAGTTATGATGTATTTAAAAGATTGTGAGTCCATGACTACCATGTCCCTTCAGACTCTTCAGGTCAAGTCACTTCAGTGCTCCATGTGAAGCACTTCCATATTAGACATCTGTGTTCACATTTACCCTAAAAGAAGGGTTCTGTCCATAATAGTGCTCAAGATATAACTTGCGCATTAGGCAAGACAGAGGGATACAATGATTTCATCCCAATTCAAAATAAATCACATTATTTTTTGACATTTTCATAGCTCTTGAATAGAAAATATGGTGCTTCCTGTATTAAACAAAAGCCACAGACATGGGACCAAATCACATGTATTTGTTATCCCAGTCAGTGTTACGTTTCAAGAAGTGTCAAAGGTCATGCCTACAGTACCTTAGCACTTGTGCCAATTTGACAAGACGTGTTCTTGGTTGCTGCTTTTATATTACTCTTTTCTTTTCACCGCAATGTCTGTATTTGTTTCACTAAATTTGTGTTTGATGTGTGAGATGGTTCAGTAGTTTGAGACTCTCATTGTTTCCAATGTTGTTTGACCCGTCAGCACCTGTTAGCAGACGTCTGGGTGATGAGGAGTCAAGATATGGGCGTGGTCGACACCCAGTACCACTGCCGTACCCATCTGGGTCATCTTCTCTCAGCGGGAGACTCTGTCATGGGATTGGATCTTGCCAACTCAAACATCAACAACAAACATCTTGAGCAGGTAGGCTCACTGTCTTACCTTGGAACAGCTCAGATAAGATCCATCTGTAAGAGCATTTTGCACCCCCCCTCTCGACATTTCGCGTGATTATTCCGCAATGCGTGATGCTCTCACCGCTACATTTTATGACTTTTTTCTTTCAAGTATCGTGCAACTTTTGAGGCCAAATTTGTAGCTCCCAGGCATACCATTTCGAAGCCACGCCCCTTTGAAAAAAATTCGGCAACCCCAAAATTGCTCACAAACATGATTTTGTGTACAAATCCAATGTAAATTGTTTGCAATTAATTCATATAAAAATAAATATTTTTACTTTCAGTAGCTGATAATGATTTATTTTAGCCTTATTATGCTTTAAAAAGTTTCTGGGACAAATTTTGATGAAGAAAACAACAAAAACAAAAAGTAAAAAAACAAGGAAATACATCAGAAATTCAATAAACAATAAAATACATAGAAATGATTATGAAGCCGAATTTTTGCTACAATATTATTGTTGAGGATATTGATAAAAATATGTTTACCAAAAATTAGAAGTCTTGGAGCTCTATCTTTTGATTTATTGGCAAAAAAATATTTTTGCATAAATTAGCATAAATCAATTAATATAAAATACATAAATTAAAATGTGAAAAATCTAACTATACAGTCTTGTAGATTACATTGGCCTCTACCTTAGTGCGAATTTTCGCGAGGATCGCGCGATCCACGACCGAGATCTGAAGGGGGGCCAAAAAGGCCTCCCGGTGGTTTCAAGTCCCTCAAAAAACCCAGTGGGATTAGGGTTAATAACAGATTTAGACAAACTTAATGGAGATAGCAAACGATTGATGTGAATATTGTTACATACTACATTTCAATATTCTATTTAGGTATGATACTTGAACTGAATCTATTTTTACTGTTATTTCCGGTTTTTCCATGAAACTTGTATAGAAACCCTATTATATTACTAATTTGATAACCATTTTATTTGTCCAGATCTCATAGATTTGTAAGTCAAAGTGAATATATTTAGTTTTTAAAATATTAATTAAAAAGTTGGGATATAAAGTTTCAAAGAAGGACATAGATACAGGTATAAAATATCTGTACGTTGGTAAATATTCACGAAATATATACAGTGAAACCCCGTTATAACGAGTTCGGTTATAACGAGGAACCGCTTATAACGAGGTGATAGCGTCGGTCCCGTTTTCGTTTGCGTGTAAACCTGTGGCAGAACGAATCGGTTACAACGAGTTCGGTTATAACGAGATTCCGGTTATAACGAGGACAATTTCGGTGCATCATGATAAAGAAAAACATAAGCAATTTGATAGGATATAACGAGGTTCCATTTCTTGACTTGCCGCTTTCAAACACGCGACAAACGAAACATTGAAAATCGAATTCACGCTATCTGTCTTTTTCCCGTTCTGCAGAGAACCGTTCCTTCCACGTTTTCTTCTAAACCACGCAATGATGACACAGGAATACCTTCCGATGTTCCTACTAAGTTATTGAACATAATCATTCGATACGCGTGCGTGATAGTACATGTAGGTCCAACCACAGCGCAACGAGAAAAAAAAATGATAACGCATTCAAAAACTTTTCATGTATCTACACTCGTGGCGAGAATGCGTGTGCAACTCATCATATCCTTTCTATTTTTAGTTCCGACTTCCAATTCTTTTGCTGGTTAGCAATTATGAGTGTGTATGATTAAAGCCGAAATAATTAATGAAATCATCGTGATCCCACCGGGTGACAGTACCGTAAAAATAGTTGAATAACGCATGTTAATCTACTTAATTGCGTCAGTGTTCAGAAAAAAGAAACAAACGCATTTAACAGTTTAGCTCTGGGTTTATTCAATATCATTTAACAAAATACTTATGTAAATATGAGTGTACATGATTAAAGCCGAAATAATTAACGAAATCATCGCAATCTCGCCGGGTGACAGTAGCGTAAAAATAGTTAAATAACGGCATGTTAACCTACTTTTAAACGGTGTTCAGAAAAAGAAACAAACGCATTTAACAGTTTGAATAGATCTGGGTTTGTTCATTATCACAATTTTAACACTGCATTTCGCAATGAAGATTTGTCTTTCTTTCAGAATGTTCTACGAGGTACAGATTTGCGTAAAAAAGGATCACTATACCTTCCAAATTCAATCCTGTCGCATATTTTTCAAGAACAGATGTACAAAACGCAAAAAGATTTTCGGAAGAAAATAAAGAACGCATTTTTAATCCCTTCTGTCGCAACGACCATTGTATAAGATTACAGCCGAAATAATATTATTCATGAAATCATCGCGTTCCCGCTTGACACCAACAGCGTAAAATACCTCGCAAGTTACGGTAAACAACGCATGTATGAAATCATCCCGATCTCGCCGGGAGACAGTAGCATAAAGATAGTTGAATCACGCATGTTAACCTACTTAATCGGTGTTCAGAAAAAGAAACAAAAGCATTAACAGTTTAAGAGATCTGAGTTTGTTCATTATCACAATTTTAATCCTGCATTTCACAATGAAGATTTGTCTTTCTGTCAGAATGGTCTATACACGAGGTACAGATTTGCGTAAAAAGGATCACTACCTTTCATATTCAATCCTGTCGCATATTTTTTAAGAACGGATGTACAAAACGCGAAGAGATTTTCAGAAGAAAACAAAGAACGCATTTTTAATCCCTTTGGTCGCAACGATCATACATTGTATAAGATTATGAAATGATTCATGAAATCATCGCATTCCCGCTGGGCACCAACGGCGTAAAAATACCTCGCAAACGTGGTAAACAACGCATGTATGGTACTCTATTTTCGCTGGTGTGTAGAAAAACTTACGCATTTTATACAATCTGATTTTAATTGTTCATTGTCATTTTACTCTGTATTTCACAAACAAAAACGTATCATTCTTTCAGAATGGTTCAACACAAGAGGAAGAGATAGGTTTATACCGTGTAGAAAGAATCCCGAATATAATATAGGCCTACTTCTCAAGAACATAATGTGCAACTGTGGGTATATGACGTCGTGCTTATGTTTTTCTTTGTTTTTGATGCGTACGGTTATAACGAGGTACCGGTTATAACGAGGTAATATCGCCGGTCCCACGGACTTCGTTATAACGGGGTTTCACTGTATCACTGGAAAGCAGTAATCATGCACGCCAACTTTTCTTGAGAACATATCTGTGGGAGAACAAAGACAGAAAGTTACGCGGATTGCCCACTAACCATGCTATTGCTGATCGCTCAAATTCAGAGACCACAAGCAGTTTAGGGCATTGGTGTACGATTTTCAGTGAGTTTAGTACATGAGAAAACTGTGACTGTTGAGTTTCCTCACAACAAGAATCGAGTGTTCTACAATCTGGCAGCCTTTTTGTCAGGGAACATGTCAGAAAGATGCTCCACCGAATTGCATGAGTCACTGTCTACGTCTAGTCTATGAAAGTTAACATGAAAATGACATCAACACATGGTATGCTTATCACTGGTTTGAAGGATAGACCCATAGTGACACATGATACCCAATTAAAAGCACCTGTCGGCGTAGAGTAGCCAAAGCAGAACTCTTCTAGCACACACTGTGTTATATGTATGGATGGTAGAACACAGAACTCTTCCACAGGTGCTGAAATTTGTGTGTGGAGTGGGCAAGGAGTGTGAAATTTTGTGCATTGAAACAGGGAGAAAATAGAATATTTGTAAAACACAATATTTTCACGGCATGAAATTTTCGTGAATTGTACATTGTAGCCTACGGCCTTTTTTGCTGCATTAAATTTTTGCAAGTTGCCTTTAACATTCAATGCATATGGTGTAGACAAGAACTTTCGCATGCATTTTAATTTCATTCCTCTTTTCATAACAAGAATACTTAACTTGTTGACAGGAATATGAGATTATGACACCAGCTGTAGGTTGTGACAGTTGGATTTTGTTTTTGATTTCCTGTTCTACAGCTGCTAGAAATGTTTCATGGTTATTAATAAGTAGTGGAAAATGTTTGAATTTGTCTCTGTAACTGAGGTGAACGAAAGCAAAAGTAGCATGTGTCACACAAGTGGCAAACAAGTGTGTTAGATAGCTGTGTGTGAGGCTGTGCTTAACTTCACTTGACTGCTATCATGTGTATGTAATATCTGTAAAGTAAACCCTACCAGCAACTGTTTGCACTTCTGTGCTGGGAATATGAGTAACAAATTCCTGCTCTCTGCTAGAAAGCATTTTACATTTAATTTGTGGTAATAAATCAATATTGCAATGGACTGACAAATTTGCTCTGAATGTTTAAATATTTGAAGTATCACATATTCACGGACATATTAGGTAGCAGGCTTGAAACAGTCAATAAATTTAATGCAGATCGTACACACTATGAAATACCTACATGTTAGATGTGTAGGATTGGCTTTCATTTTTTCTTAATGATTGTCAATGGTTTCATTGTTATGATCTTTACTTTTAGGCACATATCCTGTCAATTTTCTCCATCTCACAACTTGGTTTTCTTTAACACTTTACTATCACATACATGTATAACTTTCCTGGGTTTTACCATATTTTTCTTGGTATACAAATACACTGGCATTTCTCTCTCTTGTCATAATGACACTTCTCTCTCTTGTCATAATGACACTAAGGCATTCTCTACTCAAGGGATACACTAGATGAGCTGAAATGTTTGTGGTGGTTTTTATTTTTGCAAAATATCTCGAATCACCTTTGAACTGCAAAGTATCATTTCTGAGATCAAGAATTCAAAAATCATTGCACCATGATCTAATCTTGCCTATCATGTGCATTGACTTTTGGATATTGAGAATTTTATCATCAGTACTAGCAATTCAAATCTTTCTAATTAAAGATGAAAGCCGATCGACTCCCAGACGTCGTGTTGGTCAGGAAGCACTTCGGCGACCGACATCGTCGACATCGAAGGCGCAACTGGCGGCTGAAGACGATGACCAAAGAGAGAGCGATGCTGAATCAAGACGAAGCGGACAGAGACTTCATAGGCTTCCTGGAAGACCTGGAGGAGGATGAAGACTACCGGAGGAATGTCAACATCTATCGTGGTATGCTGCCCTCGTGCTTCCAGCAGGAGAAAGTTTTTGATAGTTTAGTTGTAGAAAAGGTCATCTGGATCACTATGGTTCAATCATTTTTCTTCAAGCAATGTCATACGGTGTTAATGATGCCATTGATACTGCTTGCTCCCACTCAAGTATATCTCCACTCAAACCAGACTTTAAAGGAGGATAATGTTGTTGGGGGGGGGGGGGGGGGATAGGTAGTTATAATCGATCCCTGTATTAAGATTTCAGAACATGAACAATTTTGTTGTGACATATTGGCAGAGCAACATTGTGAATGAATACTTAGTAGGTAAAAATATGTTGAATTATTGTTTACCAGGTATGTCGCACACTTGAAGTTTGGAATTGATGTGGGGAAAGGTTGTGAAATCATTAATAACTCTCCACTTTGAAGTTTTATGTAGATAATTGCATATACCTACTAGTACACTGCCTAAAATTAATTTAGTCAAGTTTTAGAGCTGGATATCATTTATGTATTGCCAATAATGTAGCAAGTCTTTGAAGAGACTAAAACACTTTAACGAGGATTCCTCCCTGTCTTCCTCCTTCACCCCACAGATTCCAACAAGAATGTAGCAGTGGAGAGTAGTGACGACGAGGCCGCACCCCGCATCAGTCTTCAGGAGATGCTGGAAGACTTCCACATTGCTGACGAGGCGGAAATGGAGGATGCAGAAGCCTCGGGTGTGGCTTAGGGACAGAGTGTGTTGCTGAGGGAGAAGGCGTGGCTTAGGGAGAAGGCGTGGCTAGGGAGTGGGCATGGAATGGGCATGTCTTGGGGGGAGGGCATGGCTTAGGGAGTAGGAGTGGCTTATTGAGTGGGTCAGGGAGAGGGTGTGACATAGGAGAAGGCATAACTTAGGAGTGGGCATGGCCTGGGGAGAGGGAGTGGCTTAGGGAGAGAGGAGTTGTTTGTTTGTTTGTTTGTTTGTTTGTTGTTTTTTTTTTGCAACTGAGCACATATCAGAGATCTAAATATTACCTCTGTGCTGTGCAGTTACCGTCTTTTTGACATGAACTCACATACCGGTATATTCTCTTTCACTACCATAAAGAAATTGTTAGTCCATATTTTCTGTGAACAAGACATATTAATGTATCATTTTGAGATATTATGCATTTTAAAATTATGATAACAAGATGAGCATATGTTCTACAGTTCTTATTTGACAACTTGAAATGATTGTACAGTGTATAACTTTTGCAATAAGCATACTAAACTTCCTGTACAGATGAAGTATTTATATTATTGGTCTGCTCAACGTTTGCAAAGCTTACTCGAGGGCAGATACATAATAATGATACAATGTAGATGCCTAAATGAGAAGGACTTTTCATTGGCTTAGTCACTAGTTTAATTTTTTCCCTTTTCTTTGTCCAATATCTGTGTCTTCTGTTATCCTTCTTTGTTTCAGCGATTCAAAGACTTAACCCTAACTAGGCCGGGGGGG